>NC_137669.1:17494997-17899997 GCF_963422515.1 Blennius ocellaris
GTCAATGAAATGTTTTGAAAGAAGATGTTAAAGTGATAATTGATTTCATCTAAATTACATGATTACATCTAATAACGGGAGCATGTTCCAGATTGTGAGGCAAAGCACACTGAATTTAGCATTGCATTACAGGAAAATGATGTAAACACTCATTTTAACTTCGCAAAATCCTGTTTTTAACTAATTTGATGCGTTACCATCACCTACTTTTAACAAGCCTCTTTCACACAGCTTCGCTGTCAGTTTCTCTTCACTGCAACTTCACACTGATATTTAGGAAGTTATTATGTGAAACGTGCCAGGAGCAGAAAAACAGTTTTTCACATTGCAATGGTTAAACTTTGCAATTCTTCAGCAGATTTCATGCGTGTCAAAATGCAATTCATTATACAACTCGCAAACTTGTTACATCAGTCCCTTCTTCAATGTGCTGATGTGAATCAGAGACCAAGGACATGCATCCTTGGGCAAGGACTTGAAACTGAAGCAGATATGAAGGGTGTGACTTTTAGCTGTAATTTTGCTTCAATGACGAGTTGAAATATCGATAAAATAGAGTCCGAGTTTTTACAGAAACGGTCAAAGTAGGAGTGTTCATTGCATCACGGACGTCCGCTGTTGCACGTTTAAGACTTATATGAATATTTACTAAAATTACTCTTTCTTATACTATATTTTGATATTCTATTCTCTATGGATCTAAAATGTCAAGAATTTCCCTCTGGGATTAATAAAGCATTTTCTATTCTATTCCATCAAACTAGAAGAGTTCAGATGGATGTCTGGATGGGAGCCTACACCAGCAATCGCTTTTTGTTCACTTCATTATTGAGACAGTTTCCATGAAGCCAATTACGGCGGTGAGCCGAACATTGAAATTAAACAAAGTCACGTTCATTTTCCACAAACCCTACTTAGAACAAACACACCCCATCATTCGCAGAGTTTATTAATCAGAGAGATTGTCTTAGCTGTTTATTCAGCCAACTGTTTGGTCAACAATTAACTTTAATTAGCTACAACTGAGCAAATATGCCATCAGTTGACAGAGTTTGGGAAATCAGCAGCCGCTAATTGCAACTTTCGCCTCTATACTTAGAACTCATGACCCCGTGATCATGATATTCTACAGTTTCTTTTGCAATCCCCACCACTTTTGTCACTATTTTCCTCCTTATCTCCCTCCCAGCGCTTCGCTCACACTGCCTTTATTTCACTTAAAAATCCATTTGGGACAGAGGTGCCCCGCCAGTGCCCTTAGTTTTCATTGTTTTCCAGTCCACATTTAAGACGGTACACAGGCAATCTCCAGCCGCCTGATTCCCATCTACACTCCAGCTGAGTGAGAGAGCTTTTCCCCGCTCCATGACACCGCTGAGATGCCGCTGACGCAGTCCAGCGTTTGACAAATGAGCCAACAAATTGACTTCTCCGAGCATTCCCAACAACAAAGGCAAAACCAAACAAATCTCGTTAAACTAAATGCTGGATGAAATGGCGCAATAGAGCGCACAAGCTATTACAAACAATACTTGTGCGCTCCATCTCATCGCTCCCGCCCTCCTTCTCTTAATCTCCTCTCTTCTCTCCTCAGTGCCCACACTCCTCCCTTTTTTTCTTTTTTCTTATTTTCCTGTTTCTTGTGGCTTGTGCCCCAGACGCACATTGACCCACGCGCTCCGGACCCAGTAGGGGGCCTTGTTCCTCTGCGTCGCTTCACTGCACATGACTGACGTTCTCCTCACGGAGGGAGGAGGAGGTGGAAGAGGTGTACAGAGGGAGGGATGAGGGGATAGAGCGAGTCGGAGTCAGTCAGTGGAAAACAGAACAGCCTTGAGTTCAGGGAGAAAGGAGACTGAGCTGAATGTGATTCATGATCAATGGTGCTTCTCCAATTACATTCCAATTAAAGGCGAGTCTCAAGCACGGCTCTAGTACACCGCAGCTCACAAGAGCTTTTGACAGGCTTTGCACTGGGTATGCTCTCCCCATCACAATGACCATTTATGCAGGGACTGGCTCGCTCCTCCACAAACAAACTCCCAAGACGTACATGAGGCGGCCGAGGAGCTGTTTCTCACATGTTGGTGTGTCCACACGTGGAAATACGTGTGCCACTGACATAAATGTGAGTTTATTACAGCCAGATTAGGGGCAGTTCAAAGGGCTAATGCCCACTATTACATCAATGCTGGTTTACCACTGCCTTACACTCAACAGTCAATAAAGAGGCAGGGAGATGGAGGGAGAGCAGTGGACCTGAACCACCGGAGATGAAGTGAGAGCAAAGGGACTGAGAGAGGAAGGAGAGAAAAGAAAAAAAAAGATGTATTAGAGAGGAGTGAAGCATGGCTAACACAGATTGGAGCATAAAGCTTCAAATGATTCCAATTACAAGTAAGTGATCAATTAGATTGTTACACTGGTTAAATTAGGGCTGGCAGAATTCAAATCGCCGTCCACATTGGCTGATTTGTGATGCACAATGTAACATGGATCGTCTTAAAAGAAGCAGAAGCAAGTCAAAGGGAAAAGATTATAGGAACCTGAGGAAACGGTACTGAAATACAAAAAACAAATCGCATCAAACAACTGATCCTGTGTGTTGAGAATGAGGAGTCTCACCGAGTCTCAAATCCATAGTGGCATTGAGGACCAACGTGACCAAAATAAGGATTGAAATAATTATGTCTCTGCACATCAAAATAGCAGAAATACCACATTTGTTTCCATCTCAGTCTTACACCAGTCCACTGTGATTTAGTTTTGAGAAAACATGAGATTAAGACGGCTGTAAATGTGTGATTTTGACCACATCTACATTCTCTGTCAATTTCCATACCAAGTATTTGGTATTAACGGCTCAATTCCTAGTCCGTTTCATTTATTCATTATGGCAAAAAATGTTTTTGCTGTAGGCAAAGCATGCAGAGCTGACTTACAGGGTAATATTGTTAGCTTTTGCAAGAAGTATATTCTCTTCATATCTGATTAAGTGGAGAGCAAAAGCATGCAGTCAAATTTACTGTCATACCCGAGTGTATACAAAGTTTAGCAGCTAATAACCTTGATATACAGGATAGAAGTACTATCAAAAATTAAGAAAGAAAGCAGTAATCCCTTTTGGGAAAATATCGTAGATAATAGCCATAACAAACCTGAACTGCACATGCTAGGAGCAGAGGGCAGCCGCAGTGCAGCTCCCAGGGGGTCAAGGGTCATTCTCATTGAGCCATCATGTGATTCGAACCTGCAAACCTCCATTTGCAAATCTGATTCTCATACCTCCCAACTGCCACTGATCCTAAAATCGAAATATAGGAGATATGAGTCTAGCACCAGTGGCAGTAATTAGTAAGCAGATTCTGTAGAGTAGTAACCAAGTGACCAAGTCACATCCCTCTCTGACTGAGTCAAGGTAGACTACTTCACTTCATCAATGTTTCATCAAATTTGACTATATTTCCATCAAAAAACAAGCATTAGGATTTTCCCTCATGCATTCGCTCAGTCAGCTGGGATCAGCTCCAGCACCCCACAACCTTTGAATAGATAAAGCTTATAGAAGACGGACAGATTAAATGATAGTTTGCGTCACATCATATCAACTAATGTGGCCATGGTGTGATTCAGAATCTATACCTCAACCACCCACCAGGGTACAATCAAGCATTTTCAGCTTCAATTCAAGAGCCTTCTCTTTACATGGCACAAACACTGAAACTGGGTCATATTACTGCAAGCAAAAACAAAAAATGAAATATTACATTAAACTCAGCCTTTTATTGAGGAAGTGTTGAAACAGCACACCCACATTGTGGCACTGCATGATCACCCAAACTTGATGGAATCAGGAAATGAAGCTCGTTCTGGTTCATAACTGAGCGACTGATTAATGCCCGTCTAATTGTCACACTTCTTGCTGACATAATTGCATGACAAAATGTAAACCAAAAAAACATTAACAGTACAGCCTATAACCATTCACAACAAAGATGGATGGTTAGTCATCGCCCTCTTTCTCACTCTCAGCAAAACAACATCCTGGCAGAATGGCACTCCGGACCAAGCTTGTATTTAACAGCAGAGTTAATTATCCTGTGTTACATGCTATAATGCATTATTAATGTGCGTGAATCACATGAGTCAGTGTTCTGTGGCCCACTGGGGCATTTGGCTCAATTTGAACTGCTCAGTCATTACTGATGAGCAGCGTGGACAGAGCCTGGGCTGGGAGGAAATTGCAGCCAGTTTCAGCCGGTTGGCTGCAGTTTAAGGCCTGTATTGATTTGTGAGGAAGTTAGGAGACCTATGACAACCCCGGTGTAAAACCAGTTCGATCAATCCTCCTTCTCCCTTGCCGCCGCGCTCCCCCAGAAGCAGCGCTGAGAGTTGACCGCAGGGCCTTGAACCAGCCTACAGCTCGGATGAGAGCGAGCTGGACACGCTTCACACAGTGAACACGTCACACTCGACAAAACATTTACTGATCTCTGCTTCACTGTGAGCAATGGATCCTTCAAAGTCAAACTAGATATAGATAACCGTACTGCACGTCTTATTAAAACAAGCTTATTGTATTCACATGACAGAAACAACATTCAATTTTTATCACGTAGTTATTTAGGTTTGGGTTTTTTCCCCCCAAACAACGAGTTGAGAACTTATAAAGCTCCTCTCAGTCTGAGATCCCTGCCACCCTGTGAGGGCCAGTTTGCGAAAACCGAATCAGAATTGAGAAGTGAAAAGCTTTTGCTGTGGCAAAATGGATTTCCAGATAGAACTTTCCGGGTGTTCCTGTCAGGTTTTGTACAAATGTGATTCATTTCTTCACCCTAAAACAAAGAGAAATCTGAATTGAAATGAATTTGACACGAGTGACATGCAAGTCAATACCAAATTATTGATACTTCTGGGACCGCCACTGTCTGTTTCAATCTTGAGATTGAATTGAATATTTTGAAATCACTGTATGAATGAATAAACAACTGAGACACCCGTTTCCTGCTGGTTGGCGTCAGTAAAACTTCTTCCATGAGTGATTAGTGATGTTAATACAGCTGTATAAACACAACTGGTCCCACAAGAAAGTCTGAGATTTGTTCAGCTGACAGCAAACATCATGTTTGCCTTTGGTGTCATTTCAGCTTTAATTTGGCAGAAAATGTCTTTAACATCTTTCTCTTAGCACTTAAGGTGATACATTAGGCTTATCAGAGATCAGAGATGTTGCACATCATATCCCTTAATGTAAGTTTGTTTCTTTTCAACAGGAAGCCATAATTATCAAAATAATATCTGAAAAACACTTGAAAGCTTTTTAGTTTATACCCAGAATGAGATACTTTGATCATTGTGAGGGCTGCAGAAATTACCTCCCAACGACCAGAGTGACAAATTGAGACTGAGCATTTCTATCACAAGTAAGACAGTAATTCAGAGTCATTTTATTCGATGGCTGTTTGAAATGTGCTTAAAATGACAATCATCCACCATTACCATTTATACATTTTTGAAAATTGGTTGCAAAGTATGTGGACAGGAGCTGCATGAGGCTCAAAGGGCGGCAGTTTTCTGCTTTATGTGTTGTATATGGTGTATAAACAACTAACAACAATGATGATGATTCTGTGAAATTCTGGCACTTTTTTGCATGTAGCTGTATTTAATTTAGAAAACAAAGTTTGAGCTACTGCTTTGAGGCATGTCCTTAATGTATTAAATTAGTTTATTCTTTTTTGAAATAGAGCTTTTTTGCTCATGTGGTTGGAAAATGCTTGTGCTGTAAGCAGCGATGATGTCTGGACTTGTGATAATAGTGGTGACATTCTTTATCACCACAGCAGCATCCAAATCCTTCTATCACAGCGTTACTGGCATTTAAATATTTTAATAATCCTACAACTGCAAATTCTCTTTTTTCCTTCCCCCCTCACTGTAATATTTCAAGTAATTAAATGTTTCTGGGTGACAAGGAAAGTAATATATCTTCTGTTTGAAAGAGAAAAATGCTGTAACGTAATCGTCGCCACAGCAGCTGTAATGAATAGTAGATCCAAGGATTACCGGGTCCTGAAGCTTAATCTCAATAGATAAGTGTAAAGCTCCAACCTGGGATTATCAAACACATCTTGCCAGGCAAAAGCTTGGCAAACACAAAGTGAATGATCTGCTCGGTGCTTATTATTGCATTTGCAGATGAACAGGCACTACATATAACAGTCTGATTCTTGAATAAAATAAAATGCCTACTTAATATGGTAATTGTGTCCTTGCAAATGAATAATCCATCATTTTCTGTCAGGTACATTGGTTAAAACAGTGCCCATGCCATCTTTATTTTGACATTTTCCTACTTTCCCTTACTTGATCCCCACGTGTGCAGGTGCCTCTTTGCTCCCCCGTCCCTCTCTGCTGCGACTGTTCCCTCTATGCTCGCCTTAAATTAAATCACATCCAACTGAATTGAACACAAATCGCTCGGTTGGCATGACAAAAGCACATTCGTGTTGCCAAAGTGTGAACACAAATAAATTAACAAGGAAACAATAAGTGGGAACAATGCGCACTGATTATAAAGCAAAATTAAACCGGTAATTCTATGAAAGTGCATTGAACAAAAACAGTTTTGACAGGCAGGTGTGTGGGGTATTTTCTTTCTTTCTTTTTTTTTTTTTTGCTGCACAGCCTGCTGTTTTGGGGGTTACGACAGGTGGTGACAGGCTTTCTGCAAACCTCTGTTTCACTCTCGAGAGGGGTTCAAAATTATTGCTAAACTCATGTTCCCATTTACCGGCAGTTTGCGCGCTGCCAGTGTTCCCCAGCGAGGGGCAAATCATCTTCTCTGACAAAAGACAAACAAATACACCCACGGCCTTGCAGGTACATGCAAATACAGTGACACTGCCCCCTGCAATTCAACCGCACAGAACAATAGATGAGGTGGACACTGAAAAAGAAAAAAAAGAAAAAAACAATCAACATGCCCCCATCCCATAGAGCCATTCTACGGCAGCAATTTGCACCCCCACACGCTTTACCCATTCTTTTCAAATAATTAGGCTTTTTTTGTTGTAGTGAGGTTGCCTGCATGTGTGTTTAAGTGCCTCCCCTCTGCATGCTCACGTGCAAAAACCAGAACTCCCAAAAACAACGAGATGTGTGATTATGATTTAAGCAGAATGCTGAAAGCAGCAGAACCCCCCCCCCCAAATAAAAAACCCCAGACATTGCACACATAATAGGGGCAGATGGACATTTTGAGTCATATGCAATACTGCAATCTGTTCCACTTGCGAGCAGTCTGCACAGCAGTCATTCTCTACTGACTAAGCTGCTAAGTACGTTATTGCATTGTAGTGGCTTCCTACTAACAAGAGGCAGATCTTTTCTTAGACGTAAGGAAACTACAGTAAGCTGGATTCTTTTTTTGTTTTTGTTTTTTATTAAAGTGTTTGTTTCAGACTATTGATTTTTCAGCTGGTGTTTCCCTCTGTATCTCCTGCAGATAGTGGAGGTGCAGCTTGGTTCTCCGTTTCATCCCTCATGCCCGAAACACCTTTTTCTTTCCACGGTGAATATATATCAAGTTCAATTTGCAAACCCATCAGATTCCACGTTCGGCCTGTGTTGATCAGTCGAGATGCTCTCGGAAAATCTGCCGCACTGAGCAAAATGTTTGAGGCATTTTAGATGTTTTGAGTTGTTTCGCTCACACGATACCAGCGGGGAGGCAACTGATCACTTCCAAATTCATTCTGCAACGTGACAATGACCTGGAATATGCTGCTCTTTGGACAAAGCCGAGCTCGCCAGTCTGTTTCTGGAGTTTCGTGCTAAGCTAACTGGCTGCTGGCTGTCACTTCATCAGGCAGATGGTACTGATCTTTTCATCTGACTGTTGGCACAAAAAGTTACGCATGGTCCCCAAAGTGTCAAACTATTCCCTTTAAAGATGCTATAATGAAAGATATTCAATTATTTTAGTGTGGAAAACTAAGAGTTTTAACAGGTTACATCCAGCTTCTAAAAGGTATTGTAAATACGTAACTGGTGAATATTCGACAAAAAAAATGTTAAAAGTTTTGGTGTTCGGAGGGCACAAACCAAGGTGTTTTGATTTTTTGATTAAGACCATTCTTTTTAAGTCTGCCTTGCAAATCCCCGCACTGTGAAGGAAAGTGCAATTTTAAATCAGGGAAGTAAACCTGTCAGAGTAGGGACATTTGTGTACACTTTTAAGAAGCGTATTTATTTATTTATTTATTTTTTTTGGGGGGGGGGGGTCACAAAGCATACACCTATGCCAGGATGCAATTCTATCTGATCATCTGCATGAAGATCGGAAGCACCACACACGGGTCTACCCTTGTGTTGGTCCTCAATCTACCAGCCCTACAACTGGCACTGATCGTTGGCACTGGATGTAAATTGTGCGCTTCGGTATCATCCAATGTGAGCGGAATTTCCACAGCCTCTTTTATTTCATCCCCTCAATGCCAAGAGATGCGCTTTAGTCCCCTTCAACGTGGAAAATTAACCAAATACTCTATCCATTTATCATAAATTACACCCAATAGGCAGCTGCAGAGAATGCAGATGTTGTGTTATAGTGTCTTCGTTGGCGGGAATATAGTTTAGCTGCATCTGTGATGATGAGTAATGGGTCAATTAAGTCGTTGTGCCGTGAGAAGCCACATATGCACTGGTTAAATATATTCTGTTCCGGTTGAACGGGCTTTGGAGGAGTGCAGATGATGTACCATGTCTGTGTGACAGGTTATGTACCGTACACAGCTTGAATTCATGTGTGGTACAGATTGGCCTATAAGCTGTCAACTCGTGGCGGAGCCTCATGTGAGGCCGACAACATGTTCTGGTGCTTTCTCCCCCCAGCCACCTTCAACTTCCCGAGGCTCCGAACAGTTTTGAAGGCAGGACTGAAAGAGGCCAGAAAAATGCAATTACTGGTAAATAGAGACTCCCTGCTACTGCAAATGTATCCAGGGTCCAGAAATTATTCCTCACAAGGCTGCGCAGAACGTGTGCGAGTGTGTTTCTGCATGTGTGCGATTGCCCTGCGTGTGTCTCGCATGGTGTGAATTATTGTGGCGGTGCCATTAAAGCTTATCAGACCCCAGTGGAGCTGCCAAGCTGTGGTCGGCGCTCTCCTCTCCCCCCCCTCCAGGTTGTCGGTGAGTGGCTGCGAATGTCGCTTGTTGCCCACTCACGCTCTCCCGCTGACCCTCGCCAGCTCTCGGGCAGAAACGCTTTTGGCCGCTGGATTTTAGGAGCCTTTAAACACAAGTCTCTCTAATTTAATTCTCCCACTCGAAGGGCAATAACTGGCGGATATGCTGTGCGTGCTAATGCTGCTGGTATTTCGCGCACCACGATTCTCCGGCCGCATCCTTTAACCTTGCATCCTTTGTTTGCCGGCGTTTGCCTGCAGCCTCGCCCTGCATGTTTGTTCCAGTGCAATTCTCTCTTCCAAGCTTCGACTTTCCTCTCAAGCACTCAGGAAAGAAAAACTTGTAATAACTTCTGGCACTTCTTCACCTCAGGAAATCTATATGACGGCCGATATTGTGCTCGGTGACAGATCATTCGGAGGCAGAACAATGGTGTCGGGAACGAGACAGCGAGGAAGCGTGAGGAGAGTAAACAGATTCATTGATTATCTAAGGCTTTCCTCAGCTGCATTGAGTTTTGATGCACAGTTGAGTTGAATCTTTCCTCCAGGTTAATATTCATCAGTCGTCAGCCGCTCTGGTTTGTGGCTGATTGAAGAAGACTTGCTTTGGACTTGGATTCTATTGGATACATGCAACAAGACATACGGAAAGAAAAAAGTGATAATATAATCCAAACTCCATCACAAACACAAAATAAACATGTGTCTCAACCTTATATATATATACATATACACACACAGAAGTCAGTAAGTTTACAATAGCTTAAAAATATCTTTTTGCACATTCAAATTATTATATTTGGATTCTCATATCTTTATGTAATCTGGAGCTACGGATAACTGAAGGTTCTTTATCTAAAGTACATAACAGGGATTATCCTTTTGTCAATGCATGTACATTTTCGGAAGCAAGTGAACACTGTGTCCTCAGTTATTAAGGCTACTACAGAATTGTAGCAGTTTTATCAGTTTATTACCTTCGACACTGAGTGGTGTGGATTTCATAAACCTGACTGAACAACGTCGCCCTCCACTGAATTACAGGTGACAACTGCTACAACATAATTCAAGAATGCAGGAATGAGTTTTTCCTCGGTATCACCCATGTACACCACCTGTGCCGACAGGAAATAAATAAATGAAGCGAATAGAGAATAGAGCTGGGAAAAATACCAGTACAGGTTGGTATTGCTGTGATCGACACATCACTTTCTGTTTCTTTTCTATTGGTTGTTGGGAGCTTCAGTTCATACCAGCAGTCGCAACTTTCCAATGTCATAAGGTAATCTCACTCATAATCCTTTTAGTATTAGTGTTTTAGTACAAGACCACGATTTTTAAGCCAGCACAAGATATATCACCATCATTGCAATGTCACACAGTGTATACCTGCTTTAAAAAGCCACAAATAGGTTATTATGTGTGAAAATATTCATCATGTTTAATAGATGGTGGCGTTTATCCAACGGCTGCAACACCTGAATGAAAATGTTACACTTTCTTTTTTAATTTCAATATTATAATTTTGAATTTATGTTTAATGTTGTAGAAGTTTAATAGGAATCAAAACTGTGATGTCACCTATAGAACTGCTTGCACTGTAGAGTATTATGTAATCATTCTTATAATGATGATTATTTTCATTATAGCTACAAGATTCCCCTGTTCGGTTGTGTATTGGTTCATTTTGTGATTAAAAAGAACAACATTTAAAGCATGTTCCACGTCTGCAGGGTCAGTAATCAATCAAAAGAGGCCAAATGAAGGACAGCTCAGGTTAATGGCTGCATCGCCATGGAGGCTGCACCTCACAACCTGCAGAAGTGAAGGGACCTTCTGCTGGCATCTCGGTGTTCGGTACCACTGCACATCTTCAGGCGCGTTGTGGAATCCACACCTCGATGAGGCCACTGTGGCACTAAAGCTGCACAGTCTCATGCAGGTGGTCCTGATGTTTTGACTGCATCTATCCTGGAACACGTCCTAGCCCCCTCTCAGATGCCGAGAGTCCCCTCGTCCACCAGGTACAGTAAACAGACTGTGATTTGTCTCATTGCCACTGGTGCAGAAACATTCCAACAAGTCTCATTACAAAGCAGCACCTTCTGTCACAGATGGTACAAAGGCAGCAGGTCCTCTGAAACACCGAGAAAGGATGATGCGGCACATATCATGACTAAGCACTTGTGTTGCTTTCAGCGTTCACTACAACTTCCTGAATACAAATTTATTCCTCGATGCAAAAACTGACACCAACTCAAAGGCAGATTCAAAACACAATATTTAAAAGAATCGGTATGACATTAGGACATACAGAGTCATTGCAAGATATCTTTGTATTTGACATGTTGAATGACTTTACTCGAGCAGGTATCAGGAGAGTGGCTGACACCCACTAAAAATGCCAGCCAGGGATTTCTGCTGCCTCCTTTGCTATTCGAGTCACATGAGCTGTGCAGGAAGTGCGGATGCCAGCGCTGCTAATGAAATCAGAAATCTGCCCGGTGTTTTTTCTGACTGCTGAAAAAAAAAAGGGGGGGGGGGGGGGTGGGTTTGCTCAGGTGCAAAACAATCCTGGTTCCATCTGTAGTTAATAAATTTCACATTGATTTTTTTCCCAGTGCAAATAATAAAACAACTGCATGAAATGTAAAAAGCCAATTTCGTTGAATAGATGTTCTAAATACTGGTGAATCAGTGAAACAAAGAATTGCCAGAATAACTCAAATTTGAGTCAATACGAGGAGATTGCTACAATATATGAAAGATGCTCTGTTTCTTTTAATAAAGGCTTGTTTATTTATTTGACGCACTGTCCTTTGGAAGATGGATATTTTTAATTTAGTTGCATTGTCCTTATGACAAGCTTACGAATTGTGTTCATCCTTTGCTTTCAACGTCTCTCAATAAGACAAAAATCACTAATCAAGTATTTTCCCTTTTTGGTCTAGTTTGGCCCAAAAGACAATAATAACTGCAGTTTCCTTATATATAGTTTCCTTTATGCATAAGGCGTCCAATCTCCTGCTCCAACTGAACCGCATAATTACAAATAGTTTAAGCCTTTTCCGGTGAGCATGATATTTTTTTCTTCAAGACAACGTTTCTCAATCCACTTGGTTCCTTGGTCGGAGGTTTCTTACTCATTACGTCTCTGCCACCTACGAACCACAACCTGCTTTTAAAGGCTTTGAAAGAGCCACACAGCCAGATTGCCTCTTTCATTAGCAAACCTGGCATCCGAGCACTCAGCCACCGTCGCTCTAACTGGAGAGTCAAAAATGATGTGTCCCCCTTGGCTCATCACACAGAGACATCAGATGTCTGCCAAAAGTCTGCATGTGTACAAGATGTGCTCCATGCATTATTAATTTTCGAGTATGTGCGTGTGTGCGTGCGTGCATGTCTGATTTCCGTGTGCAGTTATTCATCATTAACACGTTGGTAGATGATGGTGTTTAATCCAACGGCTGCAGCATCTTGGAGACATTTTTTTAACACTTTTATTTATTTATATTCATTTAACTTAAATTTTCCTTATATTTTTGTGAAGTGTTCAGAGCAGAAGCACAGCTGACGGACAATCACACTCCCTTCAAGCCTTGTACAAGTTGCAGAAAATCTGCTATAAATATTTAACAACAGGAGCAGTTAATCTAAAAAAAAAAAAAAAATGAATAAAAGAACAGTGGCTTCATTCCTTTCACATTGAAATGTTATACAAGCCCCAAATATACTTCCAATAAAACATCTTCATCAATTCTTGATATGGCAGTAAATTCAAATGGAGAGACATTTGATTTAAAATAAAAAACAAAACAAAAAGGCATCTCAATATTGAGCTTTATATTTCTTGAATCTTGTTTTGACTGGAACGATGGGAGCTGCAGAAGGTTGAGTTTAGATCAGGACACGTATCGATTCATCTATCTCTGATTAATTAATCTTTTCTTCCATGCAGACGTTTTCATTCATTATTTGAGTGCAAGAAGCTCTCTTTCCCTCCCTCCCTCCCTCCCTCTCTCTCTCGCTCCCTCTCTCTCTCAGGCAGCACCACACAACGGCAAATGTCCCTGAGCTTTTCTGTCTGTAAGTTGTTTGCATGTTCTCCTTGTGCCTGCTAAAATTTTGCTCATTAAGCTGTATAATTGGCCATTTTTCTCTGCGTTAGCGTAGTGATGGACTGACAACCTGTTCAAAATGTAAGATGCATTGTTCTGTCTTCACTCCACCCACACAGAGCAATTCCGATGAAGCAGGTAAGGAAGATGGATGGATAGTTGTCTCTCAGTCCGTCAATGTGTCGGTCTGTCTTTATTTGGATCAGGTATTCAGTCACTGTAATCAATACGTCGAACAGCTGAACTGGTACGGTGTTGGTGCTTGATCTGCAATATTTTGATAAAGAGTCCCTTTCCGAAACAGATGCGTAGGTGCTAATTTTTCACATTACCTTGACTGTCAGCATCAGGCCATACATGCCAAACGTCACTGATGGGGGGTCATGCATTTTTCATAAGGCTGTACATGTATTTTAATGAGCAGGGCTGATGAGGTGTGCTACCTCGGCATAGTGGACGGCCTTCACCACTCCCCCTCATTCACTATGCTTCTCACAACCTGTCAGTCAGTCACTCCAAGGCCTCCCCACGTCTGTCTCTCGGAGTATTCCTGAATATCAATCACACCAAATTCTTTGCATATTTTTGCAGGATAATTAAGAGGAGATTGCAACGTGGTGCAGACGATCAATCTGCAAATCAGTGGACCAGATTAAATCCAAATTCCGGCTCAGTTTCGCAGATGGCAAACTAAACATCCTAAACTGACAGAGATACGTTTGGATGGCAAATCGGATACCCCCCTGCCGGGTAGAGGAGCCCATGTCAGTGCCTGTGTGTAATTTGGAATTAATGGGACGGTAAAACTTTTAATTCAAAATCCCAGCCTTGGGGACAAACACATTTGCATACAAATGAACACAATTTCCTGTTTGTTCGGTATGCAAATACAAAAGAAGGAACTTACAGAGGGGCTGCCAGAGTTGAACAAGCACCACAATTCTCGCCCGAGTGCAGAACGAGCAGGCACCCAACCGAGCACTTCAAACACAGCTCTGTTTGAGATATCAGACTACAGCAGGGGTGAGCAGAGACCGTCCTGGAGGACTGCACAGTCTTGTGGGGCTCAGGGTAACCTTTCTCTCCTCATCTCATTTACACGTGGAAATAACAAGTGAGGTGAGTCTTCCCCCAAACACAAGAGGCAATTAAAGACTACTGATCTGAGGTGGAGAGGAGTGAGAAATGGCCGTCCCAGGGGCCAGACGAGGCTGAAATGTTCACAGAAGGAGAAAAAAAAAAATTGGATTCATTTCACAAAGTAATTAACAAATTACACCTTTTAGGACCTTTTGGTTGAAAGTACAGAGAAATCTCCTTCAATAATTTTGTATTAAATTGAGGGTTTTCTATAAAACGCGCTGTGATAAGCTTTTTCCGAACAATGCAAAGAATTAAAAGCATCTCGTCCTGTGGATTTTCAATGAGGGCTGCGGGATGCTTTGAATGTCAATGACTCTGAGGATATGAGGCTACGATCTGATCTCGCACATAATTCATCACTGTAAACATTAAAGGGACAGAAAGCGAGTGAACTTGTTTGCAGTAACATAAGTGCTGGCATGTTGGATGAGGAACAACCCCCCCCCCCACCCCCCCAGCGTGTTAAAGCCACCAGCCAGGGCGATGCGCTTGCCAGGTTGGATTCGATTCAGGGACTAAACAGTGCACTTAATGTCACAGTGTGTCATGTTTGCATTGTGTGGGACGCAGCTAACTGAGGCACGCATCACTTATTTACTGTTACACATTTGACTGACAGCCAGGGTCCCCATTTTTCACAGCGGTATCAAGTCACATATTGCCAGCCACACAAACGCAGCACAGCAACACTAAATAACAGGATTTGTAATTAAGTCCTGAGTCGTAACTGAAATGACCCCAGACGTTGGGCTATGTTAAAAAAGCAAGCCGCTTCCCGATGACGTCTCATTAGTAGGCGCTGCAGCAGCTCCCCATGTACAATCCTCCCTTGGAACTGTGAAGGTGACACAGCAGTTACAGTGGACTTTGATGGGGCACTGGGGAGCTGTACTTCATATCACAGGACTGCTTCCTCTGCAGAGTAAAAGGTTTCAACAATCAGCAGCTGCAGCCATTTGGGAGGAAGGAGCTAAAATCTTCCATCTTTGGCGGGACGGGAGATTTTGTGTTTGTGCTGTCCGTGCAGCCGCCGGTAGATGACAGGCCAGTAAATGAAAGATTAACCTCCTACATATCGTTACCGCCTGCCCCAGATATATTCCACTGCCTAAATCATTAATTAATGGAGTATGCACAGCAACAGTAAATCTTACGGGTCTTCCTCAGCGGCCTCAGCAACTCCTAACACTATATCAGTGTGTTAGCGGTCAGCAGAACAAAGGTGTGTGTGTGTGTGTACGTGCTTGTGTGTGTATACCCCATAGAGAATTAAGAAACAGATGAAACATGTAATCAGCTCATTAAAACAGAGAAAACCAAACCTATTTGCAGACACGTCGGATGTGTTTAATTGACAGGTCAGGTAAGATCGAGGCGCTTCCTCACCCACTAAGCCGATCTGCCAGCCCGGGGATGGAAACCAGTGCCAGTCATGCCTCCAGTTACCAATGGCCTGATCACATTGCGAATTCACTCGCCGACTGCGAGGCTGATTAAATCTGTATTTAATTGGATCAGATCTAGTCGTGATGAAGCGCTCCCCCCGGCGTTTAACCCACGGTCCTCTGTCAAGTGAGAAGGGGAAAAAAAATACTGTGGGGGGAATTAGGAGCGGGAAATGAATACCAATGATAGGCTGTGCTAATAGCCAGCGCAGGAGGAGTGGACCACACCTGCAGGGCTTTACAGAGCGGAATCAGAGATACCGGCTTTTCTGCTTGAGCTCGCGCGCGCGCGCGTGCGTGCGTGCGTGCGTGCGTGCGTGCGTGCGTGCGTGAGTGCGTGCGTGTGTGTGTGTGTGCGTGTGTGTGTGTGTGTGTGTGTGTGTGTGTGTGTGTGTGTGTGTGTGTGTGTGTGTGTGTGTGTGCAGCTCCTTTCTTCCTTGATTAGTTAGACATAATGTTATTCTGTTCGTACAAAGAGTTTTTTTCTGGTTGATTAGCTGTTTTATAAAAGCACATCGGCGATAACTCTACAGCATTCAGAAATTGTCCCTCAATCAGAACTTTAATCAATTTGTCATGATTACTCTACATGCATTTGTAGTTAAAAAAAAAAAAAAAAAGTTGCAGAAGTGGCAAATTTGCATAATTTCTCAATAGTCAATACAATTGTACAATTTAGTTCCTTATTAAGAAACTCCAGTCAAGCTGAACAGTGCCGTCTGTAAAAAGTGCCTGCTAACGTGCACAGAAGACGCTGAAGTAGAAGACGCTAGTGGATTTATAATGTATCTCTCTATAAATCACGGGGCTTATGGAGGAAAAGTAGAAGATCTGGCATTTGGGTTTCTGTGTTGGAGAGTGAGATGAGCTGCACAGAGACTGATGCTACAGCTCAGATAAAGTGCTGTAACTGGATGGCGAGTTGGGAGAGGATGAGAGCGTGCAGTATTACGGTGTAATTCCTCCTATATGTTTAGTTTAGATTGTGGGTTGAGGCTTTGTTTCCTTTAACTCCTTGGTATCTTGAGCCTCTCAGACAGGCGCCACTGACATTTACAGCAGCAGGCCTAAAGTTAGACGAGCCCAGGGTAACACACAGTAAAACCAGTCCTGTACTGTGGGCTATTAAACTGCTGCACTCGAGGAATTAAAAGTTTATTGCCTTGCTCAAGGGCACCTTAGTGGTAAATGTCAGCAAAGAGTGTATCTCTTTCAGAGGCTTCAAGCTCAATATTATGACCTCATTTCTGGTATGTTCAGTGGATTTAAGTAAAAAAAAACGACTTTCTTTTCATCTCTAATGGTAGTGATGAAGTTATGGTTAGTAACTATGAGGAAAGTATCGTCACGATCAAGCTATAAAAACACTTCATCATGACTGTGAAATACCCGTTTCCTGCAGAAGAGGGAGATTTTGAAACCCTGCCTCCAAGCACTTCATGCCAGTAGACATAAATAATACCATTTGCTTAAATGTGGATCTAAATCCTAAATATAATAGGATGTTTTCATTAATTAAGACAGTTTTAAGACAAAACAACTATTGTTAGGTTTTTTTGGAAGGAAAATCCTCCAAAACAAGTCTTCACCCCACCTAGTTTTAATTTCCTCATTTGTGCTGTTCAACCACATTGAGAGCTATTTTCAGCCTAAAGTCACCAGTCCAGAGGTTGTTTCAGTGCTGCCCTGTTGAGCGTCTCCTGCCTATAAAAGGAACCCGCTGGTGAGTTAATAAACACAGACATTAGGTCAGGGTCTGTGTTTTTATGGTGCAAATTGTTTTATCATATTACAGTAAGAGGTGATAAGGCAACGCAGTCGGTGCCGTGACATCGTCTCTCATTTATTCAAATACAGACTTGAGGCCAGCTTACTTGAGCTAACCTCCGTCTTTGTCAACATTGACTGGAGGCGAGTGATTAAAGGTGTCGTTCCACCTCGCGACCCCGCGGGGTCAAAGGAATTCTGGGTAAATTACCTCGCAGAAGGCCAGACCAACATCGAACGCTTCAGAATGAACCGCAAGGTTGATTGAAAAATGGATATTTGCATACAAGCCTGTGAGCAGAGGCTGGCAGAGCAGCAAACCTCAGCTCTCAGCTCAGCTTGAGGCGGCAGCGCTGGGACGGAATGAGGCCTCATTAAGAAGAAAGGCATCATTTTCTCAAGCATGGTGGGCTCTCTCCCGCACTCTCACATATATATATACACACACAGACAACAGGGCTGACAAACCATTTTGAAAATATACCTGAAACCTAAAAAAAAAATGAAAAAAAATCTGAAAATCAGTGCTGTGTGTTTAGCATTAACTCTGCTCAGCTCATAAATAATACATATGATGATAGATTGCTGCTGATGAACTGTCTAATAAAGAGGAGGTGTCGGAGGCAAGAGGAAAAGGTGTTTTTTGCTGACAAAGAGCATTTATTTTTATTTTTTTTCATTTTTGAAGATTTTAAAACTGAAAGCCATAGCAGAAATGCTAATGTCACTGGCATCTTTGAAACTGCTGTTATCTCCCTGGCACTGCACATTACCTGGAGATATCATTTCCTTGGTGCTAATTTACCCCCGTATAGCAGTCGCCAGAGGTTAGACTTAATGGAACCTTTAATTTGACCAAAAGTTCATTCCCGGAAGGAAAATTAAAGGCAGCTAATTACGAATTGCAGCCCATTTTAATGGATTGCAAACGCAAAGACTGTTGTTAGTTTCTTGATGGTAGTTCCTTTACATGGAACAAGCACAAGTTTGAAATGAAAAATACAGAGCTTGATGTTCTCGATCACAACTACATCACATCAAATAAGAGAAAATAAAGGGAGGTAAATTTGATTATCAACAGATTCGGTTTCTTTCACAATCATGACCTCCATGTTCTTTAATGGCAGTCGGGGCGCATTGAAAACAAATATCCTGGTATCAGACCAATTTCCACCGGGGGAATCCATCTTCTGCAGTCAGTGTGTCATACGAGCATTTCCCATCTTATACAACGACCCCAGGCTGTATATGTTTTCCTCTTCACTACATCATTTAACTCTTAACAATGTGCTCCACCGCCGTTCTCCCTGCCATCATAGCCTCCGCCTATACTCTCGCTGTATTTCTGCCGTTTGCTATATGAGGAATCCCACATTCATTTCCTGTGCTTCCTCCTCTTTGCTTCCTGCCTCCCTGACAGCCCTGCTCTTGGCCCTGTCACTGACTGTCACCTGTGACACAGGCTTCCACGAAAGACAGCGTGTTTCTTCCTTACATCATGTGGTAAATGAGCGTCACTTCCCCCTCAGCTCCTTCTCACTCGAGCAGACACGCACACACTCTCTCTCTCTCTCTCTCTCTCACACACACACACATACAGACCTTCCTCTCTTTTACTTTTTGCCGTAGATTCCCACACTGACAGGTGCTGGAAGGGATTTCTGAGCCACGGCACAGCAACAACTCAGAAATCAGTGAGTGTGTGCACATAATACAGAGATAGTGGATGGATGGAGGGATGGCTGGATGGATGGATGAATGGATATTTCACCTGCATGTCATATAAAATGTCCCTGCTTTATTTTATTTCCGGTTGTTGTGGCCACTACAGTTTGTTTCCTCCTCCCAGTAAACTCTCCTGGTTCCTTTCAGCTGTTGTGAGGCAGAGGCCTATTGTGCTATTTTTTTTTTGTGGTTTTATAGGACTGCCTGCAAGCTGGCTGTTTCGATACAGTATGCGTGTGCACCAGAAGAAAGGTTGAGGTCTTTAAAGATACTCCACTTCCTGACACACCATTAATATTCTCCATACGGAGTCTTCCTCCTCACTATACGTACGAGCAGCCCCTTCCCCCTCACTGCCGATCCCCACTTCCACTCCATTCTCTGCCTTCACATCTCTGAAATGCTTTACATCACCCTCTTGCATCTCTTACACTTTTTTTGCATTTCCCTTCCCCTAAACACACTTTCTTCTTCTTCCTTTTTGTTATTTTTTTGTCACAACTTTTTTTTTTCATCTTCCCACCTCTTCCTCCCGGGATGTGGCACAGAATCTCTTTAAGTGCTGCAAAAGCAAATGTATTTATCATAACCATCTATCTCTTACTGTATGTATAGTTACTCTATCCTATACTGAAAAACACACTTATACAGGAAAACAAAACACTGCAGAGAAAGAGGAAAACACAGCTTCCTCCATGTGTTGTAGCCTTGTATTAGAAAGTCGAGGTTTCAAAACAATGATACAACGTATGTGATTTACTCTTTCAGTTGCAATGGAGCGATAAATTAAGGGGAGGTAAATGGGCAGTAGTTCCTGCTCTCCTCCCACGCACGGCAATGCGGTTGAGCAAAACAGTCTTCTGGGACTTCCCATTGACTCCACACAAGGTGAGAACGGCGCAGGAACAGACGGCTGAGCAAAAACACTTCAAAAAAGCACGGCAGGAAGGCGAAGAGGCCTTGCTTGCTCTCCGCGGAGGCAAAAGTACCCAACGAAAAAGGAAGCACAGGCGTGAGGGAGAGGCTGACCAAAAGAGACAAGGGAGGGCCAAGGCAAGGAGACAGAATCATTACTCGGCTTTCACAGACAATCAATCAACCAAGCATGTACGCACACATGCACAATAACCCAGACAGAAAATGAGACATGAAAACACCTTAAATGCCACCTAATGGCATTCAGACAAACATGGAGTGAGGGAGCACAGCAGGACATTGATATTCTATACACCCACACACAGCATGGCGAGGAGCCGGGCTCGTCTCTGTGCGTCCCCCCAGTTTGACACACAATGCCGGTCTAGACAGTGCCATGCTGCATTGCACAGGTTGTTACCGCGAGAAAGAGAACACATTACAAAAGTCATTACAAAAGTCGCAAGAACAACATTCATAGATGCCAGTTGTACATAGCCCAAAGCTACTGAAAAACAGCTGAGGCAGCCAAATAAATAAGTTAACAAACGAAGCATTGCACCAGAGTGGTACATAGCCAGAGGAGACTTTTCAGTTTAATCGGGGGAAAATATTGCACAGGTAGGCCACTGGCTCTTCTGTACATTCCATCACTAATCTCGTCATTAATAAATAGTACAATATTCAAAATTGAATGCCAACGAGCAGGGCGCCACCCCTTCTCATCTCTCCGCAAGCCTCCGTCCCAACTGTAACAAATGCAAATATCAAACTGCACCGTGGAGCTCCTCCTCTTACCACCGTAACTAAAGAGAGACTATAGGAGAGGAAGCGAGCATAAAGGAAGCCCCTCCAGTCCCCACTGATGGAGGATAGCATTAGTGTGTTATGAATTGTCCATACAAATCAATGGGTGAGAACACTAGGGAAGGAGAAGAATGCAGGTGTGTGAGTACAGAGACATGATTATGCATGTGTCGTAGCTCATGTATAAACCATAAACGAATTTACACATCAAGGCAGCAAATGAATTCCAAATAGATTTTTGAAGCAGGCCAACACGAGACCTGATTAAATGATGAGGTTGAAGATATGGAAACATGCCTGGAGAGAAAGACGCGTGCTGCTATAGAGGTGTTTTCTGATCTGCTGACTTTGTGCCGCGTCTTGTATTACGTAATGATTTGAAAGAGCGAGGGAGCCCAAAACATCCCTGCAACTTTTATGCGCTCAGTCGTCTGGAATCACACTCAGGTTTTACTTTTTAATGAACTACATCATTTAATTTGGGAGAAAACTAAACATCAAAATGAAAAACTCAGCCATCTGTAAAGGCGTCGCAAGCTTTTGATCAAGCAGCACAATGTGTCCTTTGTCTGTTTGCTTTAAAGACTAACAAGATTAAAAATAAATAAATAAATAAAAGCAGCCAATTACAGCACACACCAACTGAAAAATTACCAAATCTTTATGCAAAGTTACACAAAGCACTTATCAATACATTGTCTTCTAGACGTTGGTGGGATCAACATGTCATCAGTTCGGCGGTTTCTAGGACAACTCGCCACAAAACTGAAACCCCAACACCAGTTTGAAGACGCGGGCAGCTCAGTCATACTATAGGATGTCGACAGGGTCAGCACAACAAAAAGAGTTTCCACTTTAAAAATCAATGTAAACTCAAGTGTGTGCTATACTTAGACTATTTTCACAGTCTGACAGCTTCACCCTGCAGTCAAACAGCACTTTCCAATGGGAAACCACACGGTTATATCTCTTACCTCAAAGCCATCAGACTCAGTGAAAATAACATTTTACCCAGCAGAACGCAGGAGTTCATCGGCTTCCTATGGCATGTGTTGAGTAGTTTCTTTGTGTTAAAGCCAGATCAGAACATACATTTTGTGGGTAATGCACAACAACTAATATAACGAGTGACATCACACAAAAACATTGGCGTCAAAACAAGGGTTTTGAGTGCGTTAAGCTTTGTTTGCATGAAAAAAAATCTGGTGGAATTGGTATCATTCCCATGTTTGCTTGCCAATCACCATGAAGTGATGGGATGGAATGGTAAGAAGTTAAACAGAAGTTATGAAACATCAAATAAATGTGAATTTGGTAAAAGAAGGAAAAATGCAAGAGGGAGGATGATCCGTCACAAAGTCAAAGCTGTCAGCTGTCGATGTGCAACAGAAGAGATTTAGGAATAATTGCAAGAAGGGAAACAACTCAGAGAATATCTCGTCTGCAAGCAAAAGTTGTGGGGAGCCAACAGAGGAAATCGGTCTCACCGCAATAACAAGAGCATCATTTCGTTTAGGTTTCTTCCCTTTTTACCTTTCCCTCCCCGTCGCCTCTGCTTGCTCATGTGGAATAGTTTGGGTTCTCTTTTGGTATGACTGTGTTGTATTTGGTACTATATACATTTTTTTTTAAATTAAATTTCTGCTACAGGCTGAGCTGATGTGTCCCTCCTTTTCAGACACAGATGCCTTCGATGGTGACGTTTTGAGACATTTGTAATCAAATCATGACTCGCAGGTTAAAAAAACCGGCACTACCTCACAGGAAAACACTCCCAATATTCAATATTCATGACGGAAAATGTGCTAAAGGGATGGTGCATGTTATTTTGCACACATATTCTGTTGCCACCATAAGTGACATCTGGACTGTTCCCTTCATTAGAAAAAAATACCAATTTATCCTCCTGTTGTATCGTTGTGGACCCCCACCTTTCACTACTTTGTGTTTTTATTTTTCCTCCGACATTGACAAAGAATCTTACTTATGTCGGAGCAATCTCTGCACCAGTAGACTCCTGTAGTCCACACAAGAAAAGTAAACCTTTTGCCATTAAGGTCTGTTGGCTTCAAAGCGAGCAATTGAATTGCTTCAGTTGCATGACAGCAAAGTCAACGACAGAATATAATAAAAACAGCACGCACATAAACTAATATTGATTTATTAAGTGGGCATTATAAAGGGTAGTAAAAGACATTTCACTTTTTAAAAAAATTCAATAACACTGCAACTCCTGAGTTTGTATGAGCTGCCTCCTCCGCCAGACTGAGGATGTGCTGACCTTCATCTATTAGAGGCAATATAGTCACTATCAATCAATACATGACATTATCTCTGAGCAAATGATTGAAAGCATTCCTCTAACAACAGCAGTTGGAATCTCAAAGTAATACTTTAAATGCACATCAATATTTTATTCACATTCACTCAGGATGTCCAGACATTTAAAGTTGAAGAAGAGCCCGGTCTGTGTAACTTCAGATGAAGAGGAGACAGACTCGTCAACAGGATGGATTCACATCATATCTCCCATCTTTCAGCTTTAATTGTCAGACGTAAATAATGAAGAAGTCATTTCAGGCAATCTGGTTGCCATTATTGAACGTGAACAGCAAAATGGTATGCGCCAACAGATTGACTTTCCAATTTACTTCAAATAAAAAAGCAATAAATGTATGTTTGTGAAAGGATACGTTACATATATGTCAAATAAGTATTTATAACGCCAATTAAAAGAAGGTAAAATCCTTTAAATGTGCTCATTTTCTGTATGAATTGGTCATGAAACTCAATCTTGTTTGCGTATAAATCACAATTAAAGACAAAGCAAATGAGCGAAGTCTACTACCAGGAAAGGAATTATAAGATGTTATGCTTTGTTGAACAGAGCTCTAACAATTCAATTCTGCCAGAGTAAGTAAATTAACTGGTCAAATCTTATTGGGGGTGGGGGGGGGGGAACCTGCTTCTGACCCAGTCTCATTCCAACAATACGTCTTGTTTACTTCCTTGTAGGTTCATCATCCAGCTCCATCACCAACTTCTATTGACCCTCAGCTGGCGAGCAACCATCCTGACATGACCATGTAGTTTAAAGCCTGGATTTCATCTTCTCGTCAATGACTAGTGCAGGCCTTGCCTCATAAAAGCCGCTTTGAGTCATCGCTCTCCCTCCACCATACCTCTCAACATATTTATAAAAATAGGCCTGATACTGCGAGCACAACCTTCTGGAAGCCGATTCACCTAACGAGATGGGACGAGGATCGCCTCAGACGTTCAAAATGGCACCGTCCATTTAGCACATTTGCCTTCATGAATATGGAATATTGCTGGTGGGTTCCACTGACTTCATGCCAATAGAATAATGTGCTGCCGTTATGATGAGACAGTTTTTTTGCCGCTGTCTCATCATGACTTTTATTTGCCGACTATAATATAAGATGTTTTGTGTCGTGCCTCTTCTTCGGTCTTTCAATCGTCTATCTTCACTGTTGCTCTTCTGACTGATTATTTCCCATTATGCAATTCAGATTAATTTATTATTTGTGTTAATTGGTTACAGTGTTTATTACATATTATTACATTTGCTATTGTGCATGTAGGTTGTAACGTTCCATCCAATCACTCCAAGGCATTCTTGTCTGTGCTTGATGTCAGTCATTTAGAATGTTTTATTCAGTAAATCAGGCCTATACACATTTTCCCAGTACAATTGTGAAATTGTGGACTATAAAGCTTCATTCGCCGAGGTGCCCATGAGCACCGTGCCTGCTGTGTGTTTTGCATAAAGTAACCCCTTCGGCAAAGATATTAAACTATTGTAAAGATTCCTTCAAGCCTGTAACCTCTCCTTATGCACACCTCGCTTAACATTTTACATTTGTCCTGGAGTCAACTTGGACAGACAGCCTCTTCTGGAGTTAAGACCTACAGCATTACAGTGTTGTTATTTGCGGGCATTTTAGTGTATTTCTTGAATACTTGAAGTCTATGAGGCAACCTTGTAACTCCCTTCAGACTGCTGCAAACCATCACTGCTCTATTCTTGATCGAATATCTGTGGAGAGTTATATTTATGAGCCGTCTTGGACATCAGCTTCATCTGATCAGCAAATTCAAAAAGTTGCAGAGCTTTTAGAAGTCAGACTGGCTTTGCACTTGGCTCAAATCTCCTCGCATTGATTGAACTTGAGGTTTTCTAATCGTGACACCAGTGAGCTCTTTCTGGGGCAATTAGCCTCGGGGTTTATTTACTTTTTCCCAGCAGTATGGTGAATGTTAAGTTGTTGTGTCCCATTAGGCACTGCCCAATGTGCACCTCTGGAGTTGAGACATACATGCAGGTCAGCTAGATTATTTTGACAGTGGCTTTCACTTTTTGTGCATCGTACCACGCAGCTTCGCGCTCCTCAAACTTTACGGCACGGACTTTAAGACGCGCTCATTGACTCATCCCCTCGACGACTCCACAACGTGCATGTCAGAATGTATGTTTTACAATAATACACAGCTTCCCTCTTTGTTAAAGAAAGTCATTTCCGCAATGCATGGAGCTACCTCGCCTGGAAAAATCATTAAAAAATTTGCAAATTATGAATTTGAACAGCGCAGCCCTCCAGCTTCCTCAAAAACAATACAACTTCATTTTTCGCCAGGAGGCAGCTTCCCGTCCAACTTGGTTACATCACATGTTGAAGCTCTAAAGACTTTGCCATCACGTTTGTAATAGAAGAGTTTCCCTTGAAGATGTAGTGATTTAAATGTTCCCTCTAACAACATAAGCGGAATATATTAAGCCACTGGATGTGGTGGGGGCTGCTGCTGAGGGGTCAAATTACTTTTTGTCATTCTGGATGCACAGAGCACTAGAGAAGAGATTTCAATTTTCTTCAAATGTACTTATTACAGAGACAACGTCTGCCAAAGGGTTTCAGACCTTCATATAATTACATCTTCAATAAGGAAATATCTCAATTATAACAGAATATCTAATTACTACGCTGCCCATATCCAAAATTGCCCTTGCATGAAAAGGAAAACTGGAGCCGTATCATCCGCTAAGCTGTAAGGACACTTTCCTCTCCTCGTAACGCCGCTGTTGTTAAGCACCCAAGAGCATTAGAGGGAAGACCTGTCACGGCTCAAGACCTGAAGGGAATGAACAGAGAACAAGATATGACAGAGCACAAACCTGTGTCCTCACTCGCTGCCTTTTTCATGAAGGGACACTGATAACTCTGAGGGCTCCAGCCGGTGCGAAATACAGCCTAAATTGCCATACCTCAGAAGCGGCCTTCTGCTTCAAATAAATAAAATTAAAAAAGCTTTTTTTTTTGACCCACTGCTGTGGCTGCCACATTATTTTCCAGGCCATGTACTGTAACAGGGACCATTTCCCAAATAATCAAACTCTAGCTGGTGACCATCCACCTATCAACAGCTTTGATCTTTTTTCTTACATGGCAGCCATTTCCATCATAGCCGTAGTGTAATTTCCCAGTGGGTGACCGACACTACGGTGTGGGCTCCCAGTGTAATGCACTGTGGAGCTACCAATCGGAAAAAGGAAATCCTTCATTGTGGAAAGCATTTGCATTCAAATCATTGACTCTAAAATTGGTCCTACCTGTCTGGGATCAGGACTATCTCCTGTGGGTTCCCACTGCCATTAAAGTCTAGTTTTTATAACCTGGGAGCGCAGGAATGCTAATGCGTTTTGATGGCATTTGAAGGACCAAACTATGGTTCTCTTTGCAATACCCCAGAGAAAGCAGCCCTCTCTCTCTCAACTGAGGCACCTCCTCGGTGAGGAGCATGGCACCTTCCCATCAGAGCCCATGAACAGGTAATAATGGCACACCAAAACTGCCAATTCCTCATAATAATGAAACTTGGCAGGCTTGAAGTGACTTGGACCCCTGAAGGTACGAGTGTTAGAATGAGTCGCACATCTTGGTGTTTCTGCTCCTTTATCCTCAGAGTCAAAGCTTTCACAGTCTCCGTTTGGTTCATATCTTTTTAATTCCAGGTTGATTAAGGGCCCCCTCCTGAGAGTTTATCAGTGTCCCCACCCACCTTTTCATTTTAACTGCAGTGTTGAGTCAAATTAATGTTTACCAATAGAAGCGACCTAGAATGAACATTAATACATTTGTGCTATTTTCTCGGGGCTTGGCCATTATTTTCATACAAATACGACTAGAAGTGTCACGAATTCTTAATGATGCATATCTAATAGAAAAATGCAAATCTTCAAGGATAGAATGAGCTTTTTTTACTCAGCTTGTCTTGAGATGTTGTGCAGGTAAAGCAGTGAGGCATTTAGCAATAATGACAACCTCATACACTTGTTGTCGCCGAACCTTTAAATCGGATGAAGTCTACTCTCGTGACACCCTTTCATTTTCACGTCACGGACAAATAACCAACAATTTGTTTAGATCTTACAGACTTGTACAAATGTATTTTTTCATTGCTCCCTATATTATGAGCGAAAGCGCTGCAGGTTCTTCTAACTGCAGAGTGCTTCAGCACATATATTTTACCAAGGCCGTATTTAGTGCAGGCATCTCCGAGGAGCTTGAACCCTGGAGCAGTGACTGACAAGCCCAGAGTAATCAATTCTCAAGCATGTTGTTCCAAGGCAAGACCTGATCTGCGCTTCCTGAGCTGGACTCAAAATGCTTCATGGCAATTTACTGACACCGCGAAATCAAATTAAAAATGCATTTGGAAATTGATCATGTGATGCGGCCAGATTGATTGCTGCTCAGAAAGCAACCTGGCTGTGTTTTTTTTTTTTTTTTGTTCAGCCGGGTTCCATTCACCTTCCCTTACCATATAAATGTATTGATCTGCACACCCACTCCTGGATCTATATAAACCATTAAATATCCTTTCAGTGTTTCGCCATCCATCTGTGTGACTCATAGCAGATTTCGCCGAGCTAAAAATGGCCGACACACAATATGTAGCTGACCAATACGTTTTAAAACATCACTGCAGATCTGATTTAATAAAGCTAGGCAATAGTGTCAGGTTAACTATATATTTAAAAAGCCTATTCATCAACCTACTTGCGGGCTGTCTAATCTGGATAATATAGAAAGCCTTCAAATGTTCCCCGACAAGTAGAGAGGAATAATCCATTAGAAATCTCAAGAATGTTTAATTCAAAAACACATTAAAGGTTCATTTGCACTTTTTAATCAGTGACATTCACACACATTTACTGTCATCCATCAGAACACACCATCTACTGCCGCATCCGATTGAGGTTCATCTTTACATTCTTGGACTTGCATTGAAAATCGTAGAGACAGCCAAGAGATGGAGCTGCTTGTCTCCTGCATGCTCTGTCTGCACCGCGTTGCACGGGGGCAGAGGTGCAGGTTGAATGGTGGGAGCTATTGTCTCTGCCCATTGGTGCACATGACTGACCCAGCCTGTGTCCACATTAGCACGGATCAACTCCTGTGAGTATCATCTCCTCAGAAAACAGCAGCTACGGCACATTTGAACCAAATAATCCAACTTCCATACATCCGGTAAAAACCTGTGCTCTCTTTCACCCGTTCTGACTTTAGGGGAACTCAATCAATCCTTCCTCTGTTTTGTTTTTTTCTGGTAGGAGACAGCTCTACTTCCCACCTTGCCCCATGCTCTCCAATCAATTTACCAACAGTTTCTCGATTACACCCACCTGTTCCCAATAGTACTATTCTCTCTCTCTCTCTCTCTCTCTCTCTCTCTCTCTCTCTCTCTCTCTCTCTCTCTCTCTCTCTCTCTCTCTCTCTCTCTCTCTCTCTCTCTCTCTCTCTCTCTCTCTCTCTCTCTCTCTCTCTCTCTCTCTCTCTCTCTCTCTCTCTCTCTCTCTCTCTCTCTCTCTCTCTCTCTCTCTCTCTCTCTTCTGAATCCACATTTTTCTTCATTCATTTGTGAATAATGATTACATTTTATGGAAATAAATGTCTACAAACTTTTCCCTGCGAGGCACAAGGTCCTTCACCGCTGCTCGGGGACTCACCTCCACCTCGAGTCGTGTCCGCACACCCACACACAGACAGAGCTGCCGGTTAATGAGCCTGTTGAGTGAGATGGCACCTTGACTCAACATTGATCAGCGAGCCCCCGTTCCTCGAACTCACCGGGAAGCTATTTGTCAAAGTGATCATTTATTTTGTAGCACCAGATCCTGTATAGTGTGTCTGGGCTTGGATTGTTTCTCCATAATGCGGTTAGGGTGTGGGGGAGACACTGTTTGACGTCCATAATGTTCGGAATGAAAGAAACGGACCACTACGATCACTAAGACTCAGCTAAACTCGTGAAATAACAGTTTCACCTTCTCGCACAGTGAATGTGCGACACATTTTCCAGATCGATTCCTTGTTATTCCTTCTCGTACCTCTTCAAAGGCTTCGTGTTCTGCTCAGTTATGAGCAGTCGGAGAACCACTGTGTGACTTATGGAAGAAGTGGGAGAAAGAATGAAAGCCGAGCTGCTGTTTTCATCATCCTGACATGGGGTGCCCAATTATGGAGATGTGCCCTGTAAAACTAGCGAGGGCAAACACCTGATGGGGGGGAGGTTGTGGGAGCACGGGACGCTGCTTGTGGGGAGGCGAAGCTACCGCAGTGCACCGCTGCTCCCCCCGTGCTCTCAAGATGTTTCACATCTCCCCCCTCTAATTGGCAGATGGCCTCAGATGCGAGATGATTTAATGGCCTGCATGTGTGTGTGTGTGTGTGTGTGTGTGTGTGTGTGTGTGTGTGTGTGTGTGTGTGTGTGTGTGTGTGTGTGTGTGTGTGTGTTTTTTCTTGCCTCAGTCAGCCATTAGCAGGGACATCTGTAACGAGTTGGCCAGGCGCACTGCTGAGAGTGGAAGCTGAGGCTAACACTTTGTAACGGAGGATGGCGCGGTCGTGATGATCTTGGGTGGCAATCAAAGTGACGAGGTATTTCTTGGACTGTGATAATCGACACATCTCGTTTCAAACTGGCCAAGGGAGAAGAAAATGATCTAATAAATTGCCTGATGTTGTTTACCTCAAGAAAAATCTGTGAAAAAATCAAAAAAGCACAATACCATTGGGCATTGACTGAAACAATCCACTTTTGACTTTTAGTACACCAGAGCACGACATTTCTAGCTGAGAGTTATCATAAAAAGCCATTTTCATGGCTTTGGTACACACAGCTTGGCTTCCAAGTGATCCGATTTCTTGCAGCTGGTCCGTAACCATCTGTGCCGAATGCTGTACTCAAGGGTAAAACATTAAGGCCACAACTGGAGTTTGGCCCGAAAGCCCTTTCTGGCTCTCCGTCACTCCCTTAATTTCTTACAGCTCCCTCTTGTGCTTGCCTCGATAATGAGCGCTAGATGATGGGGACGGAGTTGGGTTGTTGAAGAAGTGAGGCCTTCGCTGTGTGCACATAGTCCGAGTGGTAGAGAAGTGGCTCTGAGCCTAAGGCCAGTTAAAGCTTGATGGCCATCAGTATTCTTGCCGGAGCCTCTGAGGATTTGTCTGCTACCTGCAAACTGGGTCAGTTTTTGCATTATTTTGAAGATTTGTATCTCACAGTGGAGAAGGGAGAGGTTTTGCACACGCAGTCATGTCGACCCACACCTGCACTTTGTCTCCCACACACACACACACACACACACACACACACACACACACACACACACACACACACACACACACACACACACACACACACACACACACACACACACACACACACACACCTATTTCAGTTCATTAATATGAAAACATATCTGTCAACTTAACACATAAAAGTCCATTTAAAACCACCAAATGTGCTAACACGGTCATGAATAACTACAGAGTGACTGTCCCCATGCTGTGAATATCATTTTAGATGGAGCACGCACCAAAGCCACTAATTAGTATTGATGGATTAAACTAATACTGAACACAACACAAAAAAACTGTGCTCCAGTACAACAGCTAAATGCATCCAAGTCTCAGTTAATAGACCCTTCCTCGATTCATTTGACACTGATTGCATTAACTACAGTCATAAATATAAAATAGTTTTGAATGTTACTCTGCCATTCATAAATTATCATTAATGAAAGTGATGGAAGTGACAGTCCCTCAGACTGTCTCCGTCAGTGTTGTAAAGCCTTTTTGGGTGGGCAAACCTTCAAACACTTGAATCATCACACATTCATGTGCACTGCAATAACTTTCATGCAATTTTTATTTCTAATCATCTGTATATGTGCCCTAAAGCTGAGCGAGTCTGTGAGGTGAGTGAGGGACCAGGAGCAGATGGGGGGGGGGGGGGGGGGGGTAATGAGATGCAAAAAACAGGAGGATTGAGGGGGACAGGCTGGCTGGTGAGACACAGTAGAAATATAGGAGAGGGAAGAAAATAACCAAGTATGAGATGGAGAGAGGCGATAGGAGAGACCTGCGTCTGAGGTGAATACAAATGGACAGAGAAAGAACACAGATAGAGAGAGAGAAGGGGGGCAAAGGGGGAGGTTGTGTGAGGAGAGGAGATAAAAGAATGTGAGAAAGATGGATTCACTGTTGGCTAATGAGAAGATAAAGGCAGTAGAATCCACATCGATCTCTGCCCCACAGAAAACTGGCTTTATGCAAGTAGAGACAGAGCTAGGAGAGCCTGGGGAAGCTTACCTGAGTGAGGTAAGCAACCATACAGCTGCTGAAGAATCAGGGTTGGGAAAACAAATGTATGTGAATGCAATAATGTAAGTGAGTGGGTGTGTGTGTGTGTGTGTGTGTGTGTGTGTGTGGCAGGCAGGCTTCATAATTGGAAGTTTGAGAGGGATGTGAATGGTTGTGGTGCTGCGTGGGGGTAGGGAGGATGACAGACAACACACAAACTGAAAGCAAGGTAAATGAAAAGATAACTGCTTAAATGAGTCATTACTGTGAGGCAGCGGATGGGTAAATGTGAGATAGAGATCAAATATTTATATAGCAACCACTCTGCATGCAGGGTGAATCAGAGGAACGTTGCAGAAACACTTTCCCACTGGAGATGCATTACAGCACTCAGACGATTAATGAAATCAAGCGAAAAGCCCCCCCAAAAAAGGGGGTCAAAATTATTTTCTGAATTAAGAAAAGCAATTTGCAGTTTAGTCTAATCAATTGTGTTAAAACTGTAAACTGCTTGCTCCACTGCTGATGTTTGCATTTGAATGGTATTTCAATGCAATGATGGTGTGTAGAGACAATGGCTTGTAAACAAGTTGTGAGCGCAGGTGCGCGTCAACAAAGAGGAGCCCTGCTTTATTGTGCGTCCTGGACTGCGTTACGGATGCGGAGAGCCACTTACAGGAGGTTGGAGCTGTTCCAGTACACCGCATGCCGGTTGCTGGCTCTGGAGAGGTGCAAGTTAGTAAGCACCAGCGTGATGAGGCTGAGAGAAAACGTTGCGAGAGCCATAATCCCTCCGGTGTGCGCGTCCAGCCCCTGGTTCCCCCTTCGTCCCGCTGCGTCCCCGCTCCGTCTGTCCCGAGCGACGTGCCGCCGTTCACAACATCCCAGCGGTCAAAAATAAATTAAAAGAAGAAAAAAAAAACTGTTCAACTTCAGTACAGGCTGGACAAGGGTGACTTCTGACTGGCTACGTGTTCCTCAACACAAATCCCATTGCGACGAGACCCATTTGCGCATCTTCACTTGTGCCAAAAAAAATGTGTTCTGGACTTGTGTCTCCAGCCCGCAGCGCACTCTGAAGTCTCTCCTTGCGTTCCCCGGCAGCGCTTTCATTTAAAAAGACGTGATGGAGGAGAGCGGCTGCCACACAAGTGACAGCTGAGGTCGGTGTCTGGTGTTTCTGCACGCGGCTTTAAAGTCGCTGGATCTTTGTTGTGGGGTTGGACGTACCTGCCGCTTCTGTCATGATCATTAGTTGCAGAAGCAGCAGCAGCAGGCGCCACACGCTGCGCACACAACGTTCCAAACCCGCCCTCTCATGGCCGAGCTGCGCTCACACTTTCCTCCAGCCTGCCGCCCCGCCCCCTACTAACGTGCACCCCGCGTGCGTCTCAGCCGCTGCATGGGGGGGATATATGCACACATGGTCTGGGATTGCTTCTCCAGTATCGTGTTCCTTCTATTCATCCATCTTACGCAAACAAAAAACACACATGCACACAGGGACAACTTGCAAACTCCACACTCCCAAGTCTGGACTCCAACCAGGGAACCTCCCACTGTGAGGCAGGAGCGTTCCACCACGTCACCTCTGTCACCAGGGTTGATGTATTGTTCTTTGCTCCGCTTCAGGCTCACTGAAGGTACCAAAGTATCTCAAATGTTCTGAAGTGAAACGAAGGAAAACAATCCACTCCACTGTGCAGTGTGCATAACTACTGGATAAAAGAGTCTTGTGCGTGCACGTGCATGTGTGTGTCCTGTAATGGACTGGTGACCTGTCCCTGCCTCCATTCAGCTGGCATCGGCTCCAGCGACTGATTCTGGTGAAGTTGGGTAGCATATGAAAGGATGTGATGATGGGTGACACTAGGACTGTGAATTATGAATGAATGCTGACTGTAATGCCCTTTATATATATAATATATTTATAAATGCTTGTGTACCTAATTCCTTTGTATATGAGATGGATTTGTTAGTGCATATATTATTATCGGAATTGTTTAGTGAGCTACACGCTACATCAATGTGGAGCTGCGTCAACCTAACCTTTATTGTCATTTTAAATTATTTAGATTTTCTTTGTATTCGGTATTCTGTATTGCAAAACCAGAGTCAAATTGCTCACTTGGTAACAAACATTCCCAATAAAGTTGATTTTGACTTCGTAACATAAGATTTCTGCTTCATTGAGGAGATATGTTTCAGCTTACATAAAAATACAAGAGAGTTGACAAGAATTACAAACAACCATTGAGTCATTAATGTCTGTAAAATCGTATGGTGCATTCATTAGTCACCATTTCATAAAAGGTCCCACCTTCTAGAAACTGGGAGCTCATTACTGGGAAAAGCAGGTCTGACGTCATCCAGCACGGCAGGGTTGGTTTTTTTTTGTGTAAATAAATATTTTATTTTCATCATATTTTTTCCTTGTACTCACAGGCATAAATTACAACTCCCTCTCTCCATTTCAGTGAAATAAGCATGCTGTTTGTAACTATAAAGCTTGACGGCAATGGTGCATAACGATGGCGAGAAAGCAAAGAAACAACTGTAGGGCAAATGTGCTTTAACATGTGTGATAATGAATTGTACCATCTGAGCATCACCACGAGCTTGTTTGTGTTTTTCTGAACACTGACAGCACCCTCAAACGCTTGTTTGTTGTTGTCATGCGAGCACTGCAACCTGGGAAACATTCCCTTCCCTACTGGTTCAGTCGCACGGACGCGTCATTAAGAGCATGTTCACTTCCCCGCCATTAATTTTACAAACAATGGATGAATCCATAAAAGCCCGCACTGCACCTTCCTTTAATTAGCAATTAGGTCAGAGTCAATCAGTCCACGCTGTGCCCAGTGGCGAGTTCACCGCAGCTCTGCTGCCGCCTCACCGTGCAGCAGGCAGGGACAGAAGAGTAAATAATCCCCCCACCTTAATACTTAACCATGAATAATGCAACTGTTGATTTCCATATTTTGGCGATTGTTAATGGTTGCCATATGTTAGCTTAATTACCTTTCACATTCCTTTCACTGTTATGGTAAAGACTCTCAGTTCATTTCATTTACAGTGGTTTCCAACCACATTGGTGACTGTAAATTGCCCAAAGGCGTGGATATAAGTGTGTGTGATTGACCTGTGTTGGACCTGCACCCTGTCCAGGGTGTCCTTTGCCTTTGGCCATTGTCAGCTCAGCTGTGATTGGTTTTAGTTTCTCATGACCCTGGATTCAATAAAGTAACATAAAAGATGGATGAATGGATGGTAAAGAGATTGGCTTTTCCAGTAACCGTCGGCTTCACTGTGTCTCTGCATGTGTTCAGTATTTCCAGTGTTCTGACTGTGTCCAATGAAAATTTTACAACTGTGGTTCAGTGGCAGAGGGGTATAAAAACATTATAAATCTGTTACAGGGGGGGGGGTGGATGGAGGCTCAAGTGCAGGAAGCAGCCAGGAAACAGATTGAACATGCAACAAAGGATCTTTTATTATAAACTGAAATAAAAACCAGCCCTGAGTCATTCCTCTGTTTGTTGCAGGACTTCAGTTACTGGATGTACTGCCAAAGTTAAAAAAGACACACAAAAAAAAAAAAATCAACCAAATTAATCCATCAGCATCTGACCAGGATCCGTCGGCCAAGGCCTACTGAGTAACCGATCAGGCCCCCAAAACCCCCCCCAAAAAAACTCAGGCTCAGATCAAGGCCAGGACCCAGGCTAAGGCCAGGGACAGGGCCGCGGTGGCCCGAGTCTTTCCTCCAAGCGGAGTGGCACTGGAGAGCAGCGACTCACAGGCTGGGACAGAGCATGAGCTTACTGTGGATTTACGGTCCCGAGTGGAGTGCGGAGCCCAGTCAAATAGTAGAGCTTCTCATCCTCCAACCACCTCCACCTGGTAACCACAGCTGCTCCCAATCCAGATAATTAACCAGCCAACTCTCCCCTCTCTGAACACGCCCACCTGAAACATGCAGAGGAGAGGGAAGCACAACCTGCGGCACCAAAAACTGCCTATGAGGCTGCAGAGGAGCAGAACCTGACAAAATCACTATATAAGTGAAATGCTTTTGCAAAAATTACAGTTGCCTTTATATGACTACTACATACATTAGAACAAAAAAAGGTGTAGAGTTGTCTGTTGTCTTCCTCTAAGAAAGCATTAAAATATGACTGGGAAATGTACCAGCTGAGTAAGTGGCATGTTATATATGTATTTTCTGTGATTGTGAGATTACGCTCACCCCATCCACTCACACGGATAGCCGAATTAACAGCTCTTCATGACTCACTCTACAATAAATCATGTAGGGCTGCATATCTTGCAATGATCTTTTTTCATTTTTCTTTCTGGAAGCGCGGGCTGAATCGAGGCTTCACTTTGGGTTTGAGCTGAAGGATCACACTAAAAGCCCAAAATCCTCTCTGGCTGTGAAATGACTCATTATCACACGTTTTAATCATTACCATACATAATCAGCGGCACACTGTTCAAAATGAAAGCTGCTCGAAACAACTAAGTGACAAATTGACACACTAACACTGCAGTGGTCCGAAGCACTGTTTAAAACCAGTTTCAGTGGACAGCGTCCGCTATCTGGTTCATGTTACAGCCCAGAAAATACCAGCTTATTATGATTGTTTTATATTCCGCATGGATGTTCACCAAGATGCAGAATTCATGTGCATATAAAATGCACACTGAAGGAATGTCTTTTGCATAAGATATATGTTTCATGAATTTTTTACTTATTGAAATCTAAGAGACTCTAATTCTTTATATACATTGTGATTGTGTTGTTTGTTACATATTGTTAAATGTTTATATATATAAATAAAATAAAATAACCAGGGGTCAAGTTTAAGGTTAAAATTAAAACCCAGACTAATATTTAAATATTAATAGTCAGTACAAAGCTATTGCAAGTACAGTAATAACACACGTCTGTGTGTGTGTGTGTGTGTGTGTGTGTGTGTGTGTGTGTGTGTGTGTGTGTGTGTGTGTGTGTGTGTGTGTGTGTGTGTGTGTGTGTGTGTGTGTGTGTGTGTGTGTGTTAGACAGTGAAATGTAGACTGAGGGGGAGTGAATGAAAATTTGGAGACTTTAATTAACCTGTTTAATTTCGCCGGTGGTGGTTTAACCACTCTATCTATCCTAACAGTGGCGCCAGTATTAATGGCTCGGTTAATTCTAAATATTAAGCATTAGCCCCGGTTTGATTAACTCCGCCAATTTCATATCTGGTAATAGTGTCCTTTTCAGAGGGGATATCAGTGATATTCACACCCATAAACATGGTCACACACGTTGTTGGTGAAACTTTAGCCGTGCGATCCGAGCATTAATCTGAATTACTCCCAGTGATAAATGGATGTTCATTACACTCCTCAGACGAGTCCCCGAAGGTCACAATTCACAGGGAAGCAGGCCGAGTCGGTGGCGCCTGTACTTTCCACTGTTTCCTCTTTCATTCATACACAGTCTTCCCGGTTTGCTCCCAGTCACTCTCCGCCTTCCTGTTGTTTTTGTCAGCGATGACGCCTCTCTTGAGGGCCCTCCAGGCACGTTGCCGTGGCGACTGGAGTAAAGGGGTGGATGAAAGACCAAGTGCCATTACTTTTCCCCGCAACCCTGCCCGTCGTTCTCTCAACCTGTCCCACCACCACCACCACCACCACCACCTATCTGTGCAGCTCCACTGGATCCCTCGCCTCCATCCGCCGGTACATTCGTCAGCCTTTTGTCTTGGAAGACGCTTCATATGAGGAACTCGTTCCTCCAACTCCTCCTAAACTAATGATCTCCAGCTTCCTGTTGCGTGTGCCGACCACACGCAGCCAATGAAATCGAGATGAAAATATAGGGAATGACATTTAATATGTCTGAACCGGCGGAGGCACACGTGCATATTTATGATGCGCTCTGTGTGTGAGTGAGTGAGTGAGTGAGTGTGCATCGGGAACACGTGACTGAGTCAAGCTTCCCAGTGCCATAAGTTATTGAACACAATTGTTCTTTTGACTTCGCACCATGCGATGCGCTGTTTATGCGTACTTATTTCCACCCCCCCTGCCCGCAGCCACTGCAGCTGCAGGCCTGCTAGTTCTGGCCATCGGCAGCGTTTCACACTATAGTAACCGTGAACGTGGCTCGTTGCCTTGACTGTGACTCCGTTTGTGATTAATTCATGAACACTAGCTATGGGCATATTGATTACTCTGATAATTTGTTATCATCAATCAGCCCCAACACTTGTGTATCCTTGTTGGCTTAACATCGATTTTCTTCTTCAACCTACTTCATTCCCGTTGTACCCAATAGTCCTGGGTGTTCCCTCTGAAGGATTTCTTTACTCTTCCTCTTAGTTTCTATCAGCGCCACGTCTAATTTTCAACACCCAGCTGTTCCTCTTTTCCCTACATCTCATTTTGGAGTTAGGTTTGAATGTTAATGGATTAAAATGAGGTTGTCGTGATTGAGCTTAATGTCCAGCGGCGGTGTCAGTAAACAGCAATTTACTTGATTAATCAGTTATAGTGAAATGTCAAACTTTGAATATAAAGCAAGTGTGAGAAAAATAACAAGAGCAGCGGAGGGTTGTCAAACTGGTGACACAGACCAATATATCTCACATCTTTTTCAGGTCCCTTAACTCCTCTGGATCTACACGCATGCAGCTATGTAATGTGTGGTCTACTAAAAAAAGAAGAAGCTTTCAATATGTGATAAAATAAGTGAAATAAAGAAAATCCGTTGGAGCAAAAGTGACATTGCAGGAATCAAGGCAGGGGTGGACAAGGTTACAGCGGACTAAACCGAGAACAGGAGAGTGCACGGGGAAGATGGCGAGGGACACGTGGAGGCATTAGCTAAATGGAAGAAAGGCCAGCGGAGTTTTTGTTAATGGCCTGGTGCTGGGAGGAGTCCTGGCCTGAGCTCCAGGTGGGCCTCCGTCGGCCCGTCCCCCCGAGTGCGGTGCTTAACCTGCCGCGCTTCGGTAAGTACCCAGCTGTGCAAATGGCTAATGTGATTGTGAAGATATAAGCCCAGGATAATGGCATCTGCCAAGCAATCAAGAACAATGTTCCTTAGCATCAGGCTGTGATGAAAAGGGAGCACCAGGAAATGGATGCTGAGATGAGGGCTGAGCCCTTGGGGAAGGAGTGATGTGTTGGTAAATGGTTGTAAAAGGGCAGGAGCAAGGAGATGAACTGTGAGGACAATCTGTTTAGAGGAACAGACAGAAATTAAATACAGGGATAATTCTATTAGTGAAATGACATGGATTAAGGGCACAATCTTTCTTGATAAATGTGCAAATGGCCTTCATATGACAGCGGTGAAAACAAGCAGGAAGACAACCACTAAACAGAAGGAGATTTTTCATGGGTTTTTTTTGTTTTGTTTGTTTTTTTACGGAAAAGCCATTGATGCTTTGGGTTTGTAAAAATCCATTCATATATTGTATGTGACAGTGTGCTACAAAAAAAGGCTTCCTGTGGAGTTTTTGACCATTAGCAGGAAAACAAGAAGCACATAGGTTTTTATTTTCTCAACCGGTTTTGTTCAAACATACGAGCACAATGCTGCAACCATGCAATGAAAAGTCCTCATAATTGTTTCATGCTGCTTCTCAGCTCCACAGGTAGACGAGCAAATATAGAAATCAACCAGCAATGGGAAGAAGGTAAACATCTGTGTAAACAATCGCATTTAAAATGATGAAAAAGTGACAACTTTAGAAATGTTTTGATGAGAGGGAACTGGGACCATTGGTGGTTGCAATTATTATAGCACTTTCTCCCTGGGGTTGTTATTAAGAATGTATGTTATTTTTTCCTGTAGGAGTAATATAAAGGAAAGCCAAGACCACCTTTGACCAAATGGATGCTCTAATCAGAAGAAAATTACATACAAGACCTCCTCAGCCAACAGCCCTAAGAAAACACTCACGGTTTAACAAAACTAACTCCTCACCTGGTGAAATAATTTCCCTCAATGTGACCAGTCCTATTAATAATGTGCTGTTTCGCTGGGCTGTCAGCACTGTGTGAGCCAGCATGCATACAGCGGTGTTCACATGTAAATTTGGTACGTTTGAGTTAATTATCCATTATTAAAATCAAGAATTGTCCACTGCACACGCTCCCGTGTGGAAGGTGTAATTTTCGGCCATCATGGCCTTTTAACAGGACATTTAAAGAATGCTAACTTCTGCCTCTGGTAATAACTGAAATCCAGGAGCATAAACACACTGAGGTAGGCAGAGTTTTATTGTGTCACTAATTGCAGATGAAGTGAACTTGGAAGACAAACTTTACAACATCACACCCACCTTTTTAGTTGCATCTGTTTTGAACTTTTCTCTCCGGCTTGCTCTGGATTCAAAGACCTTTTTCTTGCCAGTTGTTATCGAAGCAGCGTCAGTGACAGATGACAGACATCTGTTCTTATTAACACTTCTTATTGACTGTTCTGTGCCGGTGTTTGAGGAGCAACATGTACAGGAATGCACTTTACTGTGCTTATTGTGTGAGGAGCTGAATTTCCTGTTATATTAAAGGAAAACCCTCAACAGAGCTAATCCGTAGCCATTGCCACAGTCAACAAGATGAGAACAATTTTTTAAACTAGCAGGAAGTTTGAGTTTTACGTCTCTACGTTTGACCATACCATAGAAGAAATACAATAATAACTGCATGTAAACAAATCAAATAGAAAAATATCATAGTTGTGCGATTGCTCGGATATTTAAAGGAACAGTTTGACTGTTATGATTCAATCAAGTTGACTTTCTAACCAGTAGACAAGCATCTTAAATGAAGACTCTGCAGGAAACAGACAGTACAACACCAGTTTTCATAAGAGTTAAAAAAAAAAAACTGGACCACATCTGAAATCTCCATCCATTTAGCCACACATCGTACTAAAATATTTAACAATAATAATAATGGATCAATTCTTTGTTTGCTTCCTATTTTCATTTACTGCCAGAGCTGCTACAAACATAAGATAAAGTACATGATTGTGGCGTAGTGTCATACTTGGTACAGTCAGGCCCCAGCTTGACAAATTCATAAATAGGTGATCCAGATGTGGATCCACAAATGAAAACATGGATGAGCTAGCATCAAATAAAAATGTCTGGAATTTCCCCATTTCCATTTCTGTAGTTCGGGTCAATTGAAGTTTGGAGGACACATTTTAGAAAAGGTTGCCAATCAGAGTGATATTTTTTCCCCCCTAAATTGAACCTGAAAGTGGTTTCACTTAAATAGTCATTCCCTTTCACTATTCAGTTTTCCATTATTTTTATAATACGTGGAGCATGTCTATGAAATTGTACCTAATTTAATTTGTCAGATTTGGTATTACAGTTTTCAGTCTTTGATATGCTGTGTGAGTTGTTCAATATCACCAAAAACTCTCCAAGAAGCAAACATGAAAAGTATTGTGCATTTGGATGAGAAGGACAGTGTTCTGTGGAGCTATGAAGGTCCTTTCAGGTTTGGAAGTCAACCTTCATCTAAATGTGGCTCGGAATGTATAGAAAATGCCATTTAGTCCAGCTGAGGTCACTTCAATACACACAATGTCCTCTGCTCGGAGGATGGACAGGCGCGGAGAGGGTTAAGAAGGTGCAGGGGTGTCGAATGATAGAAAATTATGTTTTGACAGTCAGGAGGTGGTAGGGCACGGGGAACGCTGAGAATAGATGCACTTTCAGAGGCATGAAATATTGAGGAGGGGAGAGAGAAAACAAGAGGCGAGCAGCATGTGTCTGATGAGCAAACAAAAAGAGGAGAAATTATTAGCATGACTGTTACAGAGAGGAGGAATATTTTCTACTGCGACGAAGTCTTCAGGAGGCCAAATCAGAGCAGCGCAGGGCATTTTCCACCATCGGGGAAAGTTGATGCAGCAATAAAATGGGGGGAAGGGTTTGATCGGAATATAGGTCTGCTGCATATCTGGTATGATTTATTCCCTGAAGGTGTGGGTCATTCTTCAAATACTTCAACACAAATCCTCTAACATATAGATCTCCAACATGCATGGATTAGATTGATTAGATTGACACTATTCAAGTATATTTTTTGGGGTTTATATAATTAATAATTGATGCATAAAACCCATTGTAGTTGTTTTGATAGCATTAAAACTCGATTATGTTTATCATTGCAAACGATTATGCTACATTGCTGCAACCCATTTCTAAATAAGTGAGACAAATCTGGGGGATATAAAAACACTCTCAGCTCAAATAACGGCATAAAGAGGTCATTTCTTCTCATTCAACCATAGATAAACCTTTAGTTTTTTTTTAAATAAAACCGTTAAAAAGCACCTTGTAAAGTAGCTTTAGTAAATACTTTCTTAGTTTTGTTGAGAACCAGTGTTCAACCGATGATCTTGTTCTTCATGCAAAAAAGGATTTCTTTCCTTTTATTACAGATTTCAACCACAACCAAGCAACTCAGGGACGTCAAGCCGCCGATTCCCCGAAGCAACTCCAAACCCAGAACATTTCCATCACAGTTAGTGTGCTATTCTTCTGTAAAGTTGTTTTTTGTCAATGCCAGACACATTTGCTGTTTCCGTTTCCAGACAACTGTATTTTTGATTCGTTGGTCCAATGCACAATACTCAACTCTCCAAAACAAAAAGGAAAATAGTGTTTGCTTGTACTGTATTTTCAGGGAGAAAATAAAAACCCTCTAGTCGTATTCAGATGTTCCTACTGGACGGCTTTTATCTCTCTGGGGTTGCATGCAGGTCATATTTGTGCAATCTCAGGAGCTTTATTGTCGAGGAGAGTGAAGGACTTACCTACACTTCCTGTGACAAATTGCCGGGGTTCTTGGAGACCTCCATTTGTATCACACGGCTGCGCTTTGGTTGGATTTTCTGGGGTTGTTAGTCCAACACAAACTCTCACACATGCTTTGACTCGCACTGAGTAGTATTTTTTGGTTGAGTGGCCATCCGTCTATTTTTTATACCACTTTATCCATCTCAGGGTCACGGTGCACTGGAGCCAATTCCAGCCGACTACATGTGAAGGAGGAGTACACACCGAACAAGATGCCATTCAAACATGGAGATACAGACAGTCCGCATCGTCACATTCGCTCTTCGGGGGGCAATTCAGACTCACTAACCACAGAAAACGCTGCCAGGCTAAGGGAAATCACGCAAACTTCATACAGAAAGGCACCTTGAAATGGATTTAAGTCTCACCGACTGTCAGTGACGACACCACTGTGTCCTTCCGTTGAATGTTAGAAAATAATATATATCAATGTGAAAGAGATAATGGAGTCTGTTATGGTCCTTTCAAATCCAGGAAATAAAGTTTCTGAAAGTTTTTGAATAGTCTTTGCATACATGCTGCAACTGCTGCGCCTATTAAATGAGTGATTTTGAATTGTAGCCTAATTTATCAGTTATTTGTGCATGAATATTTTGTTGTAAAAGCATGTGTTCAATCAAAAATTATTTATTTTTTTAAATGTCTTCTCAATAATCCAATCTTGGTAGTTGAATTGATAAAGTAGGGAGAGGAGATACAAATAGAGAAAAAAAATTGCCTTGCTTTTTCATGATTGACAACAAATCAATGGAAGTAATAGAAAATCTTGTGGCCAAGTGTATTTTTTTTTTTTTCCACTGAGGCTGTGTCTTGGAAATTAGGTGATGCTCGTCATTGCAGCGCTCCGAGCATTAAAAATGTCTACATAAGCTTTCTACAATAACACCTGACAAGAACGAACAGGAACAAGTATCGACAAAACTGAAGGCATGCTGGGAACTACATCGGTTGCAAAAAAAAAAAAGAAGAAGAAATCTGGAAGACAGAATGTTTATTGTGAACTACTTTCTGTCCAGTCGAAAGTTTTTTTTGTTTTTTCCTCCTCTCAGGTTCTTTCTTAGTGCAGCTCGGAGGATTGGTTTTGTACAACAAAGCAAACAACGTCTGGTTCAATAACAAGACTCAGATCAGCAGCTTCGACTGACCACGGGATGAGCATCGATTGAGGAAGCAATTAAGTAAGCGTCTCAATGTATTCATAAAGGATTGCTTTTCTCCTTGCCCTCTTTTCCTCTCTCATGCCCTGTCCGTCCTCGCTGGTGTGTGTTGGTAAGTAAACGTGGCGTTCCCCGAGATCCTTTAATGATCGTGAATTCGCTTGGTAGAAGGTCGACATCAGTAAACACGGCTTCCTTTTCATTGTCACTTTGCTAACTTAATGACACACTCTGAATGGCAAAAATTTCACTTTGCATCTCATCACTGTGCCGAGCCGGCGCTCTAATGAGAAGCTATGGAAGGTAGAGCAGCGCTGGGACAGAGGACTGATCCTCGCAGAGAGAATCGGAGTCAGAGCGCAGCGTTAGTCACTGACGTGTCAGCCTCAGGGGCGAGCTGTGCCCTGCATATAGGCCCAACGTACAGGAGGGAGCAGCTATTAATAGCATCAAATAACTTGCTCTGTATTTTAATGGCTTGTTCGGTACAAACAACTAAAACACGGAGATCAATGTGACCGCTTACTGCTGCCGCCCTGTTTATCTCCTGGTCTTAAACAATGCAAATCCTTATATATATATATATATATATATATATATATATATGTATGCTTCCACTCACTTGTCCATCCATCCTTTCATCCAAAAATACACCGCCATACTAAACCTGCTGCGTCTTCGCATTTGACAGCTATTTTTTACCTTCTCTGTAAATGTTAGGTCGAAAGTTCACTTTGAAATAATGGAGCATGTGACCTTTTTCTCTGCGAGCAGAAGATATTGCTCCCAAGAAATTGGAGCATTTTGGATGAGAGGGTGTACAGAGGAGGAGGAGGAAGAGTTGGGGGGGGGGGTTTCAGCCAAGCCCAGAGGGAAAAGGAGAAATGTCACAATCACTACCAGAGCAAAGCCTGGCATGGACATCAACCTTTCGCTGCTTGTGCTTTCTAGTACCAAAAATAAAAAAACGTTGTTTTTTTTTTTTAAACCTGTTCGTAGATTATGCCTTCAAATTAGGGAATGGAAACCCAGATTTCTAATGCAACGTGGGGGCATATAAACAGATCATGCATTATGATGAACCAGTAGATTCAACATCCATCTAACTGCAGACTAATGGTCGTAATATTTGTGCATATACTGTCAGGGAGAGAGCGCAATCTACACTACAGGCTGTTCCAGGCAATTACTCACAAACCCAGCCAGTGTTGCAGACAGCTGTATTCACCAAATGTTCTGGAAGCAACAAGTCACTGTGGCTCTCCCTCAGTTATTTCACACGTTCATTATACCCACACTCTGTCGGTCTGCACCGGCCTACTTTTCCATTTAATATGTTGACCTTCATGAATATGCACAGGTTGAATGTCACATATTAGTGAGATACTTAGAGCAGTCGTTATTTGCCGGCTGAAGGTGGAATGTGGTTTATTTGACCTGGTTCCTTTCGTTCAAACTTCTATATCATGTATGCATATTCAGCCTGGCCAATATGACTTAAAGATGCCTTTAAGTCACATATATATGCAAGTTAAATCAAGGTTTAACATGCATATATATGTAATCACAATAAAACAGAAATTCACATGAAAGGGTTTAAAAAAACATTAAGATCAGATCTAATGAACGATTAATGCAACTGGTATGACGGCTACAGGTTGTATATGAAGTCTCCATTTAACATACATCAATTAATTCTCTTTATTTACAAAAAAACCTTTTATTTGGAAGAACAAGATGACATTTAAGGAACATTTTAGCATTACTTGAATGAATGTCACTAAATATTTAAGACAGGATATTAAAGCGACAATTTTCTTCCAAATCAGCAGGTGAATCTGAGCTGCAGATGTTGAAACTTTTCATTTCTAACTTCTCGTTCATGTAAACCAAACAGCTAAACTTCAACAGAACAGAAAGTTAGTGGACCTTGAAAGGAGCCCGTTTTGATGGCAGCTGTGCTAAAATCAGGAAACTAACAATTTGATCACATCCTCTCTTTCAATTCAGTTGTATAACCAACAATATATACCCGTAGAAAAGGTTTTATCCTTGTCGTTTCAGTTCAATTTGTGCAGATCTATTAAAATAGGAAGAAAAGGAAGGACAACTAGGGAAAGCAATGAGTGTCTGGCTTATATCTCTCTATAAAGCAAAACCAGGGTATATTTGCTTTTACTTGAGACGGACTACAACAAGGAGACAATTTCTTTCCTTCAATGTCTGGCTCTGCCATGCTGCAGAATCCCAGTGCTTTCTACAGGTTCAAGTCAGAATAGGATACAAATAACTGACAAACTGATTGAAAAGACAATCTAAACAGATCGATTCTTGTTTAAAACGTTTGTCTACCAAATGAAATAAAACCCCTTTCAGCTGCTCAAAAGGACTTTCCTCTTGGCCATCGTACATCCGTAGAGTACAGTATCACAGTGACACATGGCAGGATGCCCAGAAGGCCTGTACGTGATGCTCAGGATTTCAGTCATCAGTCCAACTGATGCTCGGGTCACTCATCCCTTTGGCTTCAGACCAATCGCAGCGAGCGATGCCCAGGCAAGCCGTCACGAGGTCAGTGTGTCAGGCCCGACCATCTTGCACAATCCTCCGCCTCCAGGGCCGAAGGAGCTGACTGACCTAATTAACAGTTTGAGTAATTGCCCTCCTGCCTGGTGTGTGGCAAGTTTGGGTGTGTAAGAGTTTGAGATTGTGGCTTTTAGTACTCATGTTTGAGTAAGAGAAGGGGGGCGACAGTAAAGACAGCTGGTCATTGGCTGGGATGGAAAAAAAAAAGTAATCGTTCATTTTGATGCAGTTAACTCAATTGTGGAAAAACGTAAAAAGCAAAGAGTACATTGCTATTTAACTCTTTGTTGCTTGTGTAAATGCATCACATTTCAACAGCATTTATAAAATATATTCTACAGATCCTCTTGAACTGATGTTGATAGTTCGAGTGCTACAAATGAGGTATAGGTTGATGTGAGGGGGATGTGATCAAACAAGAGGCAACAGCTGAAGCTTGCATGAGGTGAAAAGGACAGGACGTTTCAGGTCTTTTAAAACAATCAAGCTCCTCCAGCAACTGTTTGTGCCAGATGCTACACTTTGTGTAAAAAAAACATAACTGTCAACACTCAACGTAATGGATATACTTGTAATTTTAGAGCCCATGTGAATTACACCTCCCTCAGGACCCAACAATCTCATTTTGCATTGGAGTTGAACATCCTTGGAGTTGAAACTTGTGTGAAAACAGGTGTTGCAGCTTTTAGCACCAGAACTTGCCATTTTCAGGTCATTAATAAATCAATCTTCTATAGAATCAGAGTCGTGGAGGGCAAGGGCAGATACAAGTTGTCTGTAAGATGTCAGATAATCCTATTTAAATGAAGGTTTTACATAAATAAAAATTTGGGGGAAAGAGAATGGCCTGACAGAGTAAAAAAAAAAAATGGAACAAAAGAGATTCAGCGAATATTGCAAATGCGAGTTCCTGCTAAAAGCTAAGGTGGTTTGCACCTTCTTAAAAACGAATTAAATCATAAACAAAGCACACATTTGAAATGACTTTGTATGTTGTAAATCTATCAGCATAAACTCTTCCCAGTGGGTTGTATAATCTATGCCTAATATTCTATGTTAATAAAGGCCCTGAATATACGTCGCACTCGTATATCAACTTCCACGTTTGTTTGTGTTCAAGATGAATTCTTTAGGTAGATCAGGTCACATAAGTTTGGAATCTGAGATGCAGCGAGAATTCCTGGACACAAGCCATGCAGGCACAGGAAGAACATGTGAACTCTCCACAGAAAGGTCTTATTGATCGCCAGGTTCGAATGACCATATGACAATGTTATGATGCACTGACGTGCCACAAAGAGTCGAAGCAGATAATCAACAAAAAGCTCAAACTGTCGCCCACAGCTCAGACCAGATTCATCAGGTCCACAACCAGCATGCACATTGTCATGGTGTGAAGTCTCGGGTCTTTTATTGTGCCCCTGATCACATGTCAAGATTGCTCTTCGAGACCAAATCCTACTGACAGCGTTCCCAGCTGAGATCCACAAAGCCATATCTGCCTGTATTTAAATCCCCTTGTTCTGGCTTCTCCCCCAACGCCCCGGCTCTTTTTTGTGAACGTCAGTACGAGCCGCGGGGGAATCAGCCGATGCTCAGAGAGCTATTCCAGCGAGCCACACAGTCCGCTTTGCTGTAAGCACTTGTACAAAGGCCAAGTGCAACGTCTCAGAGGAGTATTGTTAGTCAGTAGTCCAGCGAGGAGAAGTAATGAGCCGAGCAATCAGTGTTACTTGTTCATAGCCCAGTGACACACAGCTGACGCGGTCTCATACGGAGTTATACAAGCCTCACAAGGGAATCTGTGTGGAGTGAGATCTGGCTTAAAGCTGCAGATATCCCAATGCATGGCCGCCATCTTTCGGGAGCATGTCTTTTTTTCTGTATGTAGGCTCTCTGATTTGTTGATAATCCACAAGGGCGAAGCGCCGCCGTCAGATTCACTCGTTCTATTCTTGCCATTTATCAGGCTGTCAAATGTAGTTCCTCACAACTGTTTTTTTTTTCTTCCTATAAACGAATTTTCAGAAAAATGTCCCTCAAATGAAGGAAAAGCAAAAAAAAAAAAATGAGTAAATGAGTGAGATTGAAAAACCTGGAAGGGTTTGAAGAGAAACTTGTTACATGGATGTTGAACAGAGAGAGAGAGCGAGCGAGAGAGAGCGAGCGAGAGCGAGAGAGCGATGGAAAAGGTAATGGCGTTCTCTAGATTGAGGATGCCTCATTATTTGTGGTGATGTGAATCGCATCAAAGCAGCTTATTATGATCATCAGTGCTCAATAGTGGAGATGGAGGTGATCCACTCCTGGGCTGAGGGCACAGCCGTAGTGTGCTATTGATTTGGCTGTTAAGAGGTGCTTGTGTTACAAAGGGCATGCATCTCAGTCTTCCATTAGGATAATTATGCTTTCTATCGCCTGCTGCACACCTCTGTGGCCCATTGAATGAATAAAATCGCAAATAATTAAGTTGCTCTTTACGTGTTCTTGCTGAGCTCAAGAAACCAAGCGTCTATGTGCAACAACGGGCGACGTAAACAGAGGAAAACCGAGGAAAAATGAGGCAGACTTTATCATGAAATGCAGGCTTACGGTGGCACGATTTCATGACAGTTCCATAAAATTATGAATTAGCCTTTCAGAATTTAAAGGGAGCAATTCAGTTTTTTGTTTTATGCATGAAGTTAATTGACTGTTTGAAGTTATTTAGAAAAGTTACCCGGACATGAAAATAAGTGTCTAATGGATGCAGCAGACTGCACATTACATGGAGATTTAACCCCAAAAACTTAGCACGGTGCCCTCCAAACAAACGCTGCTTGTGGTCTTCCTCTACCCCTTTTATTCGATACGCCAAGGGCCTTCTTGGAGGACCTGTTTTGTAGAGAAGTATTCTGTATTAGCATTTTCAAAAGGGCAATCGAGTCAGCGCGTCAGAAAACAGAGAAAGGTCACCAGGTTTCCCGCCGCTTAAAACCTCCACACTCTATCAAGTTCTTGCCTTGCTGCCACGGACCAGCTCATGCCAAATTGAGAGATTGCCCATTTTTCTCCCAAGTGACATTAAGAGGGTCATTTAGCACTCTAACTCCAAAAACCCTGATCGGGCTGAACAAGTCCTTTCACCCAAAAACTGCCACGGACGGGAGTCAGTGGAATGTGGAGGCAAGATCTCAGAACCCCCTGACGGTTTAGGGCTTGGCTGTGACATGACTGGCACTGAACCTCTGGGGGGGAAACCAGTATGCCGGGGTGGGGTAAAGGCTTAGAGCACAAGAGAGGAAGTTGCGTTGAGGGGTGGGGGGGATTTCCATGTGAACGTCTGCCTGGCTTCCAGTGAAACTGGCGGAGCATGCCCGGTGCGTGCTGTGTGGCAAAGCAAGCGAGGGCCCCGACGGAGGCTGGTTCCAGCGGTGGGGGAGATGTGCTTACACGGTTGAGTTAGCTAAGCCTGCAGATCCAGAGGGGACAGAGGGGGTGGCATGGGGAGGAAAGGCAGAGCTCCAGGGAGCAGCGTGAGTCTTGGCTGTGGATAAAAGTGCTGCCTCCCAGGCACCGATATCTCCAAGTACCCTGGGGTTGACCTTGGCGAAACCTGCACTTGCTGGCATCCCATCTGCGTGTTACAGAGACGTTAGGGTGGTTAAGTGAGGGGATCTGAATATCAATAAAAGAAAATATTTCAACTATGGCATGCAACTATAATGACATCAGAGCAGTGACATATTCCGACTTAAGTCAATCACAGCTAATATAACAGTTATGTCGTGACAGTTGCTCACATCCATTTTTTTTTTATATCCATTCCATTTTTCACACATCTGTTCATCTTTCATCCTTGATTCCTGCTTCATCCAGACTGGGGTGATGACGAGTTGGAGCTTATCACAGCTGAAAGATGGAATAAACCCTCAACAGGTCACCCATCTATCAACAGATGTTAGGGTCAGAAAACAAATATTAGCCTCTAAATTAATGCAAACAAGTGGACATACAGATCAATTTCTAACCAAATAAATTAAATTAGGGTTAGTGTTTAATTTACGATATTTACAATATACACAAATATAATAGATAGCCATTTCTATAGTGTTTTTTTGTTTCTTTTTAAGCTGTTAAAGTGCCTGCTGCTAAAACTGACAAAACATTTCAGCTCTTTGACTTCCGGCCGTATAAGCTACATACATGTGCTACTCACTCGTTTGAGTAACCTGTGACAAAGCTTGGCTGGCTTTGAGCTGTGCAGGTGGTTCCTGACTGATACACGTTCACCTGCAGGGTGATACTGAAGCCGTATCTTCTCACTGTCGAGGCTGTTCTGCAACTCGACTCGATTTGTGTCACCAAAAGGACAAAACTTGATTTTCCCAGAAGAATACCCATCAGTGGTATCAGGTAATACTGGGATGAAGTTGATAAAATGGTTAGTTCAGTGAAAGTCTGCAGGAAATAAATTAGTAAGTCATTATAATGTCTCCAGAAGGCATTGCAAGAGGTGCTTGCATGTGTATGCACATTTTCCAGAGATTATACAGTAATCTTGCGGCTGTATTTGTATTGGTATATGACGTCCTACTGGACGATAATTCAAAGAACTGGGTGTGAAGGGAAACATGAGCAAAACTTGAGAGTGCGGAAAGTCTGATTTCTTTAGATAAAAGGGGAAAAGAATGACAAAAAACAATCAGGGTGGGGATTTTAATCAACATGCTGAAAGAAAACAGGACCACTTATACACTCCAGAGAAAAGAGGACAATGAGACAAGTTTGAAATATCATTACATTCAGAGAGCAAAAGGAAACGAACTGGATACAGAATACAGGACAAGACAATTGAGGACAATATAGAATGGGAAATGTGATAAAAGGACAACAAGAGACAACAAAATGATTTGAAATGCAAAGAGAATACTGGAAACGCAGAACAAAGAGTGACAGGAGAAGAAAAGGGAACAAAAAAAAACATGAGGAAAATACCAACACTGAGGTCATGACAGTGTTTGGCTAGATAACACAATGTTCCTTTTAACTTCTGTAGTTTTAATTTACCTACTTGTTAGCAAGCACTTTTCTGGGACAGGTAAAAGCTCCCAACAACCCTGAGTGTGGCGTTTACTGACAGATTTATTGTCTGCAAGATGTCAGGCAACAAACCAGAAGAAATGTTCAAAAAGCTTTTAACTCGGGACAAGGAGAACCAAAGTGCAAAAGGCTTTTTGGGTTTTAGGCTCCCTGCAGTATTTGATCAACTTTGAAACTTGGGAAGTTTAATATCTCAACTTAAAGAAGAGAGAAAATGAATCACAGTCGGAAAAACCTTTTCTCCAAAAGTTAGGATACAAGGACATTTCTACTGCAGAGAGAAATGCTCACATCTTACTTGTACACACTGTGAGACAGTGCAGTGAAGTGTGAAGTGGTTTGCACTGTCGCCCCACTGCGGGAAACTGTTCACGGTTCAAATCTGCCACTTTGTGTGTGAAGTTTACATCTTCTCACTGACCTTCTGTGCTGTTTATTTTTTACTGCATCAAACCCCCAAAAATAGGTTTTAAAAAGCTATGAACTGAAGGCATGAGAAAAAGAAGTGTTGAATTGTATTTTTTTTTCATTTTATTTGCCCTGTTGTCTCACGGCGGCAGGAATGGTTTTATGGCTCCAGCCTTCTGGCTGACGGAGCTTTTCCATGTGGAGTTTGCAAGTTTTTTTGACACTGCGGAACTTTTAACACATACCTGGCTTTCCTATCACAATAGTTTGGTCGTGTCAAGAGTCTGTGTGTCTTGTGAGGAACTGGTGCTGGCAACCCGTCAAAGGTATTATTGTCCCATGTAAGCTGGGATCAGCAGATGAATTGAGTAGAAATTCAAATAGTTTCTTTTTTCCATTTATATACCTGGAAATATAAATTTCAGTTCATTGTTTAGAATTGTAAATATAATTGCTTATGCGTGCAAACAAGTAAGATCTCCAGCACACTTTTCACTGAATAATATGTTTCTCTCTTGCCACCTGGTGTCTCTCAGATGTTTGTGGCGTCTCTTTATGGATGACTGGGTCCAAACTAATACGAAGTGGCATCCTTGGGGTTTGTATGGATTTTATTTTAGCCAAATAAAATCTCCTGATTAGATTTTAAGCGTGGTGCACAAGGCGCGATGAGTCCACCGAATCTCAGACATGTCGTTTTCATTTTGCTCTCCCTCCGCTCACCCGGCCCTTCATTGGCTCTGTCACTCTGCAAACGACGTCTGAATGTGTCTTTCCACCTGCTCCTCTCATCACCGGCATGTTATCATCACCTGGACACTCTTTCTTGCTCATTGCCTCCTTTCCCTCCTGGTATCCTCGGCCCCCTCGTCACCCGTCCTCCCTCCTTCTCATTCTCTCCCATTTTTCTCCCCTTTATGCCCCTCGTCCTTTTTCCAGAGCGGCATGTAGTGAGCGGGTAAATAAATCACTAAGCAGCTCTGGAGAAGATAACGAGGCAACAGGGGATACGGTGCACTCTGCAGATGTGAGCAGATGCTTCGCCTGGGGCCACATGGAGGAGGACCATGCCGCTTGATATATATGTACCAGATACCTGCTACACACACAAACACACACACACACACACACACACCAAATAAACACCGTATCAAATGCATGAGAGGTGATATTCTGCACGTCTGCCTCGGTTACAATCGTATCATCCGAAGGGCCGTTGATAGAAATTTGCCCGAATTCAGCCTTTTCTTTCACGCTCTCTGAATTGATCAAAAAAAGCATTGAGAGACGGTGAAAATGAGCCCGGGGTAAAATTTCACTCTCGGTGATTTTACATGCAGCAGAAACAGAGACAATCACCAACATGCAAAGGCCCCAATTACATTTTCCCAAAAAGAAGAAGAAAGAGACAAAATTATGACATTAGGGTAATGAAGGGAGAACTTTGCTAATGAGAAAGAGAGACCTAAAGGAGGAAAGAGAGAGAGAGCTCACTTCCATGCTGGTTTGGTGACAGACAAAAGAGCATAGCTCAAGAACAGTGAAAGACTTTTCACTTGCAATTAAATTTCTGCTTTAGAAAATGATTATCCAAGCCCAGAACGGAGAAAAAAGGCTCACTTTTCCTCATCTGACGGAGGTGGGAAAAAAAGGCAGGAATGTGGAGAGACGAGGTGAGAAAGACGAGAAGCAAGTGCAGAGGTAAAGGCTGCCATCAGAGAGATCCTCTTACTAAAATGACACTAATAAGCTACACGGAGAGCAGAGGAACACAGGGACGACGAGATCGATTGACCAAACACCGGCTGAACGTAGGAGATAAACGACTGAGGAAATATCACAGCAAGTTATAGAACGAGCGGGTTTTCTATGATTGTAGTGTAATTATTGCAGAAACATTGCTGAGGGCTGTATGTATGTGTTGCTCGGGCGTGCATTATCAGCCTGCATGTAGAAGTTTGTGTTATGACATTGAGGAGCTTTCTTCCTGCTGATTAGGCAGGTGAAGTGCTACAGTATATTAGAATTTTGCTGAGCTAAATGCTTCGTGGCATCTCGACAATGGCTTATTTATTAACACTTCTGCCGAACCACTGGCAAAGCAAATGGAGGTTCAATTAAGGCGAATAAATTAGGATTAACGCAAAATGCAGCGCATTTTCATTTTAATTAAATGTGTTTATTATTTATTTCCAGAGCGCGAGACTCGCGGGGGGGGGGGAGGGTTGGGAGATCAGACGCCTCACTGCTCCCCTTATAGGATGATACAGGCTGAAGGAGAGTCGCCCAGGTACAAAGATGTGTGGTCACACACTGTGCGCACACACATTTTATGGGAAAATGATAGGATTGTCATTAGCACTGATAGGAATTCACAGAAAATCTTCACCCTGAAGCCTGATTTTAAACACATTTATGATCCCTGCAATGCGACAGAGGGAGTCGAATCAACATGGCCCCTTCCATTTCATTCTTTTAAAGTTACGCTTGGCGAGGTTTTATGAGCTCCTACACAAATCATATTAGATGAGTTGCCACCAAGTCATTTCTTATATATTACTGCACCTCATCATATCCCAGAAGCAGAGAAAGCAAAAAAATAAAAAAAATAAAATAAAATGCAGCAAGGGCCCCCACACAGAGCAGCACATAGCTAAATGGCAGAGAGACAGCAGAGGGGTGACACACGTCGTGTCATCGATGTCATGGCAGCACGTCCCGCTGTCTTGTACGGTATAATCTAACCAGTCTGGGTGTCAGACAGGCCGGTTTGTGTTTTTTTTTCTGCCCTGCCAATGTGGCTTCTTGGAATCGAGGAACAATGACAAGACACACAAAGTCAGGGGCGTGATGGAGGCAAACACACAAACAAACAGGAGCAGATAAGACACAAATTTTCCCTCCATGCACTCGAATTAAAGGCTTCCTTTTATTTCAAGGGCTTCGTTTTCACTTTATTAGTGATCAATGGGTTTAGACTTTTGAAATGGGAGCATCATTATTATCTGCAGTGGTTAGCATTGCTGCCTCACACTGAGAAAAATCCTGGTTTGGGTCAATTTAGGGATGTTTCTGTGCAGAGGGAGATTTTAATATAGATTTATTTTTTGTGCATGTTTCTTTGAAGGTTAACTGATCATTCTAAATTGCTCTATAGCATGAATGTCAGTGTATCTGATGCACTGTCCAGGGTGTATCTCATCTTCACTAGTAGTAATTAAGAATTGGTTTCAGCCCTTCATGATGGTCATTGGTAAAAGTGTACTGGCCCGAGCAGAAAGACCTGCTACAGGGATTAAATCCATGACAGCATAGTATGTTATTAATGGTCATCTTTGAGACCGCTTGTCCCTGTTCTCTTCCCTTCATTGAGCAGCTCTTCCTGGGTAGAGCTGGACTAATCCTTTACTGTTCTCATGATCATTGATGCCCCATGAGACGAGATCTTGCATTGAGCGCCAGAACAAGGGAGACCGACGGTCATCTTGACCGTCTTCCATTTTCTAATAATTGCACCAACATTCCCAGCCTTTTCACCAAGCTGCTTGCCTATTGTCCTCCATACTTGAGACAGAAGGCAGTATGAGTGGAGAACAATGAAATAAAGAGATTCTGGATTCTTCAGTAATAAAGTGACAGAAATGTTTTTTTCTTTTTCGCTCAACAGCAGCAGTTATGTTACAAATTGACAACCAGCTTGTTCTCACAGCCTCAGCAAAGACAAAAAGGAAGGAAGAAAAAAAAATCTCCTCAGACTGCTCCTTGTTGCCCTTTTATCACCCGTGTTCCTGATTGGCTGGCCAATCAGACAGAGCTCTGCCAGCAGGTCACAGGTGAGTTCAATCTCTTTTCCAATGGAGCTGAGGAAGACCAAACTGTCAAACCAAACAAAGAACAATCAAAACATTCCAGTAACAACCAATAACATCTTTTACTTTTTCACCCCAAATGAACATGATTGCAATTTCTGTACATTCTAAAACTTTATGCACCTTCCTTTCACCAAAACATCAACATGTATCCAAAGGAAACGATGAGGAGGAGGCAGGAAGTGGGAAAACCTGCAGAATTGGCAGTGAATCAAATATTTATTTTCCATTCTGTAAACATGCTGCTCCTGTTTTGTGGTCTGCATTTTTGGTCTGGTGTAACAGATCAGATTTTTTTTAATTTTTCCAATTCTACAAATGTGCTCATCATTCAAAATAATGCTAAAAAAATATTTATGAAATAATTAGAGGTGTTTACTGTCTGTTAAATATTGAAGCAAATCAGGATGAGCAGAAATAATATCATAGGTTTTAATATAGTTCTTTCATACCATGGAAAGTCATTATTAACTATAAATGTCTTCATAAAGGTATATGACCTCTCATGTAAAATATGTTGACAAAATGTTTGTTGCAATTGGCAGGAGGGGGGGATAAAACCTAATTGGTGCAGATGGGGTATCAGAACAAAAGTTGATTTTTAATGATGTTGTATAATCCAAAATCTAAACACTTCTTGCACAGAGGTAACAAAATCAAAATCCACATGAATCCAAAAATGCATCCATCTTCTATATCAGTTTATCCTCTTCAGGGTCGCAGGCCACTGGAGCAACGCAGCCAACCATGAACAGAGGCAGGGGACACGCTGGACAGGTCACCAGTCTTATCACAGGACAGGCACAGCGGGGTACACAATCACATATGTCACAATTTAAGGTCACAAGCACAGAGGAGGAGCAACAACACACTAAAGATGAGGGAAACAGAGGAACACATGCAGAAAACATGAAACCAGCCACATACTTTAACAGCAACAAAGGAACTCGCTTGTTTTCACAAGGTCAGGAAACTAATTCAAAGTTATTTCTGACCAGCACTAGAAGTGCGATTCTACTGGGAGGAGGTAGGGTATGGAGGGAACTCTCACTTCCAGATTTTGATGAATCACACCACAGTTGCCGTCACATGAGGAAAAAAAGTTTGAAAACAATATTGCGAAGAAACTTGCTTTGCATTCCCTGCTCGAACACATTACTCTGTTCTTGCAGTTTATGTAGCCCTTCATTCAAAAACAAAACATGAAACGCAGCGACGCAAAGAACCATGAGGAAATACAGCTAAAGAAATAAGTCGAGAAAAACAATAATAAAAGCAAAATAGCACCAAAAACAACAGAAATAGATCCATAATTACAAAACAAAACAAATATCATTACTTATAGCGCTTTAGTTATATATACACATCTATGCAGTGTTTTATTGAGGGATTTCAGCATTCATTGAGTCAAAAGAAACTGGTGATTTTTTTTTTAGAACTATATCAACACAAACTTCTAAAACAACCACAATTGAATAAAGTCAGGGGAGGATGTTCCAAAACAATCAGGCAAGACCACAAAGAAAAAGATTTGATAAAAAAAAAAAGACTTGTGGAAGGCAGATACATCCTTCAATGTTTCATCAACAAATCAACTCGTAACATCGTCCCTCACGCTATCGTTTCAATAAATGATCAGTCATGAAATATTTTCTGCCCACGATTATTTGGATTTGACGATGCTGCTGGGTGGCAGCTCAACTGTAAGTTTGACACATAATAGAGTGAAATTGACATACTGGAATACTGCCCGGATAAAAGTAGAGTTAAAGCTGGTTGGACAGGAAACCAAAGGAGGCATCCACATCCCGTCTATTGCAAACTCCCCAGGTGGCGGAGAAGACTGACATTCCACTGAAATTACTGTCACTGAGGGACATTTTTCAATCATGTCAAACTTATGAGGAGCTGGAAATCGACTCTGAATTGAGACATTTTCCTTCCTGTTTAAATGTCTTTAGATCAATTGACCTTTTATTGCGTTGCGCTGAGTTTGAAGGTAAATGGCTTTTACTGCAACATTATTGAATGTGCTTTAAATAAGCACTCACAATTTGTGCCTCCCCAAAAAAAATAAAAAAAATAAAACTGGAGTTGAGTGTTTCTGTCGGAGTTCATGTAGAAGTGGGTTAGTCATTATGAAATTACATAAAACATAACCCTTTGCCGTGCATTAGCTCCCCTACACACCTGAACTCAGTAGGAGTGAAACTGTAGCATCAGCAGCACTTTGCTTTGAGTGGTATAAATACGCCTATACGTCCAATGTCTTCTTGGAGTGATACAAGCATGAATCAGCTCTCCATTAGACTTTCATGAGGGAGCAGAAAGACAACCCACAGCTTTTATTTCCTTTACGTTACCTTTCTGGTCACAAAGGTAGAAGAGTGCTTTGCAAACAATGATGTATGGCACATACCCACACAAATGCATTATCATACAGACAAGCCCTACAGTTAGTTATCATCGGAGAGGAAGAGTTTTCAAGCCCGAAGGCAGACAGCGATGGAAGCCCAGTGGTATTGTAAACACCTACACTGGGAGGCTATTTGAATGGATCCCATCAAGTATTGGGGTAAATTAGATATTAATTCCATGCAATGGGGCCTACATAGCAAGTCACGTTGGCAGCTGGCAACGAAATTAAGAAAATAATGAGATTTCCACAAAGAAAAGGGAGAGAAAGGCCAAAAGAAACCAGATAGAGGGGGCAGATGAAGGAGAAAGACAGAGGGGGCGAGAGAAAGATGGAGGGGAAAAAAAAAAGAAAGATGTCATTTCGGAGGCGAAGAAAAGATAGGTGTGGAAATGAGGAGGTAAATGCAGTGAGCGAGAGGGCAGAAAGGGAGTCATAAACTGCATTTATAAACACGTCTCTATAGTAACCAACTGGTAATTTCACTAGTGGGAGCACAGAGAGGAGGAGGAGAGCAAACTGGGCCACCATTTACCAGCGTCACTAGAATCGAGTTATTATTGTAAAGAGAAACCTGCAAAGGAGCACATTGAATGAGGCTGGCTATCACTTTTTTTTTTTTTTTTTTTTTTTTTTAAGTAGGACTGACTCAGAGGTTGTCTGAAGTTAAAAAAATAAATAAATAAAACGAGGGAAATCTTCGATGCACACACCCATCGCTTTTCTTTAAAACAGGTCATGCTCCCCAGGGCTCTATAATTCTGTGATTGGTCTGTAGTTTTGCCCTGCTGAGGGAGTGATTCCATCCTCTGCTTTTTACTGTGCGCAGCTTCCAGGGTGCTCCGAGGCTCGCTGTGTAAAATCACAAGCAGTTAAAGCACACCTTTACTACGGCGGGTAGGTGATAATGCTGTGCGGAGTAAAGACAAAAAAAAAAAAAAAAAAAAAGGTGTGAGCGAACACGGAACGTAGAGGTCATTTCTCCTGTATCAGTACGTGCTCCACATACTGTAGCTGCTCTCACCCACTATGTGCAATTACCCTTTAGCTGTGTGATTGCACATGACGATTAGCAGGTGTGTGCTATGTGTGCAAGTCTGCAAATGTGCAAGTTGTGTGTGTGTGGTGTGACGTTTGCTGTTGTTGTTCTTTCACCACTGAGGCACCGCTGCTGAAGCGTAATGTTTTCTCAACGTACTGCAACCAGCAGCCATTCTCTGTTTGTCTCCTTTCTCCTCCCCTGTGGCGGTGCCTTCGTCACCCGTGTACTTACACACAAACATGCGAAAACAGAACGTGAAGTCATGAAGGAGACTGCATGCAAGACGGGCCTATAAACACCCCGCCTCCACTTGTGAATTTCAATAACATATAAGTATGAAATCCAGACGTGCCACCCCTGACATGCGTGCAACTGACTGTTAGATCTGGAGTGTAAGACAATCTCTGTCATCCAGTCGTCAACAAGACACTCGGCACTAATCTGCATTCAAATCTTAGACAGTTTCCATTAAACGTGAGTATTTGAACCGAGGGATGAAGCTCATCTTCTGTTACCTTCGTACTCTCTTTGCAGAGCGAGAGCAAAGACAAGCCTGCTAAAGATTTGCCCCTTGCTGCCCCTTTCTGCTTTCTCCTCCTCTTCCTGCTCTCCCTCTGTCTCTCTTGACAAGACTGCAGATAAGGCTCCAGCGAACAACAATAAGACCGTGGTCTCGTGTCAGGAGACCAAGGGGGAGCCCAATGAGGGACTAACCAGGGTGCAGATAAATAACAAGGCACGCTTGACTCTTCGGACGCCAGGCAGACCGGAGAATTAATCACAACCGGAGAAGCTGCAGCTCCTCTCCTGCAGACCAGCTGAGGCCTGCGCTTGCTGGAGCTTTACCTTTTGTAGTTTTGGTCATTGACACACATTTATTCACATGCACACGGACACACAGTGAATGATTCAGACAGAGATGAATGCAGATTTGTGCACAAGACACACACACACACACACACACACACACACACACACACACACACACACACACACACACACACACACACACACACACACACACACACACACACACACACACACACACACACACACACACACACACACAGTTGTAATAGTCGGCACAACAGCATTAGTCTCACTGCATGACTGTCCTTGTGAGTGATGGCAGCAGCATACGGCCTCAGGTGAGAGTTATCTTGCCACTTTACAAACTCCATGGTGCTGTAATGTGACACCAGCATGGCTAATAACATGCAATCCCACCCCTCCCTTTTCACAGTTTCACATCTCTCTCTTTCGCACTTTCCCTCTTTGGCTTTCTCCCGCACTCCTTTAATTGCTCCCCTCCCATCTCCTCAGTGCTGCCTCTCTCTTTTCTGCTCTCTCGTTTCCTCTGTTTTGTTGCCTTTCTTTATTGAGCATTTCTGTGATATCTGTTATAGAAACATACAGGAAATCCATTCTGTAGGGAACCCTTGCGGCATCCTGCAGAGAAATGAATGCAGAAACCACACTGCACTAGATGCGTATGGATATACTGTGCTTAACTTGAGCACTGTGCGGCACGAGTGCCGCTCGAGAGGACTTATGGGGATTATTCCCGGCAACAAAGTGTCTGCACTGTAAATTCTAGAGTTAAAAAAAATATACATAATGCACAGAGGAGAAGTAATAACACAGAAAATGTAATGTCCTGAGAGCAGAACATTGTGTTAAATTAGAAGAGTGTGGGATGCATTGCCATGGTATCATTAAGGTGGTCTCTCAAGGCTGATCAACCAAGTGAAATATTGGTGAATATTCAGGCTACACCTTCTTTATTTATTCATTCATTATTAATTTTTGCATATATTCCCATTAAACCAGTTATTAGCAGCGGTCTCTTCATCATCGGTTGAGGAGCAGTTCGCGAAATGCAAATTCACAGCACTTTATGAGCAAGAGCCTGCAGAAGCATCGAAGCTGAAAGTGACAAAGCCACTAAAGAAGACGAGGTGAAAGACCTTAAGGGCCTCAAACTAGAATACATTGCACCTGACAGCAAGAGCTTGTCCCTTTTATCGTCAATAAACAAACGTGTGTGGGAGGTAAACAGTGGCTGGAGCACTTCTCTGAGTCTCGTGCGCCGAGACAATGCTGGGCTCCAATCACCTGGCCCGTTCACACCCATCCAGCAGCCAGCGTTTCACTATCTGCCCAGGACGGCCTGGTCGTACCTCTGGTGTATTCGGGCTAATCCAGCTAATCCCGTCTTTTCCCCATGGACACCTCAACTCTCTTGGCTCCTCTCCTTTGATCCAAAGTTGCAGGAGGAAAAAAAAAAGAAACTCCTGTCTTGTCCATGTTTCTCTTTTGCACTACTTCTCTAACCACAGGTCCGGGGGGAGGAGGGCAAAACTTGGCAGTGCAGCCGCCGCTCTCTCACACCGTCTCTCTCTTTCTTTTATCCAAAAATATCCTGCTCCCTAATCCGGCTGGAGATGACAGGAGCAGAGCAGGTTGTCTTCCAAGGTGGAATATTGGATTCTGCCTGTTGCTCTGCTCCGTCCTGCAGGGACAAACTTTGCCTGGTGAATAGTTGAGACCGAAGAGAAAGGAGATTCCCTCCTACAGTTTCCCACATTTAATAAGCCTTACAAACTGAAAACAATGACACTGAGACAGAGAAACTACTATACACTGTCACCTATGGCCCACATATCCATTTTCTCAACAGACTGCAAATGTTTTCCTCAGCCTCCAGAAAAAAGGAAAAAAAAACCTCTCCTGTGTGACTTAACACTGAGGCTGATTGGGGACAGAATACAGAGAAGTTTTTTTGGCGGATAAACTATCACCACAGAAATGTCACGTCAGCCACTGGAGTAATTGCTTGTTTGAGTTGCTGTATGCATATTTGATTCACCTTCTTTTTCCAGATCAATTCTTGCAAATATAGATCAGGCCAGCTTACAGTTTGGAGCCCGTCTGACAGATGAGTTTAATGAGCAGCACTCACTGATCTCCTCAAGATCAAAGTCATGTAATCTGATTTTGTTCATAACTTTCAAACTGTAAAATGAATGAATGTTCCGTTGTTTTTGCAAATGTTGCTGAATGTATGCAAAGGTAAAATATGGGCGCACGTGCTGCATATGTATATGTAGGCTTGTGAGGGACAGTGCGTGGGACGGCACATTCCGTGCGAGATGTCATTCAAATAGCGCACTGTGAGAGCTGCAAGGCTGCGATAAGCGTAAAGATCTGATTTCACTTCTCAGTGTGCCTACCGCTTTGGCTAATTTTCATAATTAATTATAAAGCCGGTAAACATTACATCACGCGCCTGATAAGGTTCCCTGTTGTTCTCCTCGCTTCCCATTAAGTGAGAATTATCAGTGTGCGATACATTTTCCCTCTGTACTCCATTATTGAACTTCAATGGGGAGATTGTATGGACTCAGTAGTTGACTCCACAGTGAACCGTTGCAGTGTGGTCCCTGTCAGTCTGTCAGTCAGCGTGATGAGACTGAAGTTAGCAACAAAGACAAGAGACTGTGTCTTGTATGCTCGCTGGCCTCGTTATGTAGATAGACCCATTTTGTTTTCCATCAGCAGCTTAATGTTCCTCAACATTAAATTGCGAAGTCTTGAAACTTGATTTTTCCCTCCAGACAGAACAAAATGTATTCACAGACCATGCCGGGTTATTCTCAGCTTACTTCATATCTTCTCATTAATGAGTAAGATGAGGAGGCTTCTGCCTAATTTCAGCATGTATGTTTACTGCCACGCTACACAGGGAAAGGAAGAGGAATTTTATAATATTCTTCTTTTAATTAACTTTTTTTTTCATGTTTCCTCCCACTATGATCTGAATTCTCATTTACAAACTAAAGACAGCAGCTTCACTGAAACAAACCAAAAAAAAAAAATACTAATAATAGCCAAGACATTTATAATAAGTGACGTGCAATAAGCAAAAAGGAGCAGGAAAGCAGGAAGACATGGAGAAGAGGGATGTGAGAGGGGGTTTCAAACTGATGTGCTAGCAGCTGCCTGCTGTGAACAAGCCCTCTCAGCATCCAGGTCCTCATTGGTTAGAATGACTTAGAGTGGCGCCACGGGCCCTTCACTCTATTCCAGCGCCATCTTCCATCTCCGTCTTCTCCCTATTAATCTTTCACTCATATTCCCTCTCTTTCTTCCCCTTCCTCCCACTCCTCTCCCTCTCTTTTATTTGCTGCTCTCTTCAGCTTCCTCTCTGACTCTTTTCTCCTCTCGCCTCCTTCTCTTCCTCACTTTCCTCATCAGCGGAGCATCCTCTTCACATTTTCCCATTTAATGTTCTCTCTCTTTGTCTGCGTCTCGCTCTGTTGGTGTCATTATGAAGGACTCTAATGCAGATTGCCGTCCTGCTTCTCATACAGGTTGACATAAATGCATCCCCCCCCCCCCCCCCCCCCCCCCCCCCGCCTCCATGCTCCTGCTTTGCATCACGTCCAGCAGAAGGTCCAGTATTTGCTTAGGGCTTCTTGTCGAATAAGCAAGTCTCCTGATGTTCTTCCGTCTATTTGCTGCCCTGCGTGTGTGTGTGTGTGTGTGTGTGTGTGTGTGTGTGTGTGTGTGTGTGTGTGTGTGTGTGTGTGTGTGTGTGTGTGTGTGTGTGTGTGTGTGTGTGTGTGTGTGTGTGTGTGTGTGTGTGTGTGTGTGTGTGTGTGTGTGTGTGTGTGTGTGTGTGTGGAGTGTCGCTGTCCGGATTAAGGTGCCGTAATGAAGAGCAGAGGGAGCGTCGTGGACCTGGAGGTTGGGCCAGAACAGTACTAAGACGGATTAACGCAGCACACAACTGTTTTGTTGCATCACAGGGTGCGATTTGACAACCAGCAGTAAGTTCCTAGGAAATTTTCTCTGCAGGTTGTTTGTGAGGGCTGCAATGAACGCAGTGAATTTGATCGAGATTAGCACATCAGGGCAGGAAATCAATACCAAGGCTGTTTTCAAGTACCATCAAGTATGGTATGTCATCCAATTTCACAATTTACAATCCGCATGTTTACAATGGCGTTCTGTCCATTAGAGTGAGTCCCCACAGTAAGACAGATTAGGCAAATAAAAGATGCTCATTCCCTCAAGAAACTCCCTCACACATACCAGGAGGTGACACAAAATATGGCACTGAGCATTAAAAGAAACTCCCCAGCCTCTGATATCAGGTGTAAGCCTAATAAATCTGGAGCCACACAGCCCAGAATAACTGTCCACTTTAATTGCACGTTTTCCCACAGTAATTGACAGAATAATTAAGACTCAGAGGAGTCACTGAAACCATCTGTACAGGTAGAAACTGGATGTCCAAGAGAGACAATGGAGGAGGATGAAAGCGAGAGAGGAACCGCTGAACTCGCCCAGAAATTAAGAGGAGGAGGAGGAGTGAGCATGAGGGAGACAGATCGACACCGAGGCCAAGGCTAAGGAGGAAAAGACAGAGACCAAGAGTGCAAATGTGAGTAAAGGAGCAGGAGGGAGTGGAAGAGATGAACTCATTAGTTTCAGTGTTTACCGTAGAAGAAAAAACACTGCCAGACTCAACTTCTGCCAAACAGATTTACCCGAGATATCAAGTTTTCGGTGTGTTCTATGGCGGCCATGCATGCGAATCCTCTTCCTACACTCTGTGTCTGCATAACCTTTGTTTACGCAGAAGAGTGTGCATCTGAGATGCAGGGGTTTTTTTTGCTTTTATCAGTTTGTCAATGAGATAACTGGGTTTAGAGGACAAACACGGGGACAGCAAGGGAACGCAGACATATTAAATAAATAGGAGCAGAGAAAAAGACACTGCCATTACTCTTCTTGTGACTTCTCTTCTGAGCAAACATTTGTTCTTTGGTTAACGTAGATCTAAGTGGGCCATCTGGTTGCGTGCACATTACAGCTAACAACCAAAACCATCGGTGGTCCTTCTTTGTTCGCGCTCGTATTACAAACTGTTGGCAGTGACAGCCGATCATGTCACAGCAGACATGCCAAACATCAACGACCGCCTGACAAAAAGATTAAATAGATTTGCTTTGGAGTATCGAGCTTGTTGCAATGTTTGTTTTGTGTTTTGTTTTTCCTTCTCGGCTCACCCCGCTGTGCATCTGTAGCTTCATTCATATTGTCAGTGTTTGAGATTGACAAGCTATGCGCTAATGAGGGTGAATTTCAATTTGTGGTGCACGGCGGAGCTGAATGGAAATGAGAGCGGTGTGTGTGTGTGTGTGTGTGTGTGTGTGTGTGTGTGTGTGTGTGTGTGTGTGTGTGTGTGTGTGTGTGTGTGTGTGTGTGTGTGTGTGTGTGTGTGTGTGTGTGTGTGTGTGTGTGTGTGTGTGTGTGTGTGTGTGTGTGTGTGTGTGTGTGTGTGGACAGGTAAACACATTTAGCTCCCTTAGCCAATGAATAATGCCTTGTTAAGGTCAGTTACCATAGTAACATTTAATACAGACAACAGATGGGGACTTCAACAGCTTTATAGTACACCTGATCAAACAAACAAAGATGTGAATCAGATGAGGTGACAAAACGGTGATGGCAAAAAATAAAATGTAGTGAGCTCTCTCATTCAGTAAACGTATCATTTTGATGCATGAGTGACAACTGATGCGAGTGAATTGTGACAGCATCTCAGTTTTCCCATGGGCATCTGGTTACAAATATATCCATCCAACAACGACACCTGCTTTATTCTGATATGAGGCAAAAGGCAAGCTACTCAAAGGACGAGCCACCGGTTCATCACAGGGCAAATATACACTGATCAGCCACAACATTAAGACCACTGATGTGTGAAATGATTAAGAAGGATTGTCTCTGTTTGTGGGTGTGATTCATTAAGCAGCAAGTCAACATTTAGTCTCAAACGTCCCGATGGTTGAGCTCTGTGTGGGTCAAACTTATCAAATTAGGATTATTTGATGGCTGAGTCTTCAAAACTTCAAAACAAAATAGTCTTGTGTACGGTCGCTGGTCAAAAGTGGCCCCAAAATAGAAAAACTCAAGGATGTCCCATCTCACCACCTCCTGTACTTACAGGGTCTGTTACTAACATCTTGTTTTAAGAACACGTAAACTCCAGCCTGGAATCAAAGCAGTATGAGGCCACTTTCACACATAGCCGAGTATTTCCACAAACAATATTTCCCTCATAAATCAAATCATCCCCCCAAAAAAGTTTCAATTACACGAACCAACATAAAAACCTCATTAAGAGCTACTATAGTGTGCCAAACCTGGAGCTGGCAGTGTAACAAGAAGCATAAAGCCTCTGCACCTCGACATCATAGAGCATTTGCGATTGTAAATGCAACCAATCCAAAAGCGTGTGCACAGACGTAAAAGCAAGAACTGCTTTAACAGCATCCATGGCCTTCACAGCAGACAAACTGTAAACACAAGTCACACACATATGATGCTGAAGACGCTTATGTCGCATGCTGGGACTTTAAATTATGTGTCCCCCTGTGTGTCTACATGCAAAAAGAAATACCAGAGTTTTTTTCAAGTCTCCACTTTGGCTGCAGTTTTCAGATATAAACGATTTCTGTGACTTCTGTGACTCGAAAGGCCTGAACACATTGAAATATCACAGTTTTTGCTACACGTGAATTCGTTTAAATCCCGATCAAGTATAAATGTTCATTATTGTTGCAATTGATTAATTTATTAAGACTTTATATAACTAGAAATTTATATAACTACTCTCCCCAAAAGCATGTAAAAAACAAACACTTCTGGTGTGATATCAGAGCATCACAGGCTCCATCAAGGTTTTATTTTCAAAGCTCAAAATGAGTTTGAACTGGATTTAGCTCTGAGAATTCTCGGCTATATTTAACAGGTAACATTGGTTCTGACGCTCCACTGCCGTCCAGGCCTATAGTCGTCCATTTGTGGGATTATGAACGCTGCCGTCTGAGAAGTGTGCTTACCAAACAAGACCCGCGTTTCAATTGTTCTTTGTGTTGTTTGAAGTTCGGTTGGTGTTTGATCTCCAAGCAAACCAAACACAGGACTTGACGAGTTTCAGAGGTGCTGCTGTTTTCGCTGCAGATCTAAACTGATCTGTACGACGGAGAGGCTTTTTTTTTGGGGGGGGGGGGGGGGGTTGTTTACATACATTTTAAGCTGCTGATGAAACCGCGGCTTGTAAATCCATTTTCTTACCTGCTTTATCTAACTCAGTGGGCACTCGAGGCAATCCCAAAGGGCTTGAATGTTTACATCATACTGTTCTCTGTCTGCATAACCGGGTGGTTGCGTACAAAAACACAGCTCTGATGGTGAAAGTGTTCTGAATCTTTAAAATGATGCAGTTTCCAGACTTGCAAAGGCCCAAAAGATCAGACTCAAGCCGAGGACACTCTGTCATGAGGTGAGAGCACCAACAGCGATCCATCATCTGCTTTGTTCACATCTTTTCCTCAGCCAATGCAAAATAAATAAATATGACTGAATGAAATAAATAAATATGTGCTTGTAAGACCAGAGTTAATTAGACAAACTTTGATGCGGACCAGGGAACCACAACACAAGGGAGAACACGGCTTACAACGTTCAACACAGCTGAATGGACTTATGAGGAAAATTAATCCAAAAGAATCAACAAACTCAGCAGAAGCCAGAAAACATCTGACAAACACAGTAATGAGTGCTAAACAGAAAAGGCAAAAGGAATCTAAAAATGCCAAATAAAGGGAATGTAATGTATCCTTGAGTGAATTTTGTTGTTCTTAGATATGACATTAAACCTGATTCAAGCTGTTTTTCTTGCATGGATGTTATATTAGCCTCACATGAGACAATGATGAAAAAAAAAGGCTGATCCAATTTGTGCTACTTTTTCATAATCCAAATCATACTATTGTCACATAATCCAATTTTTGAAACAGAAACGTAATCTCAGCATTATTCAAGTCTATAGCGCATAATCTGCATTTCAGTTTTATTAGACTATATTGCATCGCATCCTCTCGGCATCTTGCTGCTCTTACAGCTTGTCCAATCCTGTTTCTGGGTCTAGGAGAGAAGACATTAACCCGTAATAACGGCAGGAAAGACGGAATCAACAGGGGAGGAAACACATTATAAAAGAATGGGTGGGAAGGCAGTCAACAGGCCTCAGCTCCCACAACATCAAGGGAGTCCCAGGAGGCCGAAACAGGGACGGGAGCCTGGTCCACCGAGGCCTGTAGGGAGGGCCAGAATATATTACTGTCATCGATGGCACAGTTCCCCAGACTCACAGGGCTCCGAAGTAGTGTTGAGGGCGAAGGGAACGCAAAACACAGCTGATTCTATAGAACTACAAAGTGTGCCCGCTGTCAATAGAGCTGTGAATGATGTAGGATGGGTTTTAGCGGTGTGTGTGTGTGTGTGTGTGTGTGTGTGTGTGTGTGTGTGTGTGTGTGTGTGTGTGTGTGTGTGTGTGTGTGTGTGTGTGTGTGTGTGCGTGCGTCTGCGTGTGCGTGTGTGTGTGTGTGTGTGTGTGTCACACACACGTGAGGCTTGCAGTGATGAATTACAATAGCAAATAGGATCTAATGAATGAACAACTGAATGTTTGAATAAATCAGTCCAGAGTGTCTGATTATTTTCTACTGTTTCGCAACTCCCTTCTCGCAGCGTGAACTGGCGGCCCTTTAAAAATTAGTCCCAGTGGGTGTAGAAATGGCCAGAATGTCCTTCAGTAACCACACCTCGCGAAAACTTCTCGAAAGCTTATTTCGGCAGAAATTGAACAACTGGTCTTTGTTGTGTGTGTGTGTGTGTGTGTGTGTGTGGCGTGTGTGTGTGTGTGTGTGTGTGTGTTTACAGTGCAGCCAAACAAACTGGTGGTGTTTGAATAGATACAAACATTCAACAATCATCTAATTTCATCGCAACATTAACAGTCGCCATCTGTTTTTCATGCTGGAAGAAGCACATGCAGTTTTTTTTTTTTTTGCACACTGCAATGAAACAGCAGCGATTGTGGCCATCCTGTGGAAATGGAGGTGTGCAGCCTGGCAGCACAAACACTTCATAGTGGCTGTTTATGTTCTGCACATGGCCACTGAGCAATACATAGAAACATGGGAGCCAAGTCTGGTGGGATTTTCTGGGTTTTATGACCCTCCAAAGTTAAAGTTTGTGGTGAGAAAGACAAACTCTCGCGAAGAAACACCTGGTTAGTGTTCTTGAAGCTGCGCTTTAGTAAAACAAGGCCTGTACCCAATTCTATCCTGTGGCTATGTCGAGAATATTGTTGAACAATGTAGATGTGACATCGACACACTGCTCCGGGCTGCATTGGCACAATCTTGTCAGACACAGCATGCAACTGGTTATAAAGTGACTAAAACAAGTTTATTCCAGGTGATACATGATTGTTGGTGCCAATGACGCACTCACAACTTATAGTTTGTTCGTCTTGTGCTACAAAACCAAGATGGCCGCTGTTAAGGGCAACAACTCTTAACGGTCTCACACTCAACTTTCTCACTAATACGCACACATACTAGCAATGTGATATTTTAGTTTCATTGACAGTGCAAACACAGGTTTGCTAAAATAGCAGCTGTACGTGTGGAAGTTATGTGATTAGAGAGACACGGCATAAATTTGAATTAGCTCTAATATAATTTGATGCAGCTTCGGAAGTGAGAACTGTAAACTGAGACTGATTTCAGAGAGAAGATATTAGACATTGTAATACGGTATAATCAAGCAGGGACATTATGGACTCACCCATTATTCACATAATCTGTTCATACAAGAGAAGTACGGGGTGTAATTACAGGGTGTCTTTTTTAGAAAAAGTTCAGATTTTTTTTTGAGAGTTACAGAGATTATACCTTCAAGAGGCAGTTTATTGACTTCTCCAAATTGGAACACTGTCGAAAATTATTTTACTGGTTATCATTCCAGACTCATGTTAGAAGCAGATGCTTTCCAGGAGAGAAATCCTTATTTCTCTTTGCAGGTAAGGAATATACTATATGTGCTTTTATCAAATACCTCATTTTAAATAAAAAAAAAAAAGAAGAAGAAAGAGACAAGACCGTTAAAGCTTATACAAGTGCTTGTGCAGCTATCTTTAATGCAAGAAAAATGAATACGAGACTGAAAATGAATGGGCTTAATGTCTATTCAAACATTAGCGAGATACGACGGTCCCTGCCCTCTCCACGTTATTAAATTGCCCATCGAGTGCATCCATCTTTTTCTGATAATTAAGAGCTGCCTGGGAATATCTCCCTTTTATTTAACAATTACATGTCGTTGAGACAGTCTAAGTGCAAAGATATATTTTCTCCTCGCTGGGCCAATCTCTATGTGGCCCAGTTTTTCTGCTGCTGACTCCTCTCAGATCGTGAAAGCTCTGGGGGTGAGTGGGGGGTGGGGGGGGGGTTGTCTTTAAGACAAATCTGAATCTGTGAATGTCTACAGAAGCAGGAGGCAGCGGGGGGAAGAGTGAAAGCAAGGAGGGATGAAGGAAAGAAGAAATGAGCGAGGATAAAGACACGGGTAAGGAGATGCAGAGATACAGCGGCAAAAACACAAAGTGTGCCTGTCAGAGGTGGAGGGAGGGGAAGGGAGGGCTGGTCGTTGGACACAGTCGGAACAGAGTGCAGTGACTGTGAAACTGCTTAAATAAACACTGCAAGAGAGCAGGAGAAGGGAGGGACGGGGAGAGAGTCAGCAATTGGGCCCACCGAGGGAGACAGAAGGTAAAATAAGAAAGGCAAGAGAGTGGACCAGGCTATTTTGCTAGTATGGAAGAAAAAGAGAGGCTTTTAGTAGATAGGCAACGGGGTAAAGAGAGTGACGTGTGTGTGTGTGTGTGTGTGTGTGTGTGTGTGTGTGTGTGTGTGTGTGTGTGTGTGTGTGTGTGTGTGTGTGTGTGTGTGTGTGTGTGTGTGTGTGTGTGTGTGTGTGTGTGTGTGTGTGTGTGTGTGTGTGTGTCACCAAAAAAAAAAAAAAAAAAAAAGATAAAGAGACAGATTATGAACCAGACCGTAGGATTGAGCTCAGAGGTGGAGCGTTTTAAAAGATGGAGGCAATGAAGGTGAAATGCAGTTGGCAAAATAGAGGGAAAGATAGAGAGTGACTGAGGAGAGTGGATTGATGGAAACAGAAGAGATGACTGCCAGAGGGGGGAAAAATGCCTCGGGGACCGCTTCAGCCTTAACTCACATAACGCTGCTGTGACAGGAAAACCTTTTACCTCCAATCCCGGTCATTTCCATATTCACTTGAGCCAACGCTGGCACAGGCTTGTATGTGAGGAGCCAGTGGCATGACTCTACAGGGATTATACAACCTGTCCTGACATTTACTAAAACAAAGCGGTTTTTTGAAGGCAAAGCACTGTAGTTAAGATGATAGGCTTTTTATACATTGGCTTTTAAGTCTCTTTCTATCATTGTATCATCAAAGTTTTTTTGTTTGTTTTGTTGCCAGGTACAATAAACACTTTACATATATAAAGAACGGCACATCATATGTATGAGTAATGTACATTATACTATACATAGGAAGGAGCATGTTTCTTATTCAACATATAAGAAAAAAGTCAGTACATTATTTCTGGATGATTCAAGTTTTAAATACTGCTCAATGGATGAAAAATTATTGGTAAATGTATGTCTCCCATGTTTGCCAAAATGTCAAGATTGCTTCCAGTGTTTGCATGTTTGAATTCCCGGTGGTTCGTTTAGTGGGTGTGATGTTGCTATTTTCTTGGGGAATCAAATAACTAATCAGGTCACGATACATGCAGGCCTCATCCTCTTTCTTCAGAACTAGGTTACTTTCAACACAGATAATTAGTGACCTGGCTACAGCATGAGAAAAGACAGACACTACTTTTTTTTTTTTTTAATAACATATTAATACAGTTTTATTAGTTTACAATCAATTTATTAGGTAAGATTAAAGTTACTTGTCCAAGACCAGAGAAAGGCGCTGAAGCCTTTCCCAGCTAAACACACTCAGGACACGCTACAACCATATACCATATAGCCATATAGCATGCTTTTATAGCACTGCTATAGTAGAATATCCACCACAACTACGTCCATTTTGGTTTATTGTATAAATATTTGATTGAGCGGTCAGTAACAGAATAACCAGTGATGTGACAAGTTCATAATGTCTGGTATCAATCATGCCATGAGAGCCATGTGGGGACTATGTCGTGACGAGGATGTTGTTGTTGGAGTTGCAGGGACAGCGAAGAGGAAGGAGGGCGAGGATGTTCATGGATGCAGTGGAATGAGGAAGGTGGATAAAGAAAGGGTTAGTGAGACAGGTTAGTTTTACCCTACTGATGATGTGTTGTTGCAATAGTAATCCTAAAAGATCATTCGATGTGGCAACCCCTGACTGGAAAACACACAAAAAAAACCAGGGAAACAGTTTGAACAGATAATAGATATTTACATATTACAGTAAATATATCCTATCTTTTTTTTTTTTAATTTCATACAGGTTCACACATTGGACTCAAAATCTCATGTTTTGAAAGCTCATACACATTTCATGCAACATTTTACTGTGATTATTCCTCCTGACACCTCCTCATGATGAACTAATTTCCCCTGAGAAGGAACACATATTTGTGTGTATGATCTTATTTATATTTAGGCTCTTTCCAATAAGACACTATCTAAAAGAAACATACTTGCAGTGAGGTTATTATTTAAAGGACTCAGCGTGAAGGTTTGCTCGATTGCTGCAGCTTATGAACCAACCAATAAAGTGCAAGTGTGTGTTTTATTTCTTCCTGAGTGTGTTTGTGTATGCATGCAGTACCCATGTGTGCATGGAGGCTGCCGCTCCTGCTGCCGGTTTCTGTCTGTCGCCTTTGGACCAAAGGTCATCAGCTCAACTGTCAAATTTAGTCCGTCACAGAATCTGCTCTGTCTTACAACAACGGTGTGTGGTTCAAGCTCCGCTGACGACACTCGACCCTCTGGTGTGGGCAGCATGTGAACGGGGAGAGGGGGGAGTGACAGGGCCAGGCTGGGAAATGGCAGCCGACACAGAGGTCATGGAGGCAAAGGGCCATGAAGAGAGTCACGGGGAAGGAGAAAACACAGGCAGGGTGATGGAGGATAACAGGAGGATAGGGTGACTTCCCCGGGTAACGTTTGGGTCTCTCTCTTGCTCCCGTGCTCCCTTCTTCTGTTTTCCCTCTCTTTCACACCTGACTCTGCCTCCCTCTGCCTACTATATATCCCGTTCTTTCCGCTCTCGCCTCTGTGCGCTCTACCGCTCCGTTGGCTTCAGGCAATGCTGTCCGTTCCCCTCTCGCACTCTGTGATGGAGGGATGGCTCGTGGAGTGAAGGAGCGGTGAAGCGATGGAGGCCTTAAGCACAAGGAAACAGTCCTCTCCCCACCGACTCGCTTCTAACATCTATTCAATTAATAATTTATTGGCTGTACGTCAACCTTCAGAACATAACAGCTGACTTTTATGTTACATTAAAGGGTCAGCGCAGCCAAAATACCAAAAGTGGTTTGTCTCTGACGAATACCTTATCTTTAGTAGTCATGGAGACATTTCTGCTCTTATCTGCAGGTATCAATCTCAGGACTCACAGCCCAGCTTATCCTCAGAAATGGTTGTGAACAGGAACATACTTCTTTTGCTGTTCTCAACGGGGGGAGGACATTCTCTCCCAGGAATAAGGAGGCATCCTCAGCCTACGCAGGGGTCATGAGGAGGCGCCCGGGTGGAGGCTGTGCAAACACAGAGCAGCACTTCTGTACTGAAGATTATTCATAGTCAGTTATTTTCATCTTCAATTCACCTTTTTTTTTCACCATTAAAACAAACACACGATGTCTAAACTTACTTCAAAACAGAAGATTTAAATAATCAGCTTTTACAGTTTAAATGATAGTGTAATGCGACAAAACTAATTAATTGGAATCAGCAAGTTGCATTGATAAACAATGTCCTTCATCTGGATGATGGAAAAATGTGGAATTACATTTAAAATTCAGCTTCTTGTTTGTTCCACACATTTTCACTCTTTCCCACAATTTCATATCCTCTAAATGCTAAATACGATCAAAAGTTCACCATTTAGTCCAAGACATGGATCATTGCCTTTACATGAAAACAAAATATTTTAGTACTTCTGAAATAATAACGTATATATCAAAATATGCACATTTATATTTATTTCCCTCTGCGACATCTTCTCTGCCAGACAAACTCCCTGAGTTAGGTTTGACGGGTCGTAATCAATCACAAGTGAACTCTTTTCAGCCTCATGTGACCTCATGTGACGCCAACAACCGAGCTGAAGGTCAATGAATCACAATAGAGTATCAACGGGTCACACCGCAGACCCCATGGTCCATCAACATAGAAACCGGAGACCTTTAGCTGAAGAAACAGTTTCGATACTGGAGCTCCACTATTTAGTTTGGAATAAAGGATTAGCAGTGCAGACAATCATTTAAATCTTATTTCAATCGAATATGCCTATATTAGCTAAATTAACAAAGAATAAAGTCTTACTGTGGCAATAAATAAACATAAAGATGAACATTTTAATTAACCATCTTGATTTGTTATTTATTTTGTTCCTCACAACGTGAGAACATCCCTGGTTCTGGTTGGGGAAGTTTTCATGTGTGGGTTTTTTCTCGTCAAGTCAAGTTTCCTTCTACAGCAAAAAAACAACAACAACAACAACAACAAAAAAACATGTTTGAGGTTATTGGTGACTCTAAAGTGCCTGCAGGAGTGAATGTCTGTGGTTGTAAGTTTCTCTAGAATAGAATAGAATAGAATAGAAGTCTCCTATATTAATGTCATCATTATATAAAATTGTTTGTGTATAAATAATTTTTTGTTTCAAGTTACTGGTTACCATTGCAGTATGAACTCCTCCACACAATTCTTCCATTTACCAATAGATGTTTTCATATTAAATGATGCAATCATACATCATTTGTACAAAATGTACATCATAAATTGGGCCGAATCGTGAAGTGTGCTGTGGGCTGGAATCCCCATTATTTAGGACTGTTGCTTTGGAAGGCAGATTGGAATGAAAGCAGAGACACATACCACACCGGCCAAGATACTTCAGGTGGTTTGTCAGAAAATAGGTGCTTTTTGATTTGGGTGAACTGACCCTTTTACAAAGATCTCATTAAAACATGGTGTGCTGTACTCGAACAGACTCAATTATCTGGAACCAGGTACTGCCTCTGTGTGTGTGTGTGTGTGTGTGTGTGTGTGTGTGTGTGTACTTTGCATAGTTTTTCCACGTGTGCGATTCACACATTTCTCATCAACTCTGCACCGTGCTTCGTTATCTCCTCGCACACCTTAATCAGCCAGTTATTCACGATTGGGCCAATTAGTCTCAGTAATCTGGTCAATTTAGCCATTCTGCTTTTTCCTTTGGGTTTTCAGCTCTTGGAAATCTTGCTGCTGCTGCTGCTCTCCTGTTAGATGCCACAGCCCTGGAATGGGGTGGAGGAATACGGAGTGTATTTGGTGTGTGGAGGTCATCGGGGGCAGTGGTAGGAGAAGAGGGAAGCTACTCGCCGTTCAATATCATAATGGTGCATTACAGCCGCAAAAGCTCCCAAAGCGCCGCGGCGAGCTGCACCTGGGGTCAGTCAGAGTAGCATTTAGATAGTAGCTCTTTGCTTTAAGCAGCGGGGGCCTCTCGCTTGCTTTCTCTCCCAAAGGCATTATCGTTTAATTGCAGGTGTAGCAGGTACACAGGGTGAGCAGGGGTTATCCGTAATGCGGATCAGTGTGGTTCTTAGCATGTATCACAGTCACTCGTTTCTCAATAAGACTGAACCGGGCGTCTGGGTATCGATCTGCGGGCTTCATTTACATCCAATGGGCTGCAGGATGATCAGAGCTTTAATGAACATATTAAATCTTTAGGTTTGTATCTGTTGTGACCTCGACATGGAGATGTGTGGTCCACTGCCTCGTGCACCTTCCTCCCGAACCTCGAGTCATTCCGTCTCATTATATGGTGACATCTGGGCCGCGAGCATAACTTCAATCTAGCATAATTAGCTCCTACCTATAATTAAGGCACCTCTTGTGGCTCTTCACTATCTGATTGTTTTGTTGTGGTAATAACTTTACCGAGGAAAAAGCATCTCCCCGGCTCAGGTTCCTCAGCTGATTGTGTCTTCACATTAAACGCTCCGAGTGTGGATATTTCTTGATTATTATACTATATATTATCCGTATTTTTGCACTGTGTGTGCAACAAGGTGAGACAGATGACATTTAAGTGATGCCACAATGTGTATTTTTCTTCTCTCTATAAATATAAATTTTAAAGATATGGATATTTCAGCAATATTAACCATAAGATAGACGTTATTATTCGGGGGTGGGGGGTTCTCCCAGTGGTTCAATCTGACACATCATCTTTCACTCTGCTCTTCTTTAGGTGTGCATAAATGACTCTTTCATCAAAGTACACACCAGTGAAATGAGGAGTTAATTGAGATACAGGGTGTTTGTCTAGGACTGAATACACTAACGTCGTATCGATTACAAGGCCTTGTTTATGTCACATTTGACGGAGCATGATCAATCCTGTCCTGGCACTTTGATTGATCACCAATATGCTGTCACTGGTATTGACTGGGGCTATGGTTAGAATAATACCACCATCCTAAATGGGCTGGATGAAGATGAACATGCTGAGCTGGTCTGATTTGTTTCTGAACAGCCACTTCTCCCTCTTGTTTTATCACGCCGCCTCGACCTCAGTTGTTGTCAGTGGGGTTTTTGGTTTTTTTTTCCCAGAGTCTCTCCATTTTTGCATTTCTCTGTTCATATCTCTTCCATGCTCTTTACATTTTCTTCAATAAAACTCTTTTTTTTCTCTCAATGTCTCCCCCATGGCCTCTGTATCTCCCTTTTGCACACAAATACACACTTTCTCTTCTCTGTCTCCGCTCATTATCCCTCCTTCCCCAACTTCTTGACTTGTCATTTTTCCAAAGGCTCTCCCAGATCTCCTCTGTGCATCTGTGAATTCTCTCTCTCTCTGTAGCGCTGCCCCTGTACAGCCTGACTCTTCACTCCATCCATCTCTGTCTCTCTCCTGCCTCTCCCCACTCCCCTCATCCATCTCTCCTGCTCCCTTATTCATATCCTCTGAGCTTTCTCTCCTCTCCTTTTTGTTGCATGTCATAGCAACCAAGTTTCTCCTTGACCCTCTGCAGTGAAACCGCATGCACACATTATTGTGAAATATGTCAATATGAGGGTATATCACATTCACAAAACACTACATTTTCCCATGCTCTCGTGTGTATCCTACATCTATCATTATACCTACATATTAATATTCCCTTATAATAAATGACTGTACAATTAATAATTCATTTTTATACTTGGCTTCCTATATATTTCTGGTAGATTTGGTCTATTTTGGCTCCAGAAGCATGTATGAGGTTGAACCGCTGATGCCGGGAGAAAAAGGCCTGGCTCATCTCAGTGGTGTCAGGTGGGGTTGAGGTCAGAGCTCGGTACAGGCCAGCGCCTTTTATTACACACCACACTGGGAAAAAACATTCCTTCATGGAGCTCACTTTGTGCTTTAGTGCGACGGTACATCATGTTGAAACAAAGCATCCTTCTTTGAGAAAATAAATGGATTATTGGATGCTGAATTTGTCTTAATAAATTATAGGATGATTCTACTTTGTATTGGAAAAAATTGCAATTATGATATGTTTAATTTTCACTCAGTTGCATCATTTTCTATACTAGGCTACAGTACTAACTAATTCAATCTGACGATGGATCGTAAAGATTAGTGTCGATCCTAGTGAGATACAGTCACATACACTCGATCTACAGTTTGATTTCAAACTCAAACCCCACACAGAAAGATCATCTCACTGTGACACGAGAGTACTAACCACTGCAAATGAGTATTTAAGCATGACATTGTACTTGTCAGTGCCAAACTGAATAAAAGACATTAATTCCTCTTTCGCTTAAAATGTATTCTTTATGTTCCTATTATTTATTCTGTACTTTTTTTAGTCTATCTAATATAACTGATCGTGTACATTCTTTTTTGTGGTGGTGATTCTTGTTATCATTACTTCATGTATCAATTTTTTAAGATCCAGTCAATAAATCCAGAGATTAAAAAGCCTTTTCCTCCAACTAAGTGTTGTAAGTTCAGATAATTGAATGAATCTGTCGTGTTTGGTTCAGAGCAGGACTCAAGATGCCAGAAGCACCAGAGCTCATTTTTATTCCAACACGGAAAAAAACAAAATGACCGAACAAACAAAGTCCTCGACCTCACGTGAGACGAGGAAGTGACACTGGAAAGCCCAAACATGCAGAACATACTGCGACACTGGAGAGCAGTCAACCCAGAAACACAGAAAAACAACCACCAGAACACGCAGAAGATGCCAAATATACACCACAGCGTCCAGGTGAAGACAATAATCACACACTCAGGCACAGGTGAAACACATCAGAGCAGGAACCGCAACCAGACACGAGGAGGAGGAGAAGTCAAAGAGCCTGAAACCTGAAATAAAGTTAGAAACTCAAAATGACATAAGAACAAAATATGCATCATGACAGAATCAGTCAGCTTAGCACATGTATCTCAGCAAAACCACAATAATACAATAATACAGCTTTTTGCACAGAAAGGCGAAGTTGAAGAAATAAAATTCATGCAGAAGTTACTTTCTCCGACTCAAAGCTTAAAAAACTTACGGGTAATTATCATTAATCGTGACTGTTCAGAAACTTATACAACCGTGGTTGACGTACTCATGAGAGATGTTACATTCCACTGTTTTATATCTTCTGCCGCCATTATAAGCCTGAATCACATGAGTCTTGTAAGATAACGTTTCTCACTGGAGGGACTCGCATGCTGGGATTCCTCACATCGTTTGGACGTCTGACTTTTCTGGCTGTTTTACGTGATTTCATCTTCAGTTGTCCGTTTACTAAGATTCAGATCAATACAGTGAAGCAACAAGTAAAATGACTCACAATCACTCCCTTTGAATTGTATGGAATAATCCTCCATAATGTTTTCAAAGGTGTCCTTGGAAAACAATGTAGCTGCAATGAAAAACATCCAGACAAAAGCCAGTGTGTGTGCAGTGAATATGCAAGGTTCTTAGGTCACCTGTCATGTTGCTTTTAATACATGCAATTGTGCAACAGTTGTTACTGTATTTTCTTTAAGGCACTCAGAGCATTGGGAATCATTTATCTGAAAATCCTCTTTATTTATCAAGCAGTAGGAGGCTCGCATTGTCTGTCGTATTATATACAGGTGAGAAAGAGACAAGAATGAATTGTTAGCATTGCTCAGGTAGGCACAATAGCTGCACTTGCATGAGAGATGCCAAGTGGGAAGAAAAAAAAAGCTAATTTTTTTTCCATATTTTACGTAAACGCAAGTAAAAAGGCAATTCAATCTCTTTGAAATTAGAGCGATAGAAACTGTATGAAAGGACAAATGTTTACTGATGTATAGGACAATAGTACATTTCTCTGTAGCTATGCATTTCTAAAGGCATTTTTTTAATTGTAATTTTTCTCTCTGAAGGTAATTCATGATTAACTCTTACCAGCCACTGTGACACAATTCACTGTGATACAATAACAATATTTCATGAAATATTATTCTATATATTTTTTTCAGTTTATCCAAAATGTTTATTTCCATATATTTTTGACAATTGTCTGAATTTGGGATCAAAACTCCTTTTTTGTTTTAAAATTACATGAACTAAAAACATTTAAATAAAAAAAAATCTACAAGTGTATCTTTGATTTTTTGTTTGTTTTGTGTAAATATAATCGATTTGTTGTTGTTGTTGTTGTTTTTTTACCAACATCGTCCTTATGGAGTTAGTTTCAATGAGCACAAGAGTGATATGCAATGTAAGTTTCTAAAGGAATTTTCAAACCATGAACATAAACCCAATTCTCTTGAATTTAAAGTCATTTTAAATAATAAGCTTGTTTGAACAACTTTTCATTCAAAGCATGATACTAGCAATAGAGGGGCCTAATGTGATGTTATCATTGGTATAAACATTAAAATTTTGCTATATTCTTTAAAAAATAATTATTGGAAAGGGTCTTGTTTAACTTATATCGTGACTTTACATATATATCTTATTTAAAATTCTACCATTTAAGTGCAACTTATGATCATACAGCACAAACAGCTTTCTTGAATTGAATATTCTAAAAACTAACTTGACTTTGATTATTATTGGTTTCACTGACTGACCTGCCTGAATAACAAGACAGATTTTGGTTCATTATTACTTTTTGTGTGTGATGTCAGATTGGTAGGGAAAGTGTCATTGGTAATCTTTCCTAAAAACAACATGTTTGACCCTCTACACCAAAAGTGCAAATGAAAAGTTTTACTTTTATTTCTCAGCAGCGGAGAACATATAAACTCCGTACAGAACGGCTTCCAAGGACCGTGCCGCTACGAGGTGAGGTGACGATTCGAATCGCGACACCAATGTGTCGCCCAGTTTTACAGTTATCTTGTTTAAACAAAAAACACACTGTAAAAACAAAGCAAACAAGATAAATTACAAAGTTTAACATGAAGAATTAAAGTAGCTGCTCCAACTTTCATTACATAATTTGTCATCATATATCGAGCGGTTTAATTATGCACCATAAATAAGTGGTGTATTCATGAACTGATGCAATGAATAAACAAACTGGGCTCGCAGATCTCCACGGACAAGTGCATACACAACAGCTCGCAAACAGACTTTAAGGTCCAGCCTTTCCTCCCGGCCTGCTCGTGTCTGTCTCGTCCACTTCTCTTCTCGCTTCCCCTCCTTCCCTCCCTCTTCACCGAGCAGGGCCAATTAGAGAACATCCCATGTTACTTCTTGGCTCAAGCAAAGACACTCTCCAGGGCCGCTAATTAAACACAACCCTTCCCCCTTTCTGTCTCTTTCTTCCTCTCTCTGCACTGTCACCTCTCTCCATCTGCCTCGCTCTCCCTCTCTTCTCCGCCCTCCCCGGCAGCCCCTCAACCTCTTTCCATCAATTCACCAGTGCTCCCCTGCTTTTCACAACTCTCGCATGGCCCTCCATCCCTCGCCCTCTTTGCCTATTTGTCACGGTGGAGGTTTGATATTCACATTGGGACAGTCTTCAGAGTCAATCTGTACAAAGCACCGGACTTGTTATTCTCTTCTGCTGGTGTTAACCATGCGCCCCGTGACCTCGTGTACACTTTAGGAGAATGTCCAGATCTGACAGCACTGCTCCTTTTTTTAACAATGTTCTTCCGGAACTACTGTTGCCCGCCGTCTGCAGCTGAGCAGGCTGACACTGACAACCGGGCCTCCTTTAATGGGCCAGTCATAGCTACCAGTTGTACTCCAGCTTTCTCATTCCGTCTTCCCCTTTTTTTCTTTTTTGCCCACGTCGCCGCCTGTCAGGGTACACCGTGATCCCGATGCATGCGGCTTTATAGAAACCCTCACCTGGCTTGGCAGAGGATCAGTCTCTTTTCGGTGCAGGTGGATGCCGGCGTAGTGAAACCGTAGACATCTGTTGTTGTCACATTTCCATGTCATGGGTTTTATCCAAGAGCCTTGATTAGTCAAAGACATGATCCAGCCGTGGTGTTTATTCCCATTAAGCAGAGATATTTGTTCACTTCTTGGCAGCAAAGCAAACCCCTGTATTAACCTGGGAGGTAGTTGCCCGTACTTTTGTTGTTCTCGCCTGTTTTCCAACTTTGGAGAAAACTTCAGACACCACAAATGCTCTGTTATTGCATCTTTTTCTTACCCTCAATCACAAGAAAATAACCCCCAGTCGAGAGCTTTTTCTCCGTTAAAAGCTCCCCTGACGCCCTCCATAAAGAGAAAAATATACCACAGGCATGTCTTTCATTTCCAAGGCAAAACAGGAGCAACGAGAGATTCCTGCCAACTGAAAAGGTAACAGCTGTAGACGCTCATTCTGATTCATATGCTGCAAAGTAGTTCCTTGTGTTGGACTGATGGAGGTAATTAGTTGTGATTTCTGGGGCTGGAGTAGCTCCAAAACATAAGAGAAATTTGAATAAACTGATGAGGGTCAGTCACATTCTGTTTACCCAGTTTTATGAGCAGACACAACATTCAGCGATGACATTCAGAGAGTTACTAGAAATAAACAATCTGTATTTTTGTTGGAATATTTATTATACAGTGGTATCGTCTGTGTAAAATGTATTATATGCGTGTTATACACTGGTATTAGCAGAGCTGTAATGTTGTTTATGCTGCCAGTGTTGGACTCAGATGTTGATTTGCTGGAGGGGCTCATGCAGGCATCTGCAACCTGTGGATCCAAACCCACATGTGGATCTGTGGCCTTTCTGTGGCAGCTCCCTGAAGCTTTCACTAAAATATACCTAAACAAGTGTTTCATCTTATTTAAATTTTATTTACACACCACAGTCATTTTCAAAATTACATTTATCTCTTGGATTATAAAAAATATATATATTTCATCCTTTCTGTGTTTATAATAGTCACTGTTAAACCTTTAATATTTAGAAGTACTTATCTTGTCTTATTCTGTTTAACTTTCTCTCTATTTTTCCCATGTGGCTCGGGAATAATGATCTAGTATTAATACCATCCTATTCTAAAAATGTCTAAATTGTATGAAAAATGCTGGAAAGGAAGGATGAAACTGCTAAAATGTGGTATTAAAAACAGCTGAAAATTTTAAGGAAATATTCACTATCCTCAACTCTAATTGAAACTTCATAAATGCAACAAAAAATACATTTTACTGGTTTAATATCTTTTGCGGCTTCAGGTAAATTTGGTGGAAAATCAGAAAAATGTCTCTTGGTTGGAAAGGTTGCAGATCATTGGGTTAGTGGTTTGAAATGAGAATATGTTGCTTTATATATCAAATACTGAGAAATTGGAATAACTGTAATTCATTCATTCCAAAGCCCCTAACTTGTCCAAATCTTGTCTGAAGATATCCAAGTGAATAGTCATTTAAGTGTCACATCTTCATACAGAATCACAATCTACGATATCGGCCATTCCACCCTGTCAGGAATGGAGTTGTTCTGAATGGTAGTGATGAACAGCAGCAGGAAGAGCAGATACAGCGAGAATATAAAGGTGACACTGTGGAATAGTCCAGCACCACTGGTGCGACTGTGAATCTCATTACTTGGGTGCACATGCGAGATAAATACAATGGGGAAACAATTGGCATACATCACTGACATAATTGCAAAAACATCTACTGGAAACCTCTGAACTGCCACGAGTATTTACTTAAATATCAGACTGACATCTTCAGAAGAATCCTAATTTCTCACATTGACACGACTGGTGAATGGTGTGAAGTGGTAACACAGGCGTCGCCCCCCCAGTCTCCATTTCAAATGTGTGCCCGAAGCTATTACACAAGTTGTGATGGAGTCCACAGGTAGCTTGCACCCGAGATAATCACTCTATGAGACTTTATAGATGCACACAAATATGAGATGTACCAGAAGCAGAGATTTTAAGGTTGTTTTCATGTTTTCAGGGCGTTTAAATTGGGCCAAATACCTAGGCTAAAAAAAAAAAAAAAAATCATGGTAAATACTGGGCTGCAAAAATAACTTACTTACACTTAACTTTCATTTCACACAAAAGAACAATAATAGGCTTACATGTGCAAATTGGTGAAACACATGTAGGATTCAGAGCTTAACTTAACTTTAACATGAGTTAAAGAATTACCTCCCTGGGATGAAAAAAGTACTTCTGATTGGGATTCTGATTATATAAATAGGGGTTTTGGATAGCGTGGTGCTGGCGCACAAAAGGCAAAAGCATTCAAATTAAAAGCAGAAGGTGCATGGACCTACGTCCTTGGAGAGATCCTTTTATTTCATATTTGTACATAAAAACAAGGATTAGTCTGTTAAAAAAGTACTCACTTAACTGAAAATTATGCATTTTGGTTTTTACCTAAAATGCAATTAATCAAGCATAAAATTGAATACTCCCCTTTATTTGTCTGTATTTGCTGATTATTTTGCCATTCATCATCAAACACAGTGTTTTACTTGACTACCTCAGGTTCCAACCCAGTTTTAATTCAATACATTTGAAAAGTGTAATACTTTTCACAAATTAGGTTTCGGCTTGTCATGAAGGGCCGATACTATGATGATGTCTTGCAGTCGGGTGAAATCGCCATCTTTGTATCAGTATTTGATCAAGCTCAGTCACACCAATGCATAAAAACTGTAATATCCAGGTATCACTGGGTTTTTACTTGAAAGGTAATTGATCTGGTGGCTTTTATGATATGCGATCAAAACAGCTGAACACATTTTTCATCCCACTGTGGTCCTCGCTTGCTGAAATTTGGATGGACCGTTTATTCAGTCCACCCGGTGAAACGGTGTTCATCTGTTGCCAGCTGGGTTTTATCGACCCCAGGCATGGCCAACATTGTTGACTTAGTGGAGCCATGATTGTGAGCATTAGATGACGTTGTTGATATTTCAGGCCATTATATCGGTTCCCAGCTGAGCATCGCCACTGAAAACATCTTAAAAATACATCTTTTAAAAAAAATAAATAAATACCCAACGCTCACGCCCAGCAGGCCTTCAGACTTATACGCTGTGTGGAAAATCCTACGTCCAACAGTTGTCGCGACAACTAAGTGAAAACTAGAAATGTCACTTTTTTTTTTTTTTTTTAAGAACGGCAGGAGCAAATTCAGAGATTTACACACTGAACAGTTTTGTTCTGCTTGGCTCGGGAATATCACAAAAGGTGATTATCAGGTGTTTTTTTTTATTGTCACTGACGGCAGAGCAATATGTATTTACCACTACATCATTAGTTACAAAACCACTTCCACTAGTTACACACATCCCAGAGGGCTGAGAGCGTCGGCAATGAGAGAGATTGTTCTGGGCTGCACTTTGTCAGCCATTGATTGATAAGAGGTTTTGTTTTCATGACGCCAACCAGATCACCCAACTGCCTCTCCCTCATTCAATCCCCAGTCCCTGAAGCAAAACTAATCCTAACTAAACTCCCAGGAATCCTCCCATCTCCCGTCCCACTCCTCTTTCTCTCACTCCCCCATGTTCTGTCATTCCTGAAGTGGCACTAATCCTCACCCCTTCTCTCTTTTTCATCTCCTCTTTCCTCCCCTTCGTGTTTTTATGATCTGTAGTTACCGGACCAAAACTAATCTCCCCCTCTCCTCCCCTCCTACTCCCTCCTTCCCAGTCGTCCTAACCCTCCCTCCCTCTTTCCCACCCTGGCATCCTCATGTAATTTACCCTCGACCGTAACTGCATCCCCCCCCTCCCCCCCCCCCCCCCCCCGGTCTGCTCTTCCTCCACCACAGTGCCTCCCTTCGTCTATACCCAGAGTTAAATTGACAGTCAAGCCGACGCCATGTTTGCGAGGTTCTTCTCCAAAACATCTCACACAAATAGACTTCATCTGACGATTCGCATCCAACAGCTGTACAAGGAGGAAGAAGATGTACCGTGTAATAGTGTTCTCCCACCTCTCAGAAAGGAGACAGTGGCAGTGCAGCAGGAATAAGAGAGGAGCCAGACACTTTTTTTCCTCAGATGCTCGTGAACCGCGCTGAATTCAGACATCCTCTGACATCTCATTCACAGACTTGAGATACACTCGTGGGTTTTTGACGGGCGCACACTCGCGCCCAGACAGCGACACGCGCAAGTACTCGTGTATTTGTATTGAAAGAGGGCCCCGCAATTTCAGCTGTATCGCAAAGTCCACAGAGGGAGAGTGGACGTAGAGCGAGCGCGCGGCTGTCAGCTCATTCTTCACAGCTCTGCTACAAACGCGTATATCTGCCGTAGCCGCATAATTACAGAGTTATCAGAGCCTTTCTCAGGTCCTCAGCCCCCGACAGCATATGAAAAGACCCCAATTAAGCAATTATCTTTAAAGGTAGAGCCTAATTCAGTCATTTGAGCTCCAAAGAAGCATTGAGAAGGGAGACCACAGTGGCTGACAGCTAATTCAAAAAGAGGGGCTAAAAGCATTAAGGCTCAGATAAAAATGGAGAGGGCTTGTCATCATGTAACGCTCTGAAAAATTGCAATAGCAGCGGCAAAATGTCAGACTCTTGTCAGAAAAGATTATAGCGTTTATATGCACACTGTGACTGTGCATGCTACTTTATCATACATGACCATTCTTCCCTAGGCTTTTCATGGGGCCGCGGCTCGTCCTCGCAGCATTTAATCCGTTTTAATAAAACAATCGAGCGTGGACTTTTACCCGCAAATGGCTAACATCTCAATGAAATGCCCTTTCTGCGGCGCGCCACTTTTAGTTCTGCTGTTTAATAGTGGTTTAAATGCTGCTGTCATTTTCACAATTAGTTCCTCACACTTTCGCTCTCGGTCTTTGTCACTCTCCGGCGTGAGAAACCTTCCTCCCAAATGCCATCCCCGGCTGTAATGATCCACACAAATTACCAAACCACTTACACAACTTTATGTGCTACAAAAAGCAGGAGGGAAATTGTCACTAATGAGAGCACTCTTTCCACTCCCATATGCAGGTTTCATTTAATCACGGATCAGTTTTACCTTTTCCATGTTTGCTCATTTCTCTTTTTCTTCCATGATCAATTCAGCTCAGTTGTCCATAACTATTGTTTATGAGCATCCATGTTGCTATGTTCAATGCTCTGCGTGTGTGTATGTGTGTGTGTGTCTGTGGTTGTATCAATCTAAATTGTCCACGTTGTACTGTTTGTCAATGTGTCCGCACTGCTGGAGCAAAGTGGAGTGATGGACGGCTCGACTACCTCCCTGCCTCTTGAGCTTGAATTTTATACGGAAACAAACTGACAATTGCAGTTCCAGCTTCTTCTTTTTTTTTTTTTAATAACTTTTCAGTATTCTAACTGTATGTTAGTGGGAGACTGAAATTGTATATTTCCCTGTTAGATGAGCAGCAAGAGCCGCGCTGATGGTCTTTTCATTTCAACAACAGTACTTTGGCTCATTCTGACAATAATCAACACAATGATAGCCAGACATATTGCGATGCATTATTCATTTTTGTCTGTCTGATTACCCACTACCGTTTGACAACCATCACACTCAAATGTGTTTGGATTACAGGCAGTGCGGAGTGCAAAGGGAAAAATGGCTCATATAATGTCCATCTATCATGCAAAGAGGGCCTTATGCGGCGGCGAGGGGAAGGAAGTAAACATTCGCAGACTCACCGCGGGCGCAGTTCATCGGCACTAAGCTGTAGTTTGACACAATGTCTCTCCTATGGGGGAGGAAGTAGCCTCGCAAGTGGTCAATAAGTCAGACAGTGCTTCATAATCCACAAAAGATAAATCCACTTTGCCGAGGCAATTCATAACGTTTGAGTTGTGTGGGGTCATTTAACCATTTCAATTGATTACTGTCATTTCGGAAGTAAGTTACCGTCTCGGGGTCTGAATGGAGAGGCTACTTTAAGACTCGACGTGCTGATCAATATTGTCGTCGCCAGGTCCAGACAGCATCTCACACATCAAGGCAATGTGGAAGTCCTCCCCAGCTAGCTCTGCTCCAGCTGGATCAATATGTCAAGCAGACGCGCGTAGACGCCGTTCTGCTTTCAGCCGCCCATCAACAGGTGCGGTTTTAACATGCCTCATTTATATGAGTGAGTCATTGAATCACCTCGGATTGAGTCGCCTTGTTCTACATAAAGAGAGCAGTCAGACGCTTCGACCGCCACTTGCCAGAGCAAGAAATATACTAATGTTTAAAAGACCCCTAAAGGATCTGCCAAGGTTGAAAATCAAGATAAAGCGCTCGGTCGATCCTAAAATTGATTTATAGCCCACCTCTCACAAAGAGCTCTTGAAAATACATGAGCCAGTGCCACCGTTTGTGAGGGTGATTTCATTTTCAGCCCTATTCCCTTTGAATGGAGTCTCAGGACATATTCCAAAAGCAGGACTGGAAAATGCCTCGGAGGAATGATGGAAAGGAAACCAAGAGACCCCTGAAATGCTGTGCCGGGTGTTTACAGTGCAGCATTATGAGGATAGACGGCTTGACCCGGGCTGCTCATATAGATGGGCATTACTGATTTTACCTGCTATAAGACTCACGGTGCCACTAGTAATCCCAACAGGCTGTGTCATGAAAGAACTCCCACTGCCAATCACATTATCCATTTCAACGGGCCAACTCATAGAACAGCTCTTACACAAACGCACCATAAAGTCCAATGAGCACAGTCTGCAAGGTTAGATCAATACGACCAATGTGCCCAGGACCAAACATCTTAAAATGTTCGTCTCTGGAGGTGCTGGAGTTTCTTCTGAGACCGGATCAATGCCTGACTGGCCAACTCCATTAGAGGACCTTTTCATCAACAGGACTGACTGGTGGAGGCGGATAAGTCGGGGCTCGGGTTCTGCTTCAGGCTCTTGCAGTAAGTTTCGGTTTGCACTTCAATGTTTGACCTCATTTGTGATTTTGGTGGGTCTACCGCTTTTTTTAGTGACTCCTCCAGACGTTGTTAAGAGAAAACAAGGGACAAGATTAAGTGAAATTCGAACCCCCAGTCGGACGCCCAACTAATTTTAGAATTCAGGTCACATTTGGCTCCTTTGCTGGTCTAAACAGCAGACAAAACACAGTAATGAATCGCCGGTAAACTTAATAGAGTGCTCTGCAGCGAAAGAGCAGGATGTGCAGTGCAGTGCAATGTTTTAAGGTACTTCACATGATTAGATTTCTCTGCCGCTGAGCAATGTTATAAGTGACACTTGTGATTTATCCAAACTATCGGCACACAGATCTGATGCCAACATCTTTGAGAAAAGTTCAGTGAATAACGAAATTGAAAAACAGAACATGTGACAAATAACTTTTTTACTTTGCACCAAAAGATGTGAAGTGCATTTAATCTGTGCACACCTTCATAATAATGCTGTGTTGACTGTAACATAACACATGTGTGTTTTCCAGCATAAACTCGTACACTCTTCAACACGGCAAGAATTCCTCCATTGTGCATTAGTCACGATCTACTTCAAGGACACGTCGCTACGGAAACCTGTCACGTCCTGTGTACATTTATTCTCTTCATCCCATGTTGCTTTGAGATCTTGTTCATCGCCTGCCAGGATACAAATGGAAGCATTCACACTTCCAAATCTTGACAACATTAATACTTTTATTGATCTTATTTTGTAAACTGTCTGTTTCTTCCTGTTTCTTCCAAGCTAACTTCAATGGAAACCACAGAAAAGTTGAACTAGGTTCTGCTTGTCTTGGAGTTTAATTATGTTTGTTTGAGACTGAGACTTCTGCTTTAAACTTTTCATGTACCGACATGAAGACTGACGTCTTTATGTACGTTTGCCTTGAAAAATCACCTTTTTTTTTTTTTTTGAATTTCTGAAATGTGATCAAATAGAAAGAAATGTGACACTATGTTTCATCCTATTGCCATAAAACAAGTGAAAACTGACTAACTGGGAGCACATTTGGCAACTTTTGTTGAAGATAGCACATTTCTGTGTGAGGCAGTAATGCTGAATGAGATAGCTCAACAAAATTTAATAACCTCATTGAGAGATTTACTGACAAATATGCTCGAGTTAGAACAATAAGCTATATATTGAGTCTATAAATCACAAATTTGGCTGGTTTTGAAACCTTTACTGATTTTATTATAAGCAAAGAGTACATGATGGTTTGTACTTTTGTGATCAACGTCTGAGTGAAATGTAAACACAATACATATATATGGATATATGTATATTCACACACAATTACGTTTCAAAATGTGGTCGCCTCCATCCAACCTGCGCAGCCTTGAACTGGATGAAGTGTTCGGGAAGATGGATGGGTGCACTTTGTATAACATAGCGGAAGAAACGGTGCTTGAATAAAATAAGCACATGCATTCACCAGGTAATCACAACTTCACCTGCTTCACTGGCCGCGTTAAAAACCCAACACATGTACCAAACAAACTCATACGTCAGCGACCTATTAAGATCTTGTCATGCTGCTTTCAACCAGATAAAAAGACGGAGGACACTGTGTCCAACATCCAACCAATGACATTTTCTCTCGGATGAAGTTTGTTGGTGTTATATAAAAAAAGAATGCAAAAGTCCGTCACAGATTCTCCTCAGAGGTCTCTGATTATGCGGTTATCTCCTCCTCCCTCTCTCTCTCTCTCTCTCTCTCTCTCTCTCTCTCTCTCTCTCTCTCTTTTTTTTTAACGCCGCCGCCATGGTTCAAGAACAATAATGTGGTGTTAAATGTGGCTCCTTCAACATTTAATTTATGTCCTCATTTACTCTTGCAGCACTAATTCCTTGTTAAAGTGGAACTGTTAAACACTAGACTGAACCTATGATTATTTTAAATATCGCCTAAGAAAGCGCTATGTTTCTTAATTGTCCTTTTAGGGAAACAGTAGCATTAGAATCTGGACAATACTTGCTTGAATTAGGTGATAAAATGATGAATGTTAAAACTGTTGCCTGGATGGAGGAATTACTCAGCATGAGATAAAGTCATATTAAAACTTGGTTTATATTAGGTGACACTTTTTTAATACACGTCTAATCCCTAATATGACATCCACCAAATAGAGCAAGGACATTGTGACACAAACAGAATTAGAAGTAATTTTAAGTGCATTTAAAAAAAAAAAAAAAAAAAGCCCTACACTGCTTTTCTTTTTAATGGGTTTCAAACTGTTTTAAATCGTGAAAGTTTTGCAGGCAAGCTAACAAGCTGTCACACTGAGTGACGTTTGCTTTTATTTCATGCGGGTGAATAAAATGACGAGGCAGTTAAGAAACTCACTTTTCTTTCACACAATATCGTATTAAAACTTTGAAGTTGGGATTTTCCATTTCTTTTCCCCCTCGCATAATGTTCTCGGCCATGTGCCTTGGGCTCTGACAAATCCCGCCAGGATCTCTAATTTAATATACAACACTCATTTTGCCAGCATTGCCCTTCTTGCCTCAAGGTCTCGTGTCGCGTATCTTTGGGCCGGGGGATCATTTCATATTTTCATTTTCCTTGACAGTATCAGTGTGAGGCAAATCAGTAAATCACATTAACTAAATTATACATTTTGTGAAATGTATTATTCAGACATTAATTTATCACAGACGGTTTGTTTTTTTTCACACAATATTAACCTTAGAATGACTTGCGTTTGAATTATTTTTTGTATACTTTGATAGATTAGTCTTATAAATTATTTCGCACCCTTCTGAAATTCATTTTTAGAAAGTGATTCGCCGGACAGTCTAATGGGGCAATTTGGGGCTCTTTGTTCCATCGGCCATCTGTCAAACATTGGCTCTCCTTTTCTCTCACCTCCTGCTTTCTGCATCAAGCCGGCCTCTTTTTTCTTTCTTTTTTTTTTATAAAGGTGGCCCACGCACACATTAATATCCCTCCTCTGCACTGCACTCTTCATCTCTCCGTCTGACCTTCTTTCTCTCTTTGCCCTCTCTTAACATCCTTCTTTCACCGATAATCCTTTTGTATTTGTTTCCCATTAACATCTATCTTCCTCTCCTACGTGTTCTTCCCTTTTAGCGCTGCAGGGTTCCATTTCTTTGTGTCTTCACCTTTTCTTTTCTATTCTTAACATTTCCTCGTCGGGTTTTCACCCCTCATCTACACCTGAGCACATGTCGGCACACACTCCTCTCACCGCTTTTCTTTTAGGAGTAAATTATTCATATTACTGGCTCACCCTAATAACACTTTGATTATTCTTTTTTCTTTATCCTGAATGGGAGTATGACATCAATTATCAGCACCCGAGAGTGAGATGGATGGATGGATGGGTGAATGGATGGATGATGGATGGATGGGGTTAGTAGGAGACAAAAGCATCATGTGTGATGCTTAGAATAAAGGCTTGAATGTCTAAAATGAGCTTCTTAATACCAATACAATGCATTAATTACTCTCAACATTCTGCTTCCTATCAACTTCCATCAGCTGGTGTAAACAGGAACTTTCCACCTCAGAGTTTTGAAGGTTTCTTCAAGGTAAAGTTGTTTTTATTTTTGCAGTTTTATTTTTGTTGTTGTTGTGTGTTGCAATTGGTGCAACATAAATAAAACTGACCACCAAGTGGATGTTACCAAACATTAGTGTCAGACATAGTTAGGGATGAGGAAGCTGAGGCATTTTGTTTCTTAATGTCTATCCCGTTTGCTGAAATATAGAACAGGTGGGTTTACAAAAGGATTTTTTTTGGTGGGGGGTTCTACTGTTTTTTGGGGGTTTTGTAAACACTTTCTTTTTTCACCGAACAAAACTGTTATTTTTGTCCTTTAAGGAACGTGTTGAAATAAAAAAGAAAAACAGTGTTTTTCTATAAGGAATTATTCATGCCAAGAGAATTGCACTTTACCATCACGTAATGTGCTGCATAAATGCATGTAAACTCAAACACAATTTCTTTGAGGGATCGTACCAGCCTGCAGACTGTGGTCTGGAGACATCGGGGGACTTTATCTTCCAACCCAGGTTCAAGGCTGATGCTCGCTTCAGGGCCAGCTCACTTTCCCTAACTCAGCAGTCGGGAAGCGAAGCCTGGAGGACAGAGCAGGAAAAGTTAACAAGGGGAGAAAAGCTTGTGGATGAATACAACCTCCTGACGCCCTGCAGCCGAGTCCTCGTCATACTGCCGATACTTCTGACCTGATCAGGCCAGACTCCATCTTCCTTTTTGGATTCAGAGCCATGTGCTGGTTTGGAGGCCAATTCGCTCGGCAGGAAGGAAAGCAGGAAACTTCAGCCGAAACTAGATATTATGAGCCGCTTTACATCTCGCCGCCTGATCCCGGACTACACTGTATGCTTCACAGCCAGTTGTTTCCTCTCTCGTGGACAAGATCAAGCAAAATGCTGCAGCATGAGATTGGAAAAAAAAGACTGATTTAATTCTGCTGCAGTTATCTGGAGAACAGCTGTGAAGATTTCAAACTAAATTTCAGCCAACTTGATTGTAGCCTGTTGATTCCCTTCTCCATTATAATCTCAAAGGTAAATCAAATAAGTAATTCATCTTTGTATTGTCGCTTGATTGGGACGACTGATGCCTGTTGATCTCTGTGGTTTTTATTTGATAAAGAAAGGCGTTACTGTAGAAAATGTAGTTGACCACGACTACCATTTCTATAATGTACTTTTGTCTTAAAAGTCTCTTCATTTTGCTCTCGGTGCCTTGATTGTTTATAAAACCTGATCAGAGAAAGAGCAATGACTCATTACTCCTGAACACAACTTAGTTTTCTGACTGTAACCAGCATTAGCTTGTATCAACAGTGACAATTATCTTCCAAGTTGGTTTATCACTTTTTTTCTGGTTTAATTTTGCAGCTACTCCATCATGGACAGCCTTGAAACTGTGATAATGACTTATTTACTCAAAATATTCTAAAATAACAATTACTCTTAAGATAAAAAAAAATAACTGTGTGAATCACTCATAAACCTCAAACACGTGCTTTTGGAATATATCTGGGAAAAAGAAAAAAAACAGGCACAGGAAGATCATGCAATCTCTTCAGAGAAATTCTCCGTGAATCAACAATGGTAACCACTGCAAGTCGCTAGTTATTTTACATTTCCATGAAGTAATCCAGCAGAAGCTTTCAATGGCTTGCAACTGCTTATAACCAAGTTAAATGATGATTTTCCAATCCCCTCTGTTTGCCCCCCAGACATTAAATTGAGGTGAAATAACGCCCGACCACCATTAAAAGCGTCCTTTGGAAATGAGCAGTTGTACTAGTAATAATATTAAACAGTTCTGGCTGATGCTGTTTCAGTTAAAGGTCATCGGCCTGATAAACCGGTTCACCATTTTATTCGGGGCTCGCACTTTCGGTTCGTATCCACCTTTAAGGCTCGAACAGAAACCAATTTTCAGCATGATTCGTAGATTCCTCTGTCACGGGCTAAACCTTCTTTTTTTTTCCGCCCAACCACAAGGCGTCGAACATCTTTTTCTGCCCACTACACATCTCTAAATCTCAGCAGGAGGCTCAGATTGCTGACCATCACAGCCTAGTGATTACCTCGGCAACATTTTCCAGAAATTGCTACAAAAAAAAAAAAAGGGAAAAAAAAACCCTGTGATTCACAAAACATTTTCTTCCCTCCATTACCCGTGACTTTCAAAGTTGTGTATTTACTACCCGCCGTGTCTGCCAGCCGTTCTGAGGTGTCTGCACCCTCATGCATTTGGGAGTATAGGCTCATTTGTGTTCTGTCAGCCAGGAGTGGTACAACATTCCACCAAGGTTTTTTTTTTTACAAATGTGACACGCCAAAACAGAAGTTTGCATGAAAAAAAATTTAAATAAAATACAAGTCTGCATGCAACCTAAAGTCAGACATATATGTTTACATCCTGAGTTTACATTCAACACAGCAGAGATGCACAAAGCTGCTTAAGTTCATGTAAATGATCTGCTCTTTCCCGCAGCTGTGTCGCACTGCCCTCCTCAGGACAAACCATGAAAATGTGAAGAGATTGATATTATCACGGGGCCAGAATCAAGCCCGGAGCAGCCATTCAAATGTGCCTTTTTTGAATTTGGACTCCATGTGGGAGAAAACAAAAAAAAGTAGGGTATCCGATTTGTTTCAAGATTAAATAAATCTTATTTATACTCACATTTTATAAACTGTATCTGTCAGAGTGAAGTCTTTACATCATTTTTGAGGAGCTTTTAACTTTGTAATTCACTTGGCAAAACTGAGGTTTGAGGTTGCAATAATGTAATTAGTGTGTTTTCATTTCCAATTAATTTATTATTGTGGGTATAAATAATCCACTCTTGTCAGTTGTGATTGTGCATCTTTATTTTTATGCTTTGCAAAATGTCGTAATCTTTCAACATTTCATCAAACAAATGGATTTCCAGGCTTTCACATGGCTAAAACTGTCAAAATATTGTGATATTATCATCTGTTAGAGTAGCAAACATCAATATTTCTTCCCGTTTTAAATCACATTTTCTTTTGCACCTTGACCCAGTTCCTAGCTCTTTTTTTATGGGGGGGGGGGGGGGGGGGCACAAAGATTTTATTCCGGCTCCCAAGGTGGAAAGATTCTTACAATGTTGCTATTCCCTCCTGCAAAGGCTATGAGCACTCCAACTGTGCATGCGCACCCCCCCATTCAGTTGTAAACAGTTGTAAACAAACGTGGCGGATCCGTAGTGGTATGAATTGCGGTCTGTATTCTAGTTTTGTCGTCCATGTCAGTTGTTTTATAGTTGAGACTCATCCCCGATGCGTCATAAGTCCATGCGGATGTCAGGTTCTCTCCATTTTCTTCACGTTTATAGCGTATTGTTCTCTGCACACACGTCTGTGGTTTCATTACAAAATCAAGCAACAGCGCCCTTACGTGGCCCGGCAGACTAACTACATCGTTGTGTGTGTTTCCGCTGCTGCTGCAGTGTAAACACACTCCTGTTCTTTAAACAGATTAGGTGCTGTCTCGTGAAACGTTCTCGTGTAGATAGTGAACAGATATAGTGAACAAAGTAAAAAATTTTAATTTGAACATGTAAAATTATTTTTGTCTCAATATCTGAGCGGGACAACTGTGTGCTCAACAGTGTCACTGTAGCAAAAATGCGAGTATACAAAATGCCGAATGTAACGAGGTGAAAGCTCAACGTGGATAGATTAGACTTTGGAACGTTTGCTGATTTCCACTGTGAAATCATCCGAGTGCAGTAATGGCCCGTTTTGTCATTCCCTCTCAAGTTCCGTTAACATCACAGTCCCGTCTCGGCTTTCACAACATCCATGTTTTTTTCCGGAGCTGGAGGTGTCAACACCGTGTGGGCAACATTAGAGGCTTTAAATACCTCAGCGGTTGAAACTAAAATACACACAGTCACTCGACGAGAAACAATTTACTCCGTTAACTCATTACGACACATCTAATGGAAATAAAGAGCAAATTTTCAAAGCAAATGACGTATCACAGAAATAAAGATGAGATTGAATTTGTGAAATATATTTGGCAACATTACAGCCGCTGTCTTGGAAATACGACGTGCAATCTGCCCGACGAGCCCCCTGGTTGCTTACTAAGCACCTGCTAACGGCTCCCGTTACTTTATGAATAACCAACATAACAGTTGATCTGAATTATCCGGGCTCATTTTAAGGTTTTGTCATTTCCTGGTCGTTGAAACCCCCCCCCATAATCCTCTAATCTTTTTACACAGAGCATAACCACTAAATGTGCAGCAGATGCTGTGCCTGCCTCTCCCTTTATGCGTGCACAACACCGTAACCACAGGCCTATTTGGGGAAACGTTTTGCCCATCGCAGTCAAAGCCACAGCGACTCGTGAACGAGGCGCGCATTGCACACAAAATGAGAAAAAACACGCTACTATATTTCACAAAGAAATCCAGTCACAGCGTCACACAACAGATGCAGTGTCACTGGATGAAGTCCAACCCGTGTACCCCAATATCACACATTCACCAAACCAACACGCACGAGTTTGTTTTGTCAGATCACACCTTTCGTACCGCAGGGCTCGTCACAATATAACAGGACAGGTCGAGTAATGCGCCCAGGCAGCTGATTATCCTCAATGTGGCAGTTTTATAGCAGGAGAGCTCCGGGGGTCATGTGAAAACATGAATCAGAAATCAAATTAAAAAGTCGGTATGAATTCACGGATTGAAACAGGCAATCCGACACCCTTTGAGTGTTTGACAATCAGAAACCTGCAGGATTTGGAGGTCACCTCGTTGTGAAATTGTAAAGTATGAGCATAAAGGCAGAATAAGGTGGTAAATCAGCTTTAGAAAGGACTTTTGCAATGTTTGCTTGGATTTGTGATGCTAATGCGGGTCTCTTTCACAAATGACTGGAATTCACTGCAGTTTCAACACAGGTTTTTATTCTTCCTCACTTCAACTGTTTGAGTAAGAAGCTGGTTAAAATACAGCGCTGCGCCAGCAAACGCTACTGCTGCCTCATTTAACAACTTGGCATTTAATTAACCTTGATTTGTTTGTGAAAATTAGTAGAAATCTTTGTCTTAAAGGTGACAGGCTTTTACCAACATAGGCCTGAGGAAAAGGTGTTACTTGTGAATTTCCAGAAGTTATTCATTCCTTGCATTAAAATAAAGAATTTTTTGTTCCTTTTTTAGATTACGCTGCAATAACTTCACTGGCTCAAATTGGCCCATGGCTAATGATGAGCCCAAAGCTTGTGGTCACTGAATATGTTTAATAAATCATAGTGTATGTGATGTGATTTCCTTTCAGTCTGCAGTGAATCACTTTCTCATACTTGTAGTTGCATCGTCCACTCCTACGCATTTAAAGACTAAACTTATAGTAATGTAGTCAAATCATCCTGTCATTTCATTTAATATGTCCCTGCAATTTTCTCAGACAGTAAAACTGGGAGGCCTTTCCATTTCAGCTCTTCCCCTGGGAAACAAAGGAGTTTAGTTTCTCTGGTTCAGATCAGAGGATGATGGCGTCCTTCTTCCAAGATTGTACACTATAGATGCAGGTTTTCTATCCGGTGCCTGTCCTGACAAGCTGAGCAGTTTTCCACAACGGGGCAGCGACCGGTCAGTCAGATCTGAACCAGGAAACAAGTTTGATTCTCAAGGACCTCTAGTCCAGATCACAGAATAAAAAGCTACCGGATTTTTCATTTTGTTGCAGCTGCATGCCACAATGTCACACAGGAAATAACTTAATCTTGCACTAAATCTGGAGCAAGACAAAATAAATAAGCGGAGGCTGAGGTTGCATGACATAGAGCAAGTTCACCATCATATCAACTTTACAATATGCATATTGCAAGACAACTGAAAATCTGTTTTTATGCATGTCAGTCCTATTTGACACCCATCGCCTGCTTTAAGATAGTTCTAACTATTAGGCCTTTTCTTTGGTCAAGTGTTAAACATTAACAAATTAACCACAAACAGAAAAAAAATACAGCTAAAACAGACCAAAATTAATTAAAAGTTTACATTTATTCCAGAAAGAGCAACACGCATAAATACTGAGCAGCTCATCGGTGCAATCAATCCTTTCAAATATAACTAAAGTAGGCCAAAATGAATAAAAGATGCTTATAAGACAAAAGTAACCAAATTAGTTTCCATGACTCATCAGTGCAGATTTTTAAGCAAATGACAAAATATTGTTAAATGTCAATTTACAGTGTCATTTAATCCAAGCAGCAACGTGTCATTTGAAACCGCAGATGGAGGTTTGAGTCAAACTGAATTTGGGATCCAACTACTGTATCTGGCTTGACTTCTAACCAGAGGTTTACCCAGAATGCACTGTTGGAATAACTAATGTTTAATTAAAATTTTACTCCCCACATGTGACAGTAGTTATTCTGAAAAGCTGGAACATCCAAGCAGGTTCAGAGAGTTGGACAAACAGGTCAAGTCAAGAGGACAGTTGATGCTGATTTGAATGTTTCCGGTCGACGGTGTGTCACTGTTAACCCGTGCAGAAGTCTTTTCCCCACAATCGAAGGGTGATCCTTTTTCTTTTTTTTTCCCCCTTCCCCAGCATATGCTCCATTCTACAATCATTGTTCATCAATGTGACCCTCCAGGTCCAACATGGTCAGCCAAACGTCACCTCCCACAGAAGAGTTTGGTAATCTGACCACACGTCGCCTGTCGTGATGAGTTAAGTTGATCTGTGGTAGATGGGCAAGACTGATCTTCCAAGGACCCAGAGAATCTCCCTTATGACTTCTGGTTTGGCAGAGGGCGGCGGAACAGTAAAATGTGTGGCTCTGGAAGGTGAAAGCCAAAAATAAGAACAAGGTTATGAAAACTGTGATGTGTTGTGGAAACTTGACACTTGTGGCTTCTTTTACATTCGATTTTGAATGGAGGGTGTGACTGGGTCTGGCATCTGTTGTCTTATATGCTAGAACGCTGGTTTGTTTGTTAAATGGACTCATCTGGCTTAACATGACAAAAGGCAGTCCCAGTTTCAATTCACACATGATTAAGTAGAATTGTGGAAACTTTAAATGGTATACACGTGATTAGCCTAAGGATGAAATATGGATACAGTTCAAGTTCTATGTATGAAGTGAGTCTGGAATAAAATAGGTTTCAACTGTTATAGCCCTGGGCAAAACCTTTATGTTTTATTAGGGGGTGGAAATATGGATACTTCCAAGTTAACCAATAGATTAAAAGACCATATCCTAAAAAAAGGATTTTTCCATCAGCAGTGAAGGTACATCTACAGATTTCCTAACACAAATATATATTTGATCAGTTCTGCATTCCAAATATTGCTCAGTTGCTTAAGCTCACAACAATAATTAATAATACATTTCTACAGTAGATTTGAGTGATAATGCCTTTTTTTGAAACAGTTCAAATACTTAATATACTGGTATAACTAAAACTAATATAGATACCTGGCTGGTGGATCATGTAATGCACCCATCCTTGGCTTTGCTGGACCCCGAGGTTCCTCCACTCAGTCTCTGACATCAAATGGGTCTTAGGTACACGCTTTGCTATATCTTTCGGAAGCATCACATGCCTGTGGGGGGAAAGTATTGGTTTTAAGATATGAACTGTAGCTAAATTCAACTTGGCCACCATGGTTTTGAGAGCCATGTCGAGTATTCGGTTCTCAAAGCTCAATCCTGAAAGTGTCAGTGAAAGTTTCCATGCCATGCAAATACAGATCAAACCTACCTGTATTCGTATTTCTCGTCGTCATATTTATCAGAGTAGTAGATCTGTTTATGAGACATATCGGAGCCTGAGAAGAAAATAAGGTTGGATGAAACAAATTGTCTATAACTGAACCAATTACAACGGCATCATGTTTAGAGTCGAGATCGGAAGAAGCTAATGCTAAGCTAACGTGGCACAAGTTAGCCAGAACGAGCGTTACCTCCGACAATGTATGTCTATATAACTCTAATGTGGGTTTTAGCAGTTGTGTCGCATTTGAAAAACATTTAAAATTACCTTATGAAGCTGACAAGGTATTCTTGTGTTTAAAAAGGTACTAATTCCAGTTCTTTTTTAAGCGTCCCAGAGTAACAGGCTGCTCGCTCTCTCTTTGTTTCCCTCTCGAATGTTTGCGACCCGCTTTTCACCGTTCAAATGCACTGCGCCTCACCCTATTGGTCGATTCGAGTGCAGAGCTGTGCCTCCATTGGTCAGTTTTTTCGTTGACGGAAGTGACGTTTTATCTATGCCGTGGACTCATTGGTCTGCGTTATGGAATCTCAGATTGTGATTACGTAATCACTGACCCAGATCTGCTTTCTCGTGATGACACTATTTTATATTTTATGTAATATTTAACTCGCCCTCTCTCTCTCTCTCTCTCTCTCGCTCTCTCTCTCTCTCTCTCTCTCTCGCTCTCTCTCTGGCGCTCTCTCAAAAAATTTTTTAAATATCAACAGGTTGGCTTTTAAACTGAAACTTACAGTTTAAAAAGCTCTGTGTTTTGTTTCATAATGCTGCTTTATGTTGACACTTAACAAGAGCAAATGAGACACAGGTTGAATGCTGCCAGTGGGAAGAATGACTAGAAATGACTGTCCATTCTGGATTAACTGCTGTCAACAATTCTTTCTTTGGAGAGCACCATTTGACCCAGGGTTTTCCTTAATAATACAGATGTTTGATTGGCTGCGTGGTACACCTGTGATGGCTTAATTCACGTGCCTGTGCTTTTCCTCATTTATACGAAGCGACTACCGCAAAGACTATAAAAGCCGTGCCGATTGAATTAGAAGAGCCCCATCAGGTTTACTAATACCTGAAAGATGATAAAAACTGCACCAATTGAAAAAGAAGCGATCCATCAGTAACCTTCGGTCTGGGCTGGGTCTGGATGGGACAGTGTCTGGGTCTGGACCCAGACCGCGGCCCGCTCATTTAACTGACAGATACTCAATACGAGCTTTCCGCCTTGTCTTGTCAAATATTTAGCTTCCACGAATTAATCTTGAGGCAAAAGTTGTACTCCATGTGACTTGTTAACACTATGGAAGGTTAATGTACCACTGGTGCCAATGGCAGCACTTATAAATTGTTGGGCAGGCAGGCATGAAGAAAGCAGCCAATGGGATGGATGTGGTGCCCCATTTCTGCTGACAAGTCTAGATGTTTCTCTCATATTATAGTACAATGTGTCTGGTAAGGTAACTTGTTGAGCATTTAATGTAACAGTGACACAGATTTAAAAGAAATACAAACAATATGTCATCCCTTCGATACTAAGAACAATGCTCATATACTGACATGTCTTTGCCACCCCCACCTCCCTAAAAGTGTTAAAAACGCCACCGAAGAAGCAAGCAGACCGATAGAGGACGCATTTTTATTTTTAGTTTAGAGTTTTTGTGGATGAATTTAAGACACCATCGCCTCTGCACTATAAATTGTATTTTTACCCAAAGTTTATGTTTAGAGTTTCATGTCAGATAAGCAGTGCTGTCACGGTAAACTTGCCTGTCACACAAAAAAACAGACTAAATTTAGAGAAGGAGTCATATGATGAAATGAACGTCCACGTTGGAGCAACAGGAGAGGAGGGGTTGTCAACTCCGGTAAGTCCCGCAGTCAAATATAGCTCTGCAGACGTGTCAGTGAGCGGCTGGTCGCTGTTACCCGCTCCCCCCTGTATATATATATGTGCTCACGCATGCATCTTCAGGGTCGGGTTCACGCGTGAAGTTTTATTATTTCAAAGCAAGACGCAGCGTCCGTCACCTGCCACTGCCACCTGTGAGCGTCAATCACGTCCGGAACGCACGTCGCTCTCCTTGGACTAAGTACTTTTATTTGATTGGTCGAACCGCGGTTTTGAGGCGGGCGCTTCCTGGCCTTTCCTGAAATCCCATTGGACGAGAGGCGCTGGTGGACGTGACGCAACCTGGAATTCCCAAAGTTCCCAAGTTCAGAGGGAGAAGAGAGGAGCAGCGTTCTTTTCTAAAAAGCAGTTAAAAACGTTTGGCAGGAAATAAACCACCAGCGGCTGCGGCGTGAGCAAGCGGGTAAACAAAAACGTCTTGTCCGGGTGTGTTTTGACGGAGGAGGAGGGGGGCGTGTGCTCGAGGCGCCTGCTTACAGCTGGGCCTGAGTGGAAACGCGGAAGAGTGGGAGTGGGAATGTTCAGCCTGCCATCCTTTGTTTACCATCACGAGTGAACCTCACATTTGGTTGCTACAACAAACGAGACCCCCTCGAGTGGCTCTCTTATATGAGCAAACCGGAGCTTCGGTGCGCGTGAATGTGGTCTCCGTGTGAGTATTACCGTTAGTTAGCTCGTTGCAGAATCAATGGAGTGGGCTGCGCGTGTCGGGGGGGTGGGGGTTTGACCATTTTTGGTAATTTAGCTGCTGCACGGATTGACTACATGGATGTAACTGAATGAATGGGTGGCATGAAATAGCTACGGCAATCAGAGATTCCTGATTTCTTTTTTATGACTGGACCTCTTGTTTAAAACTGCGCAGCAGTGTATTATGGACGCCACCTTGCTGTTACATAACTTGAATCAATGACAATCTGCTTTCAATCCCCCCCCTGGTGCGCCGTGTATTAGGTCCAAAACTGTATTGTCGTTGCATAATTGCAACATTTAACGCGATAATCTTCAGCGTAATTAGATTTATTTCTACGTTTCGCGTGCGCACGACGGCGAATCTAAGCGGCTGCCGAGAGCTGCAGCCAGATTATTTAATCTGCATAATCTCGCTCATTGCGGCCAGGCATACACAGGCTGTGCATTCGGCATGTAAAGCGAAGACACGTTGCTTCTGTCGTCATCTGCAGGATACCATCCAGCTGAATCTGTCCCGTGCTCTGCCGAGTTGAGCCTGACGAGGGCGATGTCGGACCACAGCAACAGCACAGGCAGCACCGGCTCCTCCACCAACAGCTGGACCCTCCTGTCCCCCGAGGTGAGACATCCGAGGAGGCTCAACTCATCATCTCACCATCTTCTACACAGGAAATCTACATGTGCACTGAGAGAACCTCTACCTAACTTTATTCGATTAGCCATTTCCAGACAATGAAAGCATCTCAGTGTGTTTTATAAGTGAATAACGGAGTCACTAAATAATTTTATGTCCAAGTACTGTGCCGGAAAGACATGTGGCTGTATACCAACAAGAAAACATCTCATTTATTTTGCATTCATTCAGCAGCAGCGAGCTATAATCTCAGTCAGTCGAGCCAGTGTCAGTGAGTATAACAAGATGAACTAATAAATAGTAAAGTAATTGAAGGGGACACCGGGAGTCCCGATCCCACCGTCGTGCGGTCTGTTTACACAAGGAGATATGAGTTAGAGTCAGCCTATAGTCACAGAAAGTCTGTACTTGGTTGTGAAAGGCATTTTGGAAAACCGTCTTAATTGAACTCGCAAGTTTACCTTGTAGAATTATTACTGATTTCACTTTTCTTAATTAATTATACATTGCACGTACTGATGAGAACTAGTAACATTTTTTTTTGTAAGGCTTCTTACTGTCTACATTTTGTTATACTTATCTTAAAGTAGTTTTATACATGTATGCATCGACTGAGCAATGCAAATAAGATTGGAGGCCAGTTCATACTACGTGCATATGTCGGAAACATTGGAATTAAATAAATGAAAGGAGGGTATGATCAACATTCCTCAGCATATATAAATGACAGTAATAGATCTTAAGTCCACATTTGACTTTTTTTATTTCACAAACTAATATCGCAAAATTGATGGTTCAAATCAGAAATAAATAACCAAAAGCACAGTATAAAATCGATTTAATGAAAGGAGTGGCTTTGTTTTGGCCTCTGTGTGGAGGAATGAACATGCATGCCTGAATAGCGTTCACTGTAAATGTCAAGGTCAGTTTGTCCAATTAGCGCCTCGTAGGTGTTACTGTAAATACTCGGCGGAAGTCTGATCCCGTTGGATATTTGACTCCACAGGAAGTTGCCATTGAAAATGTCGGGCCTGTGGATGACGGCACCGAGAGCCTGGGCGACGTCCCCAGTCTCGCCGAGGAGGTGGCAGGTATTGACGAGACACAAATACATGGAGAGCAAATGTGGAGTTTAATATTTTAGTTTTGACCTCGTGTCAATGTCATTTTATCAGGGGCGGCTGCAGAGTTTAAACCACCTGAGATCCCTGTGGAGACGGTTCTATCTGAGGAAGGACATCAGGTTAGTAGGCAGCTATCAATGCAGTAAATAGGCCGTCATTATAAAGCCTTGTGAGAGGAATAATACATTTTTTTACTCTGTTTCATGGAGTAAAATGGAAAGTAAATGCAGAGTTTTCTGAGTCAAAAACTGAAAATACAACTCTAAAAGTATTGAAGTGTCTTTTTTTCTTTTTCTTCCCTCCTTCATCATTAGGTCTGTCAGGAAACTTCTCCAGATTCCAGCGAGGGTCCCATCCCGTCTAGTCCAGCCCGGCTGAGTCCTGTCCCACCAAACCCCAGTGACCTTCCAGACCTGGACCTGGAGAGTCAGGCTCCAGTCATTCACGACATTGTAACCAGCTCCCCCAGTGACAACGAGCACCTGTGCGCCATGCCGTTTGTCACCAACATTGATCTGAGGCCTTCGCTCGATATTCCACCTGTTGAAGAACCGCCGCTGGAGCCCGAGGAGGCCGACGTGGCTCCTCCCCAGACTGAGTTCTCTTCTGAAGACCTCGCGCTCGACACGGGTGATGATGCTGCCCTGGCTCTCACAAGTCCTCCTGAGGAGAGTCTTCACGTCTTCAGTGTCGACCCTCATGTTAAACTCCCCACAGAGACTCTAACGGCCGCCGCTGCTGATGTCGAAGGTGACATCAGCTTTATTGCAGAGATTACAGAGCCATCGAGCCCAGTGACGGAGCCCACTGAAGAAAGTAGAGCACCGGAAACTGTTGGTTCATCTGAATCAGAAGAGCCCGTGGAGGAGGAGGAAGAGGAGGCGGAAGAGGATTCTCCAGAGTTTCCACATGTGATTGAATTTGATGAAGGTATGGCTTGTCCTAGAATATTTGAGAGTAGAGAGTGTTGGTGTTTGATGTTTTCAGTCATCCAGGTCACAATATCACAAAGGCGTCCGGACTTGCTTTGTGTTGTGGTATATAACTTCACGATCTCCAAACAGGTGCTGCACAGCACAACATTTAATATTCGCTCCACAAACTAGATGTAGTCTCATAATCAGGCTTTTGGAAATTATTCATACAAAACAATTCAAGGCAAAAAAAAACCCCCACAATTTTGTGGTTTTTAAAAAAAATCTAATAATTAAGTCTATAATACAAATAATCCATCATCTATACCTGCTTAATCCGATTTAAGATCACAGAGGTCTAACCCAAAACCCAATACAATTGCAAGAGAATACAGTTATACATCAGTGACACTCTCATAAGATAAATAAAACAAAGAATGTTTAAGTTCTGAGCTGCAGATGTTGTACCTGTGTCATTCCTGTGAGAAGTGAACAGCTGAGTCCTCCAGAGATAAAGTTCTGAGTCTCTGGAGCGCCAGGGCAAAGAAGTGAGTGATGGGACAGTCATTTAACTACAGTTCATTTCTGTTTACAGTTCCGCTCTAACGGAAATAATCAGAAATAATAGCAAGCCTGTTTTCTCCCACTCTGAACTTTTTATGTTAACTTGTATTTTGGATGCTACTCGCCGAAGTAATGACATCTTGAAGCTTTTTGACATATTGAGTCCCAAAACTAGATGATTAAACCTGTAAATCCAGGCAAAGTTATACTTGGTACTTGGTAATTGGCAAAAATGCAGCAATTGATCAAGAAACCGTAAACTATCACACAATGAAAGCAGGACTTTGGTGCCTCCCGGTTTCCTGGCTTTGGAAAGCAAATAGGTTATGGCACTTTCTAATTAGCACAAGTCGATTGGAAGAAGAAGAAGAAGAAAATGAGTCTTCTGGCGAGAGAAATCATTAACATGTTTCTTATCTGGCAGCTGGAAAGTAATTCATCAGTGTGACGCGGAGGCCTACACCCCACAGAGAAACCAAGAAAACCCCCATGCATGAAATTACTGCTGTAGTAATTTAGTGAGAAAATGTCATCCGTTTCCACACGCAGCACAGATTCTTCTGTCAGACATTTGTCTCTTGGTGTTTGCACACGTTTGTATTTTGCAGTAAATGTGTTCACTTAGACTCTGGTATTTTACACGAGTGAGCCTGCCAGCAGATAATTCTGCTGGAAATAAATCCAGTTCCTTAGTTGCCGAAGATGTTGGCAAGGTTCGCCAAAGCGAGTCTGAACCCACAGTTCAACACGATTCGAATTCAGGCACAAAGTTCTGATCTGTCACAAATACACATTTTTGCGTGTGACGGCTCGTCAGGGCTTCCTGTTCGGAATTAATTTGTCTTCGTCTGCGTTTCTGCACCCTCTTAGAGCCGTCCTTGCCTTATAACATTGCCTACTCAAGTACCGGTAGCTTCAAGGACGGACTGAGGTGGAGGGCCGCGCCTGCGTTCGAGACAGCCAAGCGAAGAACCTATGACGAGGAAGATGACGAAGAGGAGGTGGAATTCAAGCTGGCTGAGAAGAAGGAGGAAAAGCCTGCGTTCGAGACAGCCAGGCCAAGAACCTACGACGAGGAAGATGACGAAGAGGAGGTGGAATTCAAGCTGGCTGAGAAGAAGGAGGAAAAGCCTGCGTTTGAGACAGCCAGGCCAAGAACCTCCGACGAGGAAGATGACGAAGAGGAGGTGGATTTCAAGCTGGCTGAGAAGAAGGAGGAAAAGCCATGGTTCTCCTTGAACAAGTGCATTGTGGGAGCTCTGGTGCTGCTTTTCTTAGGCTCCCTCTTTCTCTCAGGTGAGTTCCTCTCACTTCCAACATCAGCCTGCCTGCTCGCTTCTGCTGTCTTGTAAAATATCTGTTTTTCTTTGTGTGTTGATTCTAATTGTAATCTTTCAACACAGTGAAGATGAGTAAAGGCACGCCTAAAACTTAACCACATAGACTCCAAACATACAGCTGCCACCTTCACGGTGTATTGCATGTTGATGAATGTTCAGGAGATCCCTCCTCCCTGATCGACAAACAGGCGCAGATCTGCTCAAAGGGCCTTTTTCCCCGTCTTAAAATTCTCACCAGAAAGTTACGCGATGAAGCCTTCCCTTATTTGACGACATTAGAATTTACAAATTGCACAAGCCAATTTGTTTGCAGTTGTCAGCGATGGTGAGATGCGTGCTCTTGGATCTTGTTGACTAAGCTGCACTATGTCAACAGGTTTGCTCTCTGACCTGGATAATGGCAGGTCCAGCACGACTGATAAGACAGCAGTGTAAGCTTCTGCGCTCGCTGGCTCACGCTCAATAACTGGCCCGAGCACTTATCTGGCTTGACAGTTCATGCAGTGGCAGCAGAAAACGGCAAATAACATGCATTCTGAATTGTACAATAACATTCCTCCTCACTCTTTTTTTTGAAGGGCTCAGTGGATGTGCGGGATGTTGTCTATTACAGTCCGTGTGTTTGGTGCAGCACAAAATGTGTCTCTTTAGTATAACAACATACAAATCTGCATGAATAAACACCGTGTTTGCTCCAGGGCGACGCCTGAGATCAAGCAAATGCATTTCACAACACAAGCCTGTGCTGTTGCAGACAGCTTTGGCGGCTATATGTCAATAAAATTGTCTTCTCCTCAAGTTTTCACAAAGGTCTTGTTTTCTCGTCCGACAGGTGACTTTGACGCCTCCGACCTGAGTGATGGAGAACAAAGCCAGGTGTGTTTCCACCGTCACTTACTCATCCACTCACTCATTCTCAGTCTCCAAGCAAGCATCTATAGAATGGCATATTTAAACACAAATATGTGACTTAAAACATGGAAAAAGAGAAACGTTTAAAAGCACGTGTTCTATTTCTATTCATACGATTTTTCCATCCAGGACTGGCTTAGCGGTGATCCACAGGATATGAAGGAGCTATTGGATAAACTGATGCAGGAAAACCAGCAAATCACTCAGCTTGAGACTCAACTGCAGGTCAGTATGTGGTCGTAGCAATACTAAATATGTAGGTATGACGAGACGGCAGGCTAACTAATGGGTGTCCAAGTCGTGCAGCACCTGGATTCAACCCAAGCTTCTATTGTGAGCGGCTGTCATTTTTTTCTTTTCTTTTCTTTTTCTCTCAAAGTCTCAAAAAGAAGAACTTGACTCGGCACTGAAGGCGGTGGCAGGCAGTGGGGATGAGCAGGGTAAAGCTGATCTGGAAAAAGAAAATGCAAAGTTGAAGGAGGAACTGTCATCCCTGCCTGAGCTGAAGAAAGAGCTTGAGAGTCTGAGAACTCGAGTGACTGAACTCAGTCAGCTCAAAGGTACGGTGTGGAAATGGCAAACTCGATTCAAAACGTGCTTCTCTTCTTATTTTTTGTGAATATTTATTGAATTGGGTAGCTTAAAAAAAAAATTTTTTTTAATAAAGATGTGATTGCTGCTGATTATTTCTATATTTTGAATTTTCCACACAGCTGATCAGGGAATTCTCCCGGCTTCTTCCACTGCAGCCTCTCAGCCAGACGACAAAGAGGGTCAGAGAAATCAGAAAGCAGCCGGACCACAAAGGAGACGGGATCCAGCTGAGGGAGGGAAGCTGAAGGAGGAACTCCGGCGACAGAAAGGTCTTTTGGAGGAGAGCAAGAAACGGCTGCAAACGATGAAAAAAGGCGGCAGCAAGAGGAAACAAGTGAGGGACCACTTGGAGCAGATCCAGAAGAGACTCTCCGAACAAGTTGAGAGGTGGGAGAAGAAGAAGCCACAAGAGTATAAATGGAAAGAGAGCAAAGGCAAAGAGCACTGGAAGAAAGAGGACAAGAAGGAGTGGAGAGGAGAGAAAGAATGGAAGCATGGCAAGGAGGGAGGAAAGAGGGAAAAAGAGGAGAAGAGGGAGAAGGAGTGGAAATCTGACAAGCAGAATTCTCACAAAGAGGCCTGGAGGAAACACCAGGACGAGTGGGAGAGGAAGAAAGACCAGCGCAAAACCGACAGAGATGAAAGGAGGAAGGAGAAACCGTGGCACAGCGGACCCGGCAAAAACTCCCACCACCACCATCATCATCATCATCACCACCAGGATCACCAGCCTCACCATCAGCAGCAGCAGCAGCAGCCGCGCCAGCCTCACCAGCACCACCACGACTTCTGGAGGGACCAGGAGCAGAAGCTGCAGCGCAACGTCCGCCCGCAGCTGGGCTGCACCTCGGTGGAGGACTGCGCCGGCAGGGAGGGGCTCTACCCGGTGGAGCTGCCCGAGTTCGAGGAGCTGCTGGAGGGCTACCTGAGCAAGCTGGAGGGCGCCTCGCCCGAGAGCAGGGACAAGATCGCCAAGCTGACCGCCGACTTCTTCGAGGACGGCGTGTTCATCCACGACAGGGTCCTCTTCGGCGACTTTGCCGAGGACGTGGCGGACATCCTGGAGGACATGGTGGACGTGTTGGAGGCCAACGGGCAGAAGGACAACGACTCCCTGGAGGAGGAGATGGAGGAGTTCGAGCGAGAGGCCCTGTGGAAGTTTGCAGCCACGGCTTAGGAAAAAAAAAGAAAAAAACACAGATTCAAGAGGAGTGGGATCCAGGTGGAAGATACAGCACAAGCGGTGGTTTTCTAGGACATTTCTTGCCTACCTTCTCCTCTCCAGAGCTGTAATTGTAGTAGCTTCCGGTCCAGAGTGGTTGTGCCTCTCATAAATGTGTCCCTATGAGTCTCCTACTATAAGCTAGACTTGTATCTGTCATTTTGGACTTAGTTGTTGTTACCTACCTCTGTCAGGTCATGCCTCCTCAAGCAAAATCCTTCAGTACAGTGTTGTGTGAATTTCCCTCTGATATTTAGTGCTATACATAGTGCATGTTCCTCCCAGTCCATCGTGTAAATTCACACTGATAGTTGACAGGATCTTACAGCGGCGGTGTTTGGATCGATACCGTTCATTAGCGCAGAAGTGGTCAATAACAGGAAAACACAAAGTGTTTGACTGTTAAATACTCTTCTGTCACTGGACTCTGCCTCGTGTGGGAAAATCTTCCGAGCAAGCAGGTTAAAACAAATACTGGGACGTTGGTTCAGATACCAGTTGTTTCAAGTCGGGTGTAACTGTTTAATCCCAGGGGGCAAGATCCCGCTTCTCTCTGCAGTAGATTCAGATCAGGTCGGACCAGTTTGGGTTTTGTGTCAGCAGCTCTTTGGTAGACATGGGCGCGCACACACACACACACACACACACACACACACACACACACACACACACACACACACACACACACACACACACACACACACACACACAAGGCCACTGTTTGAGTGCCCTTGGCGTTTTGATTTCTAAGTTTGAATAACATGTTTTCCCTCTTAAACTCCCAGCTGCCAACCAACGGCAAAAAAGAAAAAAAAACCCGTCTGGTGACGCCTCAGAAAAGCAATAGGACGAAGTAATTCAGAGCCATAGCTACATTTAAAGACGGCTAAACCACTTCAGCACTTTTCACAAGCATACAAGAAACGCTTTTTGTCACTTTTCGCTTCTACACGTTATTTGATTGCGGGGCTGGTTTTAGTTTTTTGGGTTTTTTTAGGTCTTTAGTCGTCTTATATATTTTGTAAAGTAGCTAAAGGGACCTTCAACACATGATCTGAGTAAAAGTACATAGGCTAGTGATCTGTAGTGTCGCTGCTCCATTTGGGTTTGTATAGTTTGATTTATTTATTTTTTTCCCCCACCAAATTGCAATCGGCAACCAAATCTGAATTTTCTAATTTTATTCAAACGCATTAATAAATGACATGCAAGTTGTTTTGTTGGGGTTTTGGGGAAGAAAAAGATCCACTTGAAAGATTCTGTGTTTCATCTATTTTTAGTGGTTCTGAGTTGGATAAGCCAGGTGAAAGTGAAATAACAGCACAAAGTCCAAAAAGTATTGTAGCATTGAGTGAAGACAAAATCAATTTTTGATTCATGTCGCATTTAATGTTTCCCTTTTTTTACAGATGTGAAGTTTGATATAGACTTGATTGTGTGTGTGTGTTTTCTCTTTTCTGTTCTTGAGTGAAAGAAGCTTTGAAGTGTGTCATATTTTATTTATTCTGTCCCGACACTGCGACTCTTTCCTTTTTTTTTTTTTTTTAACATGCAGAACCACAGTTTGTGTCCCAGGCCACACATTGAATGTGAAAATGGTGAAGCTTTCGTTTTTTAAGTTCGATCCTTCAGAAATTCTGCTGCTGCTTATGTGCCTTTTATTATCCTCAATATCTTAGATTGGACATGAGGTCTTTGATTGCATTTGCTTTTGCAAGATTAGGAAGAAATCCAAGTTTACACGACGTGCAGTGTTACTGCTGTTTATAGGGCCGAGATTGAATGTTGTAGAGTTTACACACGACGTGTTGAACTGATTTTTGTTTTATTGTTCTCTACTGTTTGTGAAGAGAACTGTTTTCTGGGGGTTTTTAGACCAAAGGAAGGGAACGAAAGTATACTTTAATCTATATGAAACACTAAATGAAAGTTGAATCAATATTTGAAGAGTCATTTTTTTTGTCTTTGTGGGACAACAGTAGGACTTACTGAGTATGCAGGACCTTGCTCAAACATTGATTTAATCGAGGCCTGGACTATTTCTCATTTCTCCCATTATCAGCTATGTTCTATTTTAGGAAGTCAATGTTGAGTTCAATAAATTTTTCACCAATAAGAATGTGACTTTTGTCTTTTTAGTCAGTCATTCATCGAGTGAAAACATTTAAATGCGTCTTTTGTTATATTCATCATAACAACAAAACCGTGATAAGCCGCGGGATATCCTAATGTGACTATTATACCACTAAATCATTCACAGTGACACCAAACCGTGTGCGATGTGCAGTATCTTTGACTCACTCCCTGGTGGGAAGTGGAAGTGTTGGCATGACAGGCATCTATTATCACAACTGCGAAGCCAAACTAAAATATTTACACCCAGATTAAATGCTCGGCAGAGGCTCACACGTTCACAGGCACGCCAACTCCTCTGTTCGCACTGACACTATAACCCACAAGTCATGGACCTGATATGCTGATGAACAGGAATGTAAGCAACCACGGAGAACAAGACGGTCATTATGAAACTGCAGGCAGAAATTGTCATTCTTTACATTCTACAAACATTTCAAGAGGCACTTCCTGCCTCCCCTCTTCCACTTTGACATGTTTCTCAACATCAGACAGACGAGTAACTATTCAACATACGGTCCTTCAGGTTTTTCCTTGAATGCAGATCATCAATTCCAAATGCAAACACAAACAGATGGGTAATCTTGTGTAATCCGCAAAAGACATTTTTGGACTGTAGGGAGTAAACTGTATAAACCCTGCGAAAAGCCCACAAAGGAAGAACATGCAAACCAGGGACCATCTTGCTATGAGAGGACAGCGACCCACCACACCACTCTGGAGCCCCGGGAACACTGTGTGTTTGTCCTAAATGCCAGATTATTTGAGTCATGTTTTGTATAAACTAATTACTGCTTAGACATGCAGGATTCGGTCACTTGATTAGAGCAGCCTGATGCAGACACAAAAGCCCTTGCTCTGCACGCAGCCTGAAATAGGTTTTGTGCCATCCTCAGTACAAATGTGCCCTCTGTGTAGGACACAGTGGCAGTTTTCCTGTGTTGTGTGTGTTTATGTGTCCGTGTCTGTGCGATTGATGTCCTCAGCGTAGTGGAAATCACACGGAGATGAGGGCAGCCTGCAGGATGGCGGGGGGGAGAAGAGGGGCAGTTGATGTTTTCCGCTGACGTGTGCATCAGCAGGGTGGAGATGAAGCCTATAAATTTCGAGGAGCGATGGTCGGAGTCGAGGGACGAGATTTGTGACCCAACGCACCACGTTGCAACCAGCAGGTAAGACGGCGGCCTCTCCTCGGTGCGCATATGATACCGCGACGTGTGCTTTTACAGAGATGATGTCGTCGATTTTCTTCGCAGCACTTTCCAAAGCACCATGGAAGCAGCCATCAAGACCCTCGTCGCCCAGTTCAAGATATATGCCGGGAAGGACGGCTCCTCCTGCACGCTGAGCAAAGAGGAGTTCTGCAACCTGGTGACCAGTCAGCTACCCAACTATGTCAAAGTATGCATCTTAAATTGCTGAGATTCTTAAACGCTGAGCGCCGAGAGGCAGGCATTGACGAACTAGTTTGTTGTGCAAATGAAGGTGTCACACATGTTTGACAGCTCATTTTACTGACAAATCGAGTGAGTTTATTGCTTTTTGGCACGTGTGGTTCCACTGGCGTTTCCCTTCCCTCTGTCTTCGCCACCTTGTTGCTGTGTTGCTCAGTACTGTAGTACTGAAGAATGTTATGAGGCTACGATGTTCAATTCAAAGTGACTTTCAATGAAGAAAAGCTAAATTTGGAAAATTGCAGCCATCAAATGTCATTATTGATACTTTTCAGAAATGTGATGAATTGATTCACTCCTTGTGAGTATAATGCTGCTTTTGTTTGGTTTTTTTTTTTTTTTTTTTTAATGAAATTGGAATGAGAGAACTTGTAGAGTTTAGCACGCCTAACTTACAGGGACAATATCTCCAGTTTGAGTCTGGGTTTGGTTTGAGCTTGCATGTTCTCCCCGTGTAAAGGTTTTCTCTGTGGACTCTCCAATAGAAATATACACTTGAGGCTAATTGGGCGACTGCTAGATGGATTAATGGGTGAATTGCCTTTCAGCGTTCAGCTTTCAGCTTTGGAAAAAGGAATGGGGGTGAAAGTATTTGTGTAAATATACATTCATATAAAATAGTAGTTGTGCACAATGGAGAGGAAAGTTGAAAGCTCAGTAGAACCATGTTTATTGGAGCAGATAGACATGATCTCATGGAGGACTGAGATTAACTCTATAAGGTCATTCTCTACATTAAAAAAACATTCAGAGCAGATGCATTGAAATGCTGGTATAAAATAATGTCCTTTCTCTATTTTTAAAAATATATTATAATATAATACAGTACAAAGTATTATGTATTTTCTATATTAGATGGGCAGTTGCTTGTGTTTGTATTCATATTTAATGTATTTAAAGTTACAAAATTACTTATAGATATATTTTCATCATTACATGTGAAGGGTGTGTACCTGCATTGATATTTACCTCAATTTAGTATTGAAACTATATTTATTCAGTATTTTATGATTTTGATATTTTGGGAATAAATAGCACCTTTCTTATTTAGCTATTCATGTATCTATGTTACTTTTGTGTAATTGAACTCCTGTTTTATTTTTTTGCACATGTTAAAAAAAAAAAACAAGCTCTCAAGCATCCAATCAATATATTTTAACATTGATCTAATGTGGCAAACCTTGATCATCCACTAGCTGCTGTTCAGTTTTCTTCTTCGCCATAACCATTAGGTGGCAGGACAGTCTTTCACTGCACTGGATGCTGCTCTTCAGGGCCACTTTTTTCAAACACCTTGGTTTCTCCTGACTCCACAGAGCAGCGACACCGGGGCGATCGACAAGCTCATGAGCTCCCAGGACGAGAACAACGACGGGGAGCTGACCTTCTCCGAGTTCTGGAAGCTGATTGGACAGCTGGCGAGCGAAAAAGAGGGAGGCCTCAGTTAGCCTGCCGTCGCCTGTCACTTGTGGCGTCGAGCCAGTTGTTGCACCAGCAACCCTCTCAGTTATGGGCCGTAAACTGACGGGCGCTTGAGCTCTCTTAACGCTCCACCAGTTCCACATGTGAACGTCATCTGTTAACCGTTTGTCGATCGCAGAGGAACTTTGAATTAAAGGCTTCATTGTCTCGACTCCTCAGCCACCAATGCGCCGGCTCCTGTCATTCATTCACCACATTATATGATGTCCAGCCACCCACATTTGAGGAGGAGTGCATTACAGCCTTGATTTAGGGGCCTGTAATCCTATATTCACTACTGCTGCCACTGCTACACCTTCCAGCCCATATCTAGTTCCATAGAGCTTCATAATGACTCTGCAAAGCTGCCTGTCCAGGCATTAAACAGCAAAGGTCTTTACTGTCTATCAATGAGGCCTCATGCAAAGAGGAAACCAGAGCCAAATGCATCCCATTAAACTGGAGGGATAGTTATTGTTTTTACATCGTCGCTGCTTTTGCTACTAGATTGTCCTCCTTTTAGCTGGTTATACTTGGTGTTAAGGTCACTTTGTATTAATTCTTGTGTCTAGACAGAGTTATGTGCGCCGCCATGCTCCCCAGCTGTTTTATAGCCCGTAGGCCCGTTTTCATTTTACAAGAGAAAAGGTGCTGCCAACGTGATTTTGACAATGCGGATCTCTCCGCTGATAAGTGAGCATGAACTTTGTACCCAAATTATCCCGGCTAAAGTGCCAGCGTGGGAGGAGTGACGATGGGTACGTGAGTCAGCAGCAAAGCCACAGCCGGGGACAAAGCAGAGCCTGGCATCCATCTTCTGAATGCTGCGTAGGAAAGTCCCCGTCATGTCGCAGTCAAACGTTTCAGCAGATAACCAGAAGATGGAAGCTTGTATCTCATCCAGCTGTGCCCCAGCAGTGAGATGTAATCTGTGTAGAGAATGTAAGAAAAAAAATAAAGGGGGAGGGAGGGTTAAAAATTTGTTAAGGAATCTGGCATGTCCACTTTGCCTACCACCTATTCTGCACTGGCTTCCCTTCAGCATGATTTCATCACTCTTGTCCAAAGTGTCATTGGGGGAAAAAATCTATGGCCCAATAGAGCCAAACACAAGCTTGAGCAGTCTTATCTTGGGGAGAAATGTCTATTTCTTTTCATGATTATATATATTTAATTACTCTAAAGCAAGGGTGTCAAAGTCATTATAGTTGGAGGGACTCAAATTAATCTCAATGAGGCAGACTGGTGAAAAACTGGATAAAAACCTATCAATCATTCTAATTAGGTTTCATTGACAAGAGTAAAACGTTTATATTCCTTAAAAACAATAATAAAAGCAATTTCAAAATGATTTTGTTTTAAAAAGAGGTTTTAAGGGCAAAAAAACCCCAAAACAAAAATGTTCTACATTAGTATCTCCTCTTGTTTATTTGAATCATGTTTAAAAATTCAACAAATGAGTCTTGTGGCTTTTAGACACATCTATTGTACCATTGAATACCCGTGTCTTCTCAATTTGCATGATTTTTGCAGCCATCAGTGTGCGTTTATTAATTCTGTCTCACAGTTTACCTTTGATGCGACTTCACTGCAGTAGTGAGGTCACTAGTTTTTTGTTGTTGTTTTTTTATTTACCAGTGCACTTTGAATTTAAACTGGTATAGGCTCGGTGGGAGTCTACCTGGGGGGCACCACAGGGCTTCAATGGTGGCCAGAAAAGGAAATTTGATGGTTTAGAAGATCGATGGATACTTTAATTTTATTTATTTATTTGTTTGTTTTTTGTTTTAAATACTAAATTTGTTCTGAATGTACACAGAGACTATTTCAGATCATCTTGAGGAGATAAGTTGACCATCGCGGAAGTACATCTCAGACAGGTCATCGATCCATGACAGGGCAAAGACAGAATGGTCACACATGCTCATATTTAAATTGAAGGTCCCAAAAATAGCTGAATCTGTACTGCGGGAAGAAACCAGAGGTACCTAGAGAACATCCACTCTAGGTACTTTTTGTTTCTCATGGATTTCAAACAGCTGTGAATATGAGAAATAATTGAATTTTTGGTAAAGATATCAGGTTAGCATTTTACTTGCAATGAAAATATGAGCACATGTCTTTTACATTATCAAAGGTCATCCTGCATGGTGCACTAAATCCTCCGGTGGGCCTTTGAGGCAACATGTTTTGACACCCCCAGTCCAAACCAAATGATATTCGTCTCTCCAACAACAAACAGATGTGCCTGTTTTGTTTTGTTTTTTCAGACACATCCTCCCTTTACAAAGGATTAGAACAGTCTGGGTAATGGTTGCTCTCTCAATCTCAAAGTTGTTCCTCCCTCCTCATCTAATAAGTGAAATAGTTTTGGAGAGATGGAAGTAATCCCAGTCCCACCCTAACTGTCTCCTCGTCCCTGAAGCCTCCTGAAGCCCGGAGAGTTGGCGTGAAACCGAGCAAATCACACATGACGTGAAACAGCTGGCCCGTGAGCCAAACATAATTCCAATAAAAAAAAAAGGACACACACAGAAACTTCAAGTGTTTTCATAAGCTTTCACGCCCTTCGTTTTTTGTTTTGTTTTTTAATTAGAAATGAGGGTCGCGCTCTTCCACATTCCCACTTCTCCCCTCGCGCTCTTCCAGGTACACGCCCTTTGACTCGCGAGGGGGAAAAGTTTTAAGGACAGAAAAAAAAAAAAAAAAAAACCTAAATCACGGAAGAGATTCTGCAGTCCTACTAGTTTGGCAAGTTCCCTGAGCTCAAAGCGGCGCAGAAAGGCGGAGAAGAGCGCACAAAGTCACTTTTGCGCACATTTTAAACACTTCTCTTGTCCCACAGACCGTAAACGGTGAGTCCAACGCGTCTTTTTGGATTATTTGTAGTTTACGCTCAGTTCAAGCAGCTTGTTTGCTCATCGGGGCTTTTTTTTCCTTTTTTTTTTTTTTGCCACGTTTCGATGAACTCCTGCAAGAAGAGCCATCCCATGAAAGTTGGCGGCTGTTCTGACTGCAGGACGGTTTCAGTGACTCTGGACGTTTGATACTCACATTGCACTCTGATCTTTACTTCCAACACTTTTAGGAACGTTTGCTTTTGCTTGTCTTTTTTCGCGTTGGAGGTTTTTTTTGCGGGTTTATCTGCGGTGTGTGGATTCCATACGCTCTCTCTGTATTTTTTTCCCCATTGTAAAGATATTTGATAGGTTGTAAGTTAGTTGTCAAGTGATCATTTGCAAACAGCCTGTTAAAAAAGTGACAGAAGTTTGAACGGAGCGCAGTCACCGGCCCCCCGGGTCGCGCGTAAAAGCGCATTAATCAGTCGAATTATGTGAATATTGCGCATTAAATGATTTCTTTTTTTTTAAATATACAGGCCCGCACGGTGGTCAAACTGTCTTCCAGTGAAGATTTATTAAACAATAATTCGTCTGAGCCTCTTCCAGCACTGTGTGGCAGCATTGCAACGTGCCTGTGGCGTTAATGAGTCCTGGTCGAAACCTGGAGCTTTTAATGTCCATATTTTATTTATTTATTTTATGCTGGCTGACGAATTGCGTGAAGGACAGTCGCTGTACGTATGTTCACCGCAATTTACAGCCACAACCTAACTTGTTCCTCTGTTAATATTTTATGCCACACTAGCGGTAGTATTGTCATTACTCTGCGCACATACCGTATCACATTCGCCCATTTGGAAACGCAACACTCGATCTCCTTTGGGCTCCACAGGGGGAAACGGGAAACCTCGGGTTGTAGGCCTGTATATTTAATTATTTGCGCAGTTATTTTGAGCGCTTTTAAGGCAAATGACGGGGATTGGTGTGTCTCAAATTGGACATGATGGGGCTCTGACGTGGTTTCGGGCGCAAGTCTTGAATTCATTTGTCTAATTTAGGGGAGTTTGAAGTCGTTGGGATGTCATCCAAGCGCTTCCACCTTAAGACAGGGACCTGTGTAAATAATGGATGTGAGAATGGATAGAAATGTCACTTCAAGAGCAACAGAAATGCCCTTGAGTGTAATTTGGGTGTATACAGAGACGTGAAGGCAGCGGAGGGTGTGTCACCTGTGCAAGGGGGGGCTAACGTAACAAAAACTAAGTTCAGCACTTGTTTTTTTAGAGATGTGCATAGTGAACCTTATTATAATGCCTGCTACAAAACAATATTGTGTTTTTCGTGACATCTGTTCTCACAATCAAAGGCAACATGTTCTGTGCTGGCATGCCAAGCTGCAGTTGTTTGGTGCCCATGTGGTGGCACACTGGGTCAGACAGTTAAAGAGCAGTAGGTCATCTGCACAATCTGAAGGGGGTGGGAGTCGAGTGAAATATTAGATTTTAATGGCTCTATGCTGTCAGAGCTCATTGTCACCTCGAGGTGTAATGAGACGAACAAGCACAGTCCTAAATGGCCCCGTGTGCTGGATGTGGCTCCTGCAGGGAAATTGCTCAGGTGAGGCCTGCTTAAGACCAACATGCACTTTAGTAATTGAGATATTCGGCAAGGTGGCTGTAAATTACAGCTAAGACGTGCAAGCGAAGAGCCCACAGTGTGTTTTTCCCGAATGTGGATCTTGATGTTTGCTCTGTAGCATTTGAATACTGAAGCTGATGGACTGGTACATAAAGACACAGTCCTATTCGTCTTGCTGCTTTGGGGCAAAATGACTCTGAGTTGGCTTGTAAATTCCTGTCTAAAGTGATCTCTACAGACAGCAATGAATGGAATTCCTGCAAACATGTGTCACCTACTGGCATGTTACACTTTGAGCAATGTCTACTTGTTGTTTGTGCATCTGTAGAGAGCTTAATTCTGGATTGTCTCTCTGTCAAACTGAGGAAGATTTGGGAATATTTGTGCGCATATAGGAGGCAGCTGCCGATGTCTAACAAGAGGGTGATAATCAACAGCAGGCCTACAGGTTTGAGGATGGTGACATGAGAGAATAAAGGGGGCAGAATAAACACAAATGAGACGTGGCAGGTAAAGAAAGAAAGAAAACAAGGCAAAGTAAATTTGGCAAGATGGCAAAAGTAAGAGAAAGGAAGGGAGGGAGGGAAGAGCAGACAGGGACTAGGTAATCCCTTAGGTAACCTGAAGCCCAGTCCCCTCGGTGGCTTCAAGAGATCAGATGACCTATCAAAGATCAGAACTTCCATTGTGTATCACAGCTTGTCTCTCAATCAGACTCCCTCTCACCCTCTCCACTTATCTCACGTCACCATCCCTCGCATATTGCGGTTCTAGACCCAACACCTGAAACGAAAGGCCTTGCTGGGACAGGAGGAGATCCTCACCTTTATTTTCCACTGCGGTTACCTGTTACTTAATATTGCTTTAAGTATTCTGCAACACAGAAAATCACCTTTACATCAGTGTGCTGTCTTTTTGTTTGTCCACCCATGTGTACATATGTATGTTTGTGTATCTGTCTCTTATCATTTTTTTTCTTCCCCTTTTCACACAGAGAAGAGTCATGGAGGGTGCCATTCAGACCATTGTGAAGGTCTTCCTGAAGTCGGCCAAGGGGAAGGACGGTCTACAAAAGAAAGATTTCCAAGGCCTTGTCAAGTCTCAGTTCAGCAACATCCTCACGGTTAGGAAATCATTATTGAGCCTCTCTGAATTGTTGCCATCTCTTGAATTATGTAACGCCCGTACAAAGGAGCACACATTAGTCTCCTATTAGCACTGATCAGTCTCAACCTTTCCACGTTTTTACCATATGAATTGTGGGTGAATGACAGTGTAATATACAGAGAGTGAATGGGAAAAGTGATCCAATATGATAGAATGACATTCACCGGCATCAAAATGTAAACTGATCCACTGATACAGTCATTTAGTAATTGTGTATGGTGTTTTCGCCACTGCGCATCCAGGTAGAGTTACTCCCGATGATTGGGCTTGATTGTCTTATGGTTGTGTTTGCCTATTCCCAGGACACGGACTCCAAGGAGGCGGTCAATAACATGGGCCAGCAGCTGGACGCCGACAAGGACGGCAAAGTGGGATTTGAGGAGTACATGAAGCTCGTGGGCTACTTGGCGTGCTCGCTCAGCGAGCAGCGCTGCCTCGCCAAAGAGGAGCCGGCACCAAGTTCAAATGCTACATCTGAACAAGCGGCACCGAGCGCCGCCGACAAAGCTGAGGAGACGCCGGCGACAAACGCTGAGCCCAAAGAGGATGCAAAGCCAGAAGCAAATGAGCACAAAGAGAATGCGGCAGCAAAGGTCGAGTTGAAGGCGGAAGCAAAGGCGGAGGGGGAGACGCAGCCTGAGCCGGCGAAGGAAGAGCCCGCGGCCGAAGGGGCGGCCGGAGTGGCGGCCGGAGTGGCAGCCGGGGCGGCCGGAGTGGCAGCCGGGGCAGCGAGCGCACTCGCAGCCGCAGCTGAAAACACAGTTGAGGCTGCAATGACGGCGGCGGCAGAGGCGGTGCAATCGGAAGAAGCGACGGTAGAAGTGGTAGTAAAAGAAGACGGGAAGCTGGAGGCGGAAACGGCAAAGGTGGTGGAAGAGGCAGAGAAGCTGGCGGCGGCTGTGGAGGGAGAAGTGGAGAAGAAAACGGAGGAGGCGACCTCATAATGGACAATTCATTCCTTCAAAAAAAAAAAAAAAAAAAAATACACTCTACACATTTACATTCAACACTACACAAAACAAAGCACAGATATTGCCAAAACTAGTTGAAAAAGCCACTAATATTTTTTTTTTTTTTTTTTTTAACAAAACCACTTTGTAAGCACAAAATATTGGTAAAGGTTCAAACACTACAAGCCCAACTCTGAAAAACACTCAAATCCTGACATATGATAATTGTTGTACATGACAGTAGAAATGTTGCTTTTGTACTTCTATTTACCACTATGTTCATATATGTACAGCATGTGCATTACGATATATAGCACATATACCTCATTATGAGAATATCCTATCATAGCATGCCGACATATGCTATCAGGCTACACCCCTGTGAAAACTTAATTGCAAAGTATGATTTTCATTGCACGCGCGTCCAAAATGTTGCTATATGTTGACACACCGCTGCAGAGGACAGCTCTCTGTTTTTATTCCCTTCTGCATTGTGCAGCTTGGCATTACTTACCCGCTTGGCCTGTGGTGCTGAATGCTAATGTCTCACAAGACAAGAAATATGCATATGAGCTTAACAACCAAAATCTGTATGAGAAGAATAATACCACTGTTTATAAAAATGAATTTGAAGCCATAACCTGCCGCCGTTTACCTGAGCGTAACACGGTCGCTAGAAATGGTAGGAGATGGCGAACTTGGCTCTGATGCGTCTAATCTCAAAGCACCTATGAAGCTTTATAATTGTGTTTGCATGTTTCAGAAATTGTTAGGTTTTGCGAAATAAAAGGATAAAATGCACCACAAGTGCGAGAACCAGGCTAGATGCTGTTTGTAGTGTTTCTGCGGAGCCCAATTTTTAACCAAACTGGCAAAGAGAGTGGTAATAGTCTTCTCATTATGCCCGTTATCATGAGACAAAAAAAAAAGTCCCTCTTCATTAAATTGGTGCATGATGCTGCTTCCCTTTTTTTAACCCAGTGCTGTGGAGCTGATTTAGCATGACAATAAACAGTTTTGTTGAAGCTTTGCATTACTTCTGCTCACCTTCATACAGTATTTGTTCTAAATTTCCCATCACACCCTCCTTCTCTCTCTCTCTGTGTTTCATGGGCTGTCGGCATCTGTCTCACTGTAGATCCCAGGGAAGTTTTCTTCATCTAGCTTTGTAGCTCGGAAAGGAGAAGCTGGAAATTAAATTGTCAAGGTTCAGGGATGAATCCTCAAGCAGGCCAGTGTTGAGCGGGCTTGGCGATTAGAGCAGGTCAGAAGAAGGTGTTCGTGCTGCCTAATCCACAAGGATTTGGAGGCAGAAGATGCCAAGAAATCTAGAACAGTCAATTGGTGGGTGATATCTCTTTCTCCGTCAGGGATGGCGTCGTTGCCGTGTATTTGAAACCGCTGCAGGTTGTACTTTTTGAACCACTAGGCGTTGGACGGCATATTATCCAGAGTGATCCTTGGCAGCAGTGGACAGAGGAGAGTCACAAGAAAATGTCTCGAAAACTCAACCCGTGTTTTGGAGGCTCTCTTCAAAATTGCTCATTTGCTTGTTTTTTATTTTTCTGCTGGATTAGGCACCAGCTCTTCAGCCCTTTGTGTGTGTGTGTGTTTGTCGGTCACACCATGTACAGTTTATAGACCCTGTTTGACCTGCAACTGGATCTTTGTGCATCAGGCATTGGGGGAAACTACTGGATTAGGCGTTCAATGGGTAACACACCCTGGGACACAGTTATACGAAAGTAATCCCAGGCTGCAGTGAAACTGCCCATCAGATTAGGGGGTAGTATCAAGGAGAACATCATTAGAGGTTGTGCTTTTTTTTTTTTTCTCCTTTTTTTTTAGTGAAAATAAATACTGAGCCATCACTATGAATCATTTTGGTGTAGTCTTGTACAACAGGCTAATATTAAGATGCTGCATCCTGTCAGATTGTACCATTATATTACAATTATTTTGGCCTTTTGTTTAATTTCTACCAGGCCTTTCTATATTTAACGTTCAAGACCATATCTAACTCTCATTGGGACCACTATGGAGATCACTTGAAAATGTTCATTTTTGTTTTGTTTTGGGGTTTTTTTTTCCACATAAGAAATTCGCCGATTAGAATTGAATGACTTGTAAATTGTCGCGTCATCAATGATGCAGGCTGAAGGCACACAGCTTGTGTTGCATGCTCGCTGCATCGTGGGTCTACACGGCCAGCTGCAAAGTGCTTTTAGACACTCTGCTAAACGTGCACCTTAGGCACTGTAACAGCACTTGGCACATCAAACAGTAAATTGCAAGACAAATAAGCTTGTGTCATGTGATCGACCTGCCGTACTGCAACACTCCCATTATCAATACTCACAGTGCATTACATTTCCTGCTATTACTAACAAACCTATCGGACACTTTGGGTTTTTTAGACTGCTTTATTATCTCGTTCGTTAAAAATCTATGTAGTTTTGTTTTTATATAACCAAATACTTTTTAGGTACTTTTGTAAGAACAGTCTTACAATCAGCATTATCTTTATTGATATATTTACCATCTTTTCCATTTATCACACCAACATGGGTTGGGATATCGTACATTCGGGTGGATAAAGCAAAAATCACTTTTCTGATGTGATAAAATGGCTCTACTTGCACTACCAACAGTTTCATGTATTTTCCGTTGAGTTTCCTGCACATCATCTGGATCTTATCACAGTAAACCCTGTATTTGAGCTGATGTGAAATAGCAGAGACCCATAGGAGCTGCATTTTTCCACCAAAGAAGTTGGACGGTCTGTGCTCGCAGTTTTGTTGCTGTCCCATTGTGTAAACCACACCCAACCTTAACTCATGCAGATTAAAAAACATGCTGGAACCAAGCACAGCAGATTTACAGCAGGGAGTGTTTGCAAGCCAGATTTCTATTGCCACACAATAATGTCTCATTCAGTGTGAGACTCCGTTGATGAAGATGAAAGCTTCTGCTGAGAGGCCTTGAAGCAGATACAATACGAGTGTCAACAAGTGTTTTTAAGGCTCATTGGTAAAATGTTTGTGATTATAGGGCCATTCCCAGGATGTCCTGCAGACTTTTATCATCGTACGTATTTGCCTGCCAAGTGCTGGAAGGTATGCGTGTGCCTTACAGTTGGACACAGTCCATTGTCATGTCCAGTAAACTTCAACATGCTTAATATTACTATTTCCTATGTAACGCTGTATCTTTTTTTTTTTTCTTTTGTATTTTTTTGCTTACTCTAGCCAATGTGTATCAGGTAATATTGAATAAAACTGTGACAATACACTATTTTTGTGTATGGCTCGCTCATTCAGTTCAAAATCCAGGTATCGAGTGTGATGAGGAGAGGAAGTGAGAGAAAACACCTGCCAGGACAAGGAGGTGGGGTTGTTGGGGTGGGGGTGGGAGGGCAGAGTAAGAGGGTGAAGGAGTTTGTGGAGGGGGGGGCGATGAGAGGGAGAAGGAGGAGGGAGAGGTGACCAGGTGATATTTAAGCCACTGGCGAACTCTCTCCCCATCCATCTCTGCCTTGGCTTCGTCCTCTGCACCTCTTTAAAGACAAAGGAGGCCCTCCATCAACACTCAGGTAAGGCAGTCCACCTGCTGCTGCTGCTCTTACACGCAACTTTCTCTCTTGTATCTCCTCTGGGTGTTTTTAGCAAATTAAATTATTTTATCAGCTGTGTGATTGCAGCGAAGAACAGAAAAGCACCCTGGATTGTGGGTATTCAGCGAGTTGTGTAAATCATTTGGTGTTTTGTTTTTTTTCGTGATAACCTATGTATTAAAAAAAAAAAAATCATGGGTGATAGTTGATGCATAAGGCAAATATGGAAACAAGTGAAGCTAACAGGCTAATCTAGCCAAGATGTGATTAGAAATGACAATATGCATGAATTTATTTAGATGCTGGATATACAGAAACATTGGCACCCGGATTCCTCGTGCTTTGTGAAGCTTATTTACAAACTGTCCGATGTTATACATCACTCAACATGTGTGTTGATCCACCTGTGTGGTTACATAATTCATATGCATCCATACCATACTCAATATTGTGTTACTGACAGCATTTTGGTCCCCATGGTTTCCTATTGTATTGTGTCAGTCAGTGAGACAGATGACCCCTATAGATTTTCCAGTTAAGAGGCTTTGGTGTCCTCTGGCCTTCTCCTTTGTCTCCGCTGCCTGCAAAGCTCTACAGCATGATGAGACGCAATAAGCGGTGACTGACATCAACGTCGCAACCTCCTTTTGTAATAATAGTGAATAAATCATGCACAAGGACATTGGGGGATCGATTGTGTCCCTCCATGTTTTGTGCACCGTTACATTGGCCTCAACATAACACTGAAGTCTATGTTTATATTTGTAGGTAGCTGCATTTTAAATTTGAGCACGGAAGTTGAACGTGTGCGAGCGAGCGTGGAAGTAAATGCTCTCATCTCCACGCACGACTTGGTGTATGGCACCTCAGGTTACTTGCCCCCTGAGTTTCTGAATGTGATTACCAGACGAGTGTTGTGTTTCACTTCTGGTTTCCATTTTGAAGTATAAGACAGTTACATGACCGGTAGACGGAGGCATGTTTTACACTGAAACACGTTTTCACTGATACAGTGTTATCCGTTACACCCATTACTAATTCAGCTTTCATCAACAATAACCAGATGGCCATACAACAATGAATTGTCTGCATTTTTTTTCTTTTTTTAACCAAGTTCTTCACATTCCTTCCTCTGCATCATTGACAGTGACTTATCTGTGTCTGTGTGTGCACAGTCTCTTCACGAGTCCAGCACAAGACGCTCCAAGATGCCGGACACAATGTGTGTAAGATTGTTCGAAAAGCTTTCCCAAAGCTATCTTCCACCTTTCCACCTCTGAAACGTAAAACCTGGCTTGGTCATACTAGCAGTGACCAGTCCGTCCTAGATTAGGGTTAGCAATGGGCTCTGGGCGTCATTCAACCTCCGTAGAAACGGGGTAAACCCGCCCCACTGCTTTCGTTTCCTCTCCATCTATCATTCTACCTGTCCAGCTATCACTTTGTCTTGGAGGTGGCTTCAGCCTCGTTTGCTATGTGTCCGCCGACACATGCAGCTGGGGATGGAGCGGGCATTTTGTGGCAGCGTCTGACCTCTTGACCTGATGCCTCTTTCTAGCATGTCCAAGGAGCCCAGTTCCAACCTGGAGAGTGCCATGCAGATGCTCATAAAGACCTTCCACAAGTATTCTGGGAAGGAAGGCGACAAGTACACTCTGAGCAGGGGAGAGCTGAAGGAGCTGCTACTAGAGGAGCTGGGGACTTACTTAGGGGTAAGGGCACAATCATGGCCATGCACCAACACACTCGTGTCGTTTGCCAACGTGCACTGCACTGGCAAAAAAGTATGCACTCACATACTCTGGTACACGTTTGAACAAGCCTGTGCAATCATGTGTGCCTGCACACACGTAACTATGAGTACACATTCTCCCTCTCTCTCTCTCTCTCTCTGTTCCCCACCGACAGAGCTCCAAAGATAATGAAGCGGTCGAGAAGGTAATGAACGACTTGGACGCCAACAACGACGGGGAGGTGGACTTCACCGAGTTTATCATCCTGATGGGCGCGCTGACCGTCGCCTGCAACGACTTCTTCCTGGAGTTCAAAACAGACGACAAACCAAAAGATGAATGTCAGTCAGCAGAGAAGAAAGATTGAATCAGTTCAAGAGACGAGGCGGCCAGGGTGGGGCGAAAAGTGGGAGGGAGAAGTGGGAAAGGGGAGAAGAGGAGGAGTGAAGGAAAGAACTGTGAATCAGGAGAGACAGAGGAAAGAGGTGCAATTGCTTTTTGTTTCATGCATTCTGCAAACGCTACAACTGTATATTGAAGAAGGAGGTTCAGCAGTCAGTCAGTGGGTTCATTGAACGAGGGGGGGAGTAGTGTTTTTCCTCTGAAACTCTTTCTCATACCACTTACACACACTTGACTTTATGTACACAACAGGGTATTTTTCAACAGATTTAAACTCAGCTTTAGCAGTTTTGACCATTTATTTAATTTAAAAAAGGGTTTGGAAGGAAAGAAAGTTGGATTTTTGCAGAAATGGACGTTTGAGCATTTCTCGCACATGAATAAACTGTGACCATATATGAAGTTACTGATCATCATATTACTGTATGTACTCAGTGTTGAAAACAGGATATGTTTATCCCCTTTCCTGCACCTATTTTGTAATCCTTTTTTTGGGGGGGGGGTAATAACCAATGCTTCAAAACTAATAAACGTTACATTTAACCAACTGTATCGAGTTTCGGTTTGGTTCCTCATACTTTGACTGTAAAACAATTCCTGCTGCACACGGGTTCATCAGCGTGTCTGGAAGTGAATTGCTGCACCTGGAAATTAAAGTTGACTGCAGAGCGGAGAAACAGTGTCAGCAAACTGCGAGCGCATATTGGTGTGTAAGCATTCTGTGTGCATCTGCTTGTGTGTTTGTGTATTGGGAATTCCCACAGAGTAAACTGCTCCAGCTCACACATCCTGCCAACAATATCCTGCAAGTCTTGTTCCACTAGATATAAGCTGACCCAGATGTTTGACTTGGATCTGCATAGAAAACGTCTTCAAAAGAGGAAGACAGAGGGGGGGAGGGAAAAAGGGAAAGAAAGGGGGAGGGTGTGAGGGGAGATAATGAACGTTTGTGCACGTACGCTTGTACGTTTGTGTGTGTGTGTGTGTGTGTGTGTGTGTGTGTGTGTGTGTGTGTGTGTGTGTGTGTGTGTGTGTGTGTGTGTGTGTGTGTGTGTGTGTGTGTGTGTGTGTGTGTGTGTGTGTGTGTGTGTGTGTGTGTGTGTGTATGAATGAAGGGAAAAAAAGGGCAGCGAAGGCAGAGGAGGGAGCCAGTTTATGAAGTACGTCAGTCAAGTATGTAAGTTGGAAAGTTGGTGGTATAATCACAGAGGAATGTTCAAGTTGCTGTAACTGTGAACACATTCACTGTCGCACACACACATACACACACACAGAGATCAGAAAATGAACACGTCCTTTTCCACCTCATCGGCTTTTGAGGCAGTTTTTCACTTTTAAACTACGACATTGGAAGAAATGAGAAGCAGCTGAATCGCTCTGCTCTCAACTGGGTTTTTCTCCCCTCTGGGTGTAATTGTACTTGAACTGTGACGAGCTGCCTCCTCTTCTTACCTGTGGCAATATCGAGAAACTGATTTGAGGTCAGCAGGCATCCGTGGGCGTGGCTCCCGCTATCAGCTTTCACTCCCGTGTTTTCTGAAAGTGTTCTCTGGTTGGCTGGTTTGAATGTTTGAGTCCACTGAGCACAGCCCACAAACAGGTAACAAACTCAAAACAGCTCCGCCAAATGTGAACATTGTTGTAGCCTGAGGGGCAACTGTATGAGCGTTAACAGCCTCAGTGCCTGGCTTCAACTTCAAAGGACCCATAAATCAAGAGTTTTTATGTACGTTTATGGAATATCGTTGAAAGACTCAAGTGGAGGAAACGATCATACTTTTGACGTCCATGATTTAAAGAGGGATATGTTTGATACCATCATATGTCAAATACATTCAAATGTGGAAGGAGTTAGTCCGATCCTTTCCAAAGTCTACTGCATTCATTTTACCACTTTGATAGTGGTTCCTCTCTGTATTATTTGTGTGCATTTCAAGCAGCAAGACTTCTTGCTTTGATTCCTTAATGCCGTGTTTAGTCAGAGAGCAGAGGCTAATGTTCCTCCAGTAGATCACAGGCCTGTGACTGAGGTGTATCGGCTGTGAATCAAAGGCAGACATCTTACACGAGTTATGCTCGACGGCAGTTACTTAATTCTCAGTTGCACGGCCTTTTCAACCACGCCGGGGCAGACAAAAGCCCGAGGGCCTCCCGCACACGGTATCTAAAAACACGCCTGACCTTACCAGGTGAGCCGACTCGAGTTGAGAGACAGACTCTCTTTGCTTATGTGTCGCACACGCAGCTGCTGCTGCTGCTGCCCCGCATGAGGAATGGAGATGAGCAACACAAAGCCGGGCCGTGTCACTTGCACCCAGTCTGAAGCATCTGATAAGGATGGCAGGAACACTTCGGTTACCAACGGAGCAGGTCAAGCGACACCCGGATGTCAAGCCACCATGTCCATCAGGCAGCGATCATGTCAAGATGACACGCAAAGCCTGACGAGGGGGGCAACAATCGCACGAGAGTAGGATGGCATGCACATGAGACCGACATGAAATTATTCATTGAAGTATACGGTGGCATAGGTGGCTCCAGCTCCACATCATGTGATGATTAACTCCTTTCCAGGCAGCTCGCTCTGTCTTGGACAGAAAGTTGAGAAGGCCAGCTTTCCTCGGGTTCATGAAATCTATCTTGATAGGAGACCACAGGGGGACCTTATGAGCTCCGTCAAGAATCAAGAGACATGTGAATGACGATGAACTGGCTTTCGAAATTCAGAAGAGGACAGACTTTGATCAAACGCTGGTTTTCTTCTAAAATATGAAGCATACTGTTTCACATTTTCAACATACTTTGTTGCTGTTAAGAAAGTTCACATTGAGATATAAAGATTAATGGGATCAACAAGGTCTATATATTCCTTGTTCTGCTCAATGTTTCTTTTTTGGCGGGGGCTAAAGATTAGAAATGAGTGAAGCTCACTTAGTTTGTCACCACAAAGTAATACATTTACAGGAAAGTAAAAGTCTGCAACCGACACTCCAGGAACATTTCATAAGGACTTGCATTTCACTTTGCCTGTTTTAAACACCATCACATTAATTTTAACTTAGACATGAAGTTGCAGAGCTTTGTGTTCACCCTTCTGCTTTGATCAAAATCCCATCATGTGAAGCTACAAAGCATGAAATAGCAAAGTACAGTAATGTCACAACTTTTAGCCATAACAGTTTTTACTATCGTAAAACAGAAGCTTCCATCAACTTGTTACTTGTTAATCAAATTTGACATGAAGCTGCTGTTTCTTTCTTTCCTGTCCTAAAGGATTTTTTGCCTGAATGTTTTGGGAATTATTTCTTTTTTTATTCTGAACCCAGAAACGCTGCATAGCTACAATAAACTAACCATTCACATCATTAAGACGTGCTGATCCAGAAAGCCTGTTAACAATAACACATCAAGAACTACTAGTTTGTTTGAATTTTCCAGTTAATGTTCCATTAACCAGTGGGAAGCCGTGGGTGTCAGGTATATAAACTGATGGCTCTAAGAGCCAATACGTATTCTGTTCTCAGTTTATCTGTAATTCAGTTTACATAGTCTCTCTGTTGCAACAGTCATCTCCTGGCTTTCAATGTCCCAACGAGCCTTGGAAATTTCACAACAATCGCACATAACTGTGCAGTTTTCCTCTCTACAGTGGAGAGGAAAACTCATTTTTTAGTAGGAATAAACCTCCAGCAGAACCCGACATGGAAAGGATGGCAGCCAGTTGAGGTTAGGGAATAGAAAAGTGAGACAAGAACTGGACAAAATTATATATTATCGGTGTGTAATTTTGTTCTCTCTTTTTTTTTTTCCTTCCATTGCATCAATCGAATCATAACTGCCCAGATTCATTATGTGACTTTCTGGAAGTGTATTACATCTGTGTGGAGCCTCTGGACAGAATCACGCATTTTCTAAGTTTCTGTTAGTAATCAGTGTAATTACAACTTGCATGCAGATTGAATGTTTTTAGTATAAACATGGACGGCTGCCTCAGAACAACTTTATTTTCCATAGTCACATTCTGGCCTTGTTTCAGCAAATGCATTGTCTTTCACCCAACCCCCTTCTCAAGGGTCATCCACGAGGTAACACAACAGCCGTGAGAAGGCTAAGAACAACGAAACTGAACCTGAGGGTCACTCACCCTCATAAATTAAAGCACCATCTCTTGGCACCAAACAGAAGCAAGCAGCGGCTGCGTCCTCCCGCGAAGTCAAGGAGAGAGCGTCGACCGACAGATACCAGCCTCTGATAAGGCCACCAGAGTGAGGACGGTAAAGGAGAAGAGTGAACGATACGTAAGAAAAGGAGGGAAGAAGAGGGAGACGGTGTCAAGTGCTCTTTTTTCCCTCCACATTAAGTATCCCGCACATGGGTGTCATGGTACTACTCTTACTCCGTGTCTGTTTTTAGTGCGGCATTTACCTTAGCTCCACGTCTGGCACACGCCAGGTACGTAAGAAGTTTGTCCTCAACATGATCCCAGAGCTAAACCTTATCTCCCCACTGGACCTTTTCCCCTCCCTCACCTTTTTCACTCCAGCCTGGAATAATATTCCATCCCCATTTAGCAAAATGGGGTACTAAACTTCCAGACAAATTACTTAAGTGCTGAAACCGCAATCAATCCCCAACAGTTAAAGATTCATTACCCTCAAAAATGCCCCCATTCAGTCATCCCAGCCCCCTCACGGGGGGGAGGGGGGGGCGCACGATCCTCCGGGGTGAGGAAACACTTTGATCAGAGCTCGACAAAAACACCCTCACACTTTGTTGTTTGTGTTGTTGATTTATTGGGATCAGAGAGAGGCCCACAAGGGGATCCTCAGCGCTGAGATTCAGGCCCATTTACCGACGCCTGTTTTACAGTATGTGAACAATCGCCCTGATAAAACAATATATCGCAGGTGTGTCTTATCAGGTTGCCTCTGCTTTCACACATTGACAGAAGATGAATACCCATAAAATCTTTGAAGAGACGAGCCGTTGGCGAGCCTCCGAGATTGTATAACAGGAAAAATTTAATCAACCTTTGAAAGGCTCCATTTGATCGACAGCACAAGAGTTAACCTCAGAACCACATCAAAGGAGACCATGAAGATTTCCAGCATATCACTTATTCAGGAGTAAACAAAACAAGAATGATGAGTTACAGGTTTAGCACATAGAGAAACATCAGAGTGGAGAACACACGTCTTCACAACTGGGTTTGCTCTTGTGCCTCTTTGCACCAGGGGGCATTCGATCCTGCAGTAATTGGAGCAACAGGGGGTCCAAAAACAGCCAAAATTTGACAGTTCTTTCAAGGATATATTCAGAAGTGTTTATCTGTAAAGACCTTCATGCACTTTTATCTTTAAAGCAGCTCTGTCAACTGAGATTTCAGAACGGAGGTGGGCAATTCATTTTTCCAATAACAAAGTAGGACTACTGTGGAGGGTGGAGCCGCAACCCAATTCTGCTCAACATGAATTCATCTCTTCATAAAAATCAGTATATTGCATGAGTAAGATGATGTTCCTGAGTGTTACTTTTTTTTCATGATAATGGTGATTCAAATTGTAACAGTTCAACACATTGAAGATGGATTAAAGAGACATGAACTCATTGAAAAGCTGTTTTGTGTTGCATTATGTGCGTTAATATTCACTTGATTTGAACAGGATTAGACCTCGAGGCCATGCGGTGCTCAGGTTCTGGTTAAGACATGTGTTTTTGTAATTTTCTGGGTTTTTTTAAGACTAATTGAAAAAAGCTGTGTAGCTTAAAAGTACAATGTGTGGGATCATGTGTACTATCTTTTAATGTGGTACTTATTGTCAACACCTGTGACAAAAATCTACTTTCCGAAAGATGCATCAGTTTTAGTGGGACTTACGGCTGAAACATTTTCTGAATAAAAAATAAATAAAAATAAAATCTTGCGGGATTACAGGATTACAGATGTTCCCCTCGGGAGTGTTTGATGCAGAAATAAAGATGAAATCTTCTCCCATTTCCTGTCCATAACTAGTGTAAGGCCATTACGCCTCCGAACACATTGCACCAGGGTGAATCATTCACACTTCACAGTGCAGACCGCACAGCAGAACAAAGTCTCTCATTCACAGTGAAACTGAGGAAAACCTCAACGGTCGGTGGTTACAGAACACTAAAAAGCATCAATCAGTAAAAATGCTGTAAGGACACATATGAAATAGCTGGTGTTCGTTCACACCCGTGTTATTGGGATTGTTATGCTTTGGCGCATGGAATTTATCAAGTATAAATTCTAATGAAAGCCTGTTTTGTGTGTGAACGATTAAACGCAGTGTACCAGCATATCCACCAGAGGGAGAACGAGAATCACAAATGAATAACTAACATACCTTGACCCGTTCAACAAGAAAAAGAACAAAAAAAGGGCCTATCTGATGATTTATACTTTATATCAGAGATTTGAGTGTTGTCTCATCCAGCCCCAAGTCACATTCAAATAGTCAAAGTGCCTTGTTCTTCCTGCTGAGCTTGTTGCCATGCAAACCTGCAGTCTGGATGTTTTGCATGAGCTGCACAATGAAGTGAATAAACAGACAGTTTGAAGAAAAGTATGTCACAGTCACTGCCATGGTCCAATAATAATGATAACAGCTGGAGCTGCACAGATTACCATGTGTGATCTGCTGGAAGGAAAACATTTGGGTTGTTCTGAAAAGGAATTGCTGCACCGAGGTTTCGGTTTGTGTCGCCAAGGCGATTTGGGGAGAAAGAGTCAGTAGATACGAGAAACAGGGTGCAGCAGGGTCATGTGCTCGGCTCCGTTGAAAGGGAGACGCTGAGTGCAGTAGTGGTGCACCACCTCTGGGATGCTGGGGAACACACAGCTACTCTGGTCCAGGGTGTAGCCGTTCTCTTTTGTCTGAGCAACAATGATGTGAACACAGCCCTGACTTGTCCTGAATTGCAAAAGAAAAAAAGAAAGAGGGAGAGTGAGAGAAAGGGATGAACCACTTTTGCTTGGTTTTCCAGTGTTCTAAATCTTCTTAATCAGTAACAACATGTTACACACACACACACACACACACACACACACACACACACACACACACACACACACACACACAATACCCTTTAGCAGTATTTGAATCATTTGCAGCGTTTGAATCCTTATCGGTGCACCTTCAGTTTGCACTCACTTGAGGGCGATGGAGTACTTGCTGGTGTCCGACTCGCTGTTCCTGACCAGGAAGCTGGCCTCTCTGCAGGACTGCAGCTGAAACTCGGCCTCCTGGCGAGTCACACAGCCATGGTACCAGCTAAGAGAGTGGAGTGGGCAGAGATGGGGGGTGATTCATGTCATCTGAGACTGATCAAGCAAGCAAAGACTCATTTTCCCCAACTTTGCCTTGGAAATGTTCACGATTGTTACATAATACTGAAATTTAATTAAAAAAAAACTGTGGTGGGGAGATTCATTGCTAGAATAAGAAACAGATGCACGGACATTCAGGCTGTTGAATTCCTTTTAAAATGCTTTGACTATTACTGAATTAAATACCAAAGTTTTATGTGTCTCCAGGAGAAAGAAAAAAGAACACACTGAGCCACATAAAACAGAAGTGAAGATTGCAGAGGATTGGTTTCAGCTATGAATCTTTTCTCTCTTTCTCATATTATTTCTTTATCTTTGAGAATTTTTTTTAAACAATTTTTATTTCTATTTGGACTAACAAAGTTGAACTGTTGGGACCATCAATCAGAGCAGAATCTCCTCACCTTTGTTTTTCCAGGGGCAGGGAGGGATCTACGCAGCAGGCCTCGGCTTCAGAGCTGCTGCTGCTGCTGCTGCTGCTGCTGAGGGTGGAGCACCCCAGCGGGGTGGGAGGAGACGATCTCAGGATCTTCTGGGTCCAGCTCTTCTGCCTCAGATGCTGATGCTGCTGCTGCTGCTGCTGCTGCGTCTGGGCCGCTGGATGCTGAGGCTGCCTGGTGAGTGTGTGGTGGAGCGTCTCATCTTTAGCAGGACGATCGGCACTGTCAAATTGTGCTGGGGGGAGACGAGCGACGAGAGAAGATGAGGATTTCTGCAAAGAAACAAACGCCTCTCTGCCTGGGCTTGAGCGGAATGCTGAAGCCTTCAGTAAATATGAAATAGGAACGCTGCACTTTGATGTTTCATGCAAGATGCTGTTCGGTATGCTGCTGGTCTATGCAGCGTATGAAATATAAATGTGAGAGTAAGCCTGGCTGGGTTTTTTTTTTTTTTTTAACAAATATATTTCATATTGATCTAAGCATATAGAGACATGTACTACATAAATACTGATTAATAACAAAGTAAACCCATAAGTTGTTTCTTCAAAAAGGTTTACAAGTTTCTTATTTGAGACATTTGAAGCAAAAAAAAAAATATTAGTTATAATCGAGTCTTGTACAAATGCAGAATTGTGTTCACCCTTATATAACATTTTCTAGAATTAGTACTCAGCTTATCAAACAATATAAAACCGGTCCAACAGAAAACTCTGATTGGATGACAGATATTCTGAAAGTGCTGATATTCAACATAGCTGCAGTGAGATAACTCACAATGTCATTAATGTCACTTCTAACAGCTAAATGTGTATTACTAGCTATAACAACATCTATGTAAAATGAAATATACAGGTAAATAGTACACCAGAAAGAACATTACATTGAAGATCAAACAAAACAATAAATAAAATAAAGAATTAATGACAGAATTAACTTTTGCATGAGCATTATGACCTTCTTGGTATGGGATCTGCAAACTTATTGATTAAAACTGATGGGTTTTTTTGGACAATTTTCACCCAATTAAATTTGTCCAGAGCTGCAAAACTTTTCAAATGAGAATAACGCAGCTCATAATGTCATACAATTAGCTTTGTATACAAGAACTGTACTTTAGGTTACACTCATGAAGTTCGATCATTTCTAATGGAAGATGTCTTATCACATTTTAGGGTGTTTTAGTAGCTTTTTAGTGGTTTTTGTCTTTTTAGGCCATTTTAAGTCGAGTTAGCTGCTTGAGACAACTTAGTTATTTGAGCTGTTTGTACTTTTTAAAAGTTTGGATGTTTTTCTAGAGATTATGGGACATACACTTAGACATAGACTTGTGTTTGATAACAAATATTTTACAAATCCTATTTTTGTTGTGCAAGACAGTTTTTGAATGAATATATGAATGATACCGTGAAAAACATCCATGTTTGCCTCTGACTTTTAAGTTTTGCATTTGTTTTCTGGAATTCACAGCCTGTGAAGAATAGGTCTTATAAATAGCATTGAAGCGTTCCTTTAAATTGAAACATATACATGTTTGACTAAGATTAATATGTAGACTGTACGTATATAGTGTCCCTCTTTTGACAATCATTCACAGCATACTCTGTTGTACCTGATAAGGTTTTAACGATTTGCTCCTTCTTCCACTCCCAGGGCAGTTCGTACTCGGTGGAGGGACGGGTGTCCAGCTCTGGCCGGGTGACGGCCGTCTTCTCGCCGTCGCCGCTCCCTTCATACGGGGTGTCGTAGATCTGCAAAGGAGCGGGCTGCCCGTCAGGCACCGTGCCCTCACTCCCCTCCACCAGCACACACACCTTCAGCAGGTCCTTCGATCCCCGACGTCTGATCTCTGGTGGGCAGAAGAGAAGGGCTTGTAGATTTAAAGGTCTGCTGGGAGATAAAGACCTCCTTCTGGGGAGGAAGTCAGGAGTGATGCATCGCCTTGTGATAGCTTCAGCGAAGGGAAAAAAACACTGGAATCACTGAGCATCTTCAGAACAAAGCTGGAAACAACACAGCCAGAGGAGTTGTGGGAACCGATGTATACCGATGTTTATGTATGATGAATCTTCTCCCAAGTCACTTTTCATTTTTCAACCTGTTATAGCCGAAAAAGAATGGAATTCAAGCTCATAAATTATATTTTTCTCAACACATTTGCAACGTGTTCTACTGTATGAATAACGCAAGAGTGAGCTAAAAAGTGTTTATTCAATGTATTATTTAAATAAAGTGTAAATAAGTCATTGCATCAGTCATCTTCAGCGGTTGGGAGCTTTCAACGTGCCTAAGAAGGTACATATTTATCAAAAAAGACAAATATCAAGCTATATAAATGGACTCTGCATGTTCCATGACTGTGGAAAACCAAACAACAAATTCCAATGCAGCTATGTACACAACAGTCATCTGACATTAACCTTACAGTACTTATAGGAATGTTGTGGAATCTGCATGTCAGAATGTTATCCTGTTCATTTTGTGCTGGTTTTTGCCATTAGAAGATCAATAATATGGGGATTAACGTTTTGCACGGGACCAGCTAATCACATGTTCACACCACAATACGGCATGGTGGTGAATTTCTCATCTCCACATGTCCATGTCTAGAAACTTCCTTTAGAGAAACTGAAATGCAGGTTGTTGCCGTTGGTGTGCCGGCACCGCTCATGATGCTGTGATTAGGGTCAAACTGTGAACGCAGCCACTTTCAATCCATAATCGGATTCAATCATCAGTGGACCCAGCAGTCCACTACAATATGTCTTGATTCTGGTGACTAATGTCAGCCACTGTGTGGATTGCGGCCCTGAATCTCACCAGCGCACTTACTGAGTCACAATGACATCAGCCTCTTGCTTACTTCCTCAGTCTGATTTAAGCCCCGGTGCGTTTACTTCCTCGCTGCAAGTCATAAATTGAGTCGGTGGCATCATCACATCCTCTGCAGGCCTCTGTGAGGAGTCCTTGAAGTAGCATGTGTGCATTCATTGAAGTAAAATCTACTCGACAGCACCGCAGTGAAGCATTTTCACCGCCACAGCGGGCTATTGTAAAACTCTTTCAGAGAAAACAATAGGGCTGATGGAAGGAAAAGTCAGGAGAGCATGTGATTGGACGACTGGCCACCAGTCTGACTTGACGCTGGGAGGTTTTGATTAATGGTCAGACAAGTCCATATAGGGTTGTACACAGAGCTACGTTTGAGATGTATGTGTGTGTGTTGTGGTGGTGGTGGTGGGGGGGGTGCACCAAGGGCAAACTTCCTTTTGAAAGAATAGAACCAGGAAACAGAGACAGGAAAGAGGAAGCAGGAACAGGAAACTGCACCCATTGTCCAAATGCAACACAGTTGCCGCAGCAACCCCATGGGGTGCAGGGAGCACTCGGGGAGCGAGTTGACGTTCTCGCCGCTCCGCCTGGAGAGGCTGAAAACAGGGACCCTGTCAGCGGGAGTCATTATTCATTCAAGAGAGGAAGTTGAGAGGAAGGAGAGAGGAGGGTGATGGAAGCAGTACCGGTGATCATCTGCTGGGCGTCGTAGGGCTCCATGTAGCCGTCGTTCTCCCCGACCCGCTCTGCCTCCCTCTGCTCCCGCGTCTTCTGAGCATCGAAAGGATCCGCGTAATCCTCAAGGATGATCACCTGAATCAAGAAACGTGAAAGAGTTCATGGAAAGAGTCACAGCCAATTATTGTCAAACAAGAGAAGAAAGGGATCATGTAAATTATAAATGATATCACACCTATTTCCCATATATATATTTTTTAGAGGTAAATGAACAAAAATATTTGTGTAATCCTGTTTAAACAGGCTTCAACAGACTGACTGCACCAGCTATATACCAACTTGAATAAATCTTCACAACTCAACTGCAACAAAATTGCATTAAAAAAAAATGTCCTAACAATTAGACACAGGGGAATAAAAGTAAACATTTGCCCTCCCTATTACCACAGTAATATTACCAAAATTGACGACAAATACGATCAGTGCCCAAACCGTGTACGATTATTAACCCTTAAAAGTATTCAGAACATAAATGTCATGATTGATAACTTTTAAGAATTTGGTCATAGATATACTATTTGGAATTAGTTTATTAATAAAATGTTGAAATTACTTCTTTCTTCTTTTTTTTTAATCTGTTTTGCACAAAGTATTGTTGAAAACTCCCCAAAAAATAATAAATAATGACAATAACTGCAATGATAAATAAGGTAAATAAATAAATATGTGTAAAAGCTTCAATATTTTCCAGTCAGCCTTTGATGAATTATCTCTGACAGCTGATTTCACAGGTTTTGTAAACACCTTTGTGAAGTCCATTGTCTCTCCACAATCATCCATCCTCTGCATCAGTCACCACCGACTGTGCTGTCACCTTATCAGTGACATGTCATTTCTTGTTTACTTTACAAGCCACTCAACAGGAGACAATAGCAGGCTGTAAAAGTTGCCTCGCTGTAATGACTACCAGCTGTGTTCGCCCGGACAAAGACGAGCGACGTGTCGGCATTTGAATAAAAGCTTGAATCTCATCCTGGAAAACAGGACTGAGCACGGCCCATTGTTGTTGAGGCATTACAATTACTGTAAACTACAACTAATTTACAAGTGCTGGTCAAGCAGTATATTGACCTCAACTTCCTAAAGGAGTCGTGTCACATTATTTACCATCGGGAAATCAAAATACTTCAAAACCATGGTCCTTAAAAGTCAGCAGACCTGAAATTGATATTGAAATGGGGGATTTACAGCTTCTCTGATATATAAAACTTGTCTTTTTCTTCTCACCATCACCTCCCTCTTCTATCTATATTCCTAAGTTGGGGGGGGGGGGGGGGGGGGGATTTTGGTTTGCACCTGAGTGTCACATAACACAATGCTTTTTATAACCTGATAGTCATCACCAGGGGGGCTGAATGGAGTGAATGAGAGGGATGAAGCGAAGGGAGGGGCAGAGAGAAGAAGAAGAATATACTCGGCCAGATTACATGCAGGAGAGGAAGGTGAAGGCCTTGTATCTGACCGCAGCTTTGTATTCAAGGCAAAGTGGAGGGGTGTGAGGGCGAGGGGGTGGAAGAGAAACAGAAAGGCAGATAGAAAAGCAGGGAGGAGTGGACACAATGAAGAACGGGGACAAGGTAGAAAGGAGAAAAGAAAAAAAAATATCAATTTCCAGAGCTTGGAATGGATCCTGGCGCCTTCAGAAGGAGAGTTGGTTGCGCAGATGTGCAGGCAACAGGTAGAACTCCCTAAATCCTGCATGGAGAATGAAGCATTGGCATCATTCAATGAAGGCGATAAAGCAGAATCTATTGTGTAAATACGTCGCAAGTATTAGTATGGGGCAGAAGTATACATAAAAGAAACAGAATTAAAAACACAAGAATGTACTTATGATATGTTGTCTCAGATTAATGATGAATACTGATGGACATGCATTGAAAGTCAGTTAATGTTGTTTATCTTCAATTTACAATGTAAATATTCGACAGGCTGGTTCATCTTGAGATCATTCATGACACTGACACTGTCACGCAAGTTTAAAAACAGTAGTTATTTACACATATACAGCACCTGAGCTCTCTAAACGTATAACGTCTTCAATTAAGGTAATAAAAGGTGACGTGAAATTCAAGTTGGGGATCAATATCAGATCTGATGAAGGTGTTTATAGACAGCAACACAAAAATCTAATAGTGTTGAACCTATTCCTTGTAGCAACTGTCAAATGCAACGAATGAAGATGTGAAGGCAGGAGAATAGAACAATAAAGTCAACAAAAATATTTGAAATGGTTGGAACAGCTCCATGGAAAACCTCAAATACTCTCATTTAATATCTGACTTTTTGTTTTCCTTTACTGAAGTGTTCTTTGTAAACTATCAACTAAAATAACTATATAATATTGATTATTGCTAAATTCTTTAATATTTCGATGTACAACATTGAAATAACTCAATCATTTTAGTTCTTCTGAGCTGTAGAAAGTGAAGGAACCATTAACCCCCCCCCCCCCCCCCCCACCCACCCAGAAAGGTCGAACAGGAAATTACTCCTCCAATATCTGTCATCAGCTGCAGTAATCACACTCATAAAACACATCCTATTGAATCACGCTCTATCAATCAAAGCATCTACAATAGGATACATGTAAAACATTCTGATTTTCTAAATCACTGTGGATATTCAAAAGTCCAACAAATAGCATGTTGTGGTTTTCCTGAGGAGACATACAAACTCAGGTCAGATTCTAATCAATAACTGTAATGTAACACTAAGTAACAGTGAAGTCATGATACTGTTGGTTCTGTGGGAAAATTTGAAGATTGTAACTATATCCTGATATTTTTGGATCTGTATCAAAACTTTAAAATGTTGTCACGTCATAACTCTCCTGGTGGGTTTTTAACAAACTTTATTGTTAAATCATATGTCTGGTGGTCTGTACCAAACTTTATAGAGTCTATCTCTGACGTCACGATATCGTTTGATTTGTATACAAGTTTAAAGATTATAACTCAGCCAGTAAAGGCTTTAAAATCATGCCCCTGTTGGGTCTGGATCAGATTTTAAAACCATGTACCTGTTGGGTCTGTGTCAGACTGTGATAGTTGTGCCTGTGACTCACTGTTTCACTTTTGTTCTGAGCTGGTTTCTCAGCTTCAGGTGCCACTGAGCTGCTGATGGTACCGCTGTTGAAGTTGGGGCTCTTGTCCTGCGCGTCCACTCGGATCAGGCGGCTGATGTAGGAGTTGGATGGAGAGCTCTTCAGGGGTCTGTGCTGCTCCTCCACCACCGGCTCGGATCGGGAGTTCTTGCGGCTCTTCCCGGACAGGAGTCCGTCCCACACTTTGCCATCCTTCTGGGAGCTCACGCCGGTTCTGCTCAGCTCTGCGGCCGAGTTCTTTCGGTTCCTCCCGGTGAGGAGCGACCCGACCCCTCCACCTCCTCCTCCTCCACCGCCTCGTCCGGCTTTGCTGGCTCTGGGTTGAGAACCAGACTCGGAGGCTGAGCGGATCCTGTCGGCACCGTTCTTCAGATTGATGGGGAACTCCCTGAACCACTTGGCCATGTCGACTCTGGTGTGGAGCAGAGCGCTTCCAGAGCCATACACCAGGACCTTCACAGACCTCTGACAAAAGACTTCCGCTGCTTTATTCTAGGACAGAACCTGTGTAGACAGGACCTCCACACCTCTCTCTAAAGCATGTCAGAAATACTCCCGAAACTCACTGCCTCTCCTCCTTAGAATTACAAACTGGAGAAAAAACAGGCAACATGCCGTTATACGACTCCTATTTTATCCCATTTGTAGTTTTCTGACACCTGTTCTCCTTCTATGCTTAAATTTTTTTTTTTTAAAGAGGGATAAAAAGTTCATTCCCTTTGAGGGAAGATATGTTTTCCAAGTCGGATGATCCGAAAGAAAGCAAAGTTCTTCTTGCTTGAGATGTGTGGTCCCATTCCCAGAGAGGCTGGTGTGTCCTGAACGAGCGTCCAGTGTGGCATAGAGGAGCAGGACTGCGCCTGTAGTACAGAGGGGGTTGGGGGGGGGGGGGGGGGGGGGGGTGTCTCTGCTGGGAGGGGTGGTCTGATCCTGCGGGGAGGACCTGGTGGACGGTCGAGTCAATTTAAGACCTTAAGTCAAGCAAACTAAAAAAAACAATCAAATAAATATATGTACACAAGGCGAAATCTTCCACAGAAGCTTTCACACTGAGATACTGTGGTAGAATAGCCAGCTTGAGGGAACGTAGAATAGAATATAATAGAATACAAACACTTTATTGACAGAGGTAAATTCTTTTTAGAGGTGCTCCAGAATAGAACAGAAATTAAATAGAAGTTAAAATAAAAACCAGAATTTTATTAAAACATTTTATAATTTATGAATATTCAATACATAAAACGGAACCACTTTAAGAACAGCACAATGAACAAGTGTTCATGTACAAACACACAGCGGCTCAGAAAGAAACTGGTCAGACATTGACATAGAGACTCTACACACTATTCATATAGAAATCCGGAAATGAGACAGAATGTATATAGATAGAATATCACATTTGGGAGAGATACTTTTCTATTTTATTATATAATTACATAAAAATCAATCAGTGTGGGACATTTTTCAAAACAGCACTTGTCTAATAATCCTCTCATTTTAACAAAGGGTGAGCCACAGGCACTGCAGGCATTTGTAAGACGGCAGCCATTCAGTCAAAGGTTGTCGCTTCAGATCGAAGTTGACAGGCCAATTGATCTGTTGACGTTTGATACTAATTCAATATTAATCATAACGTCACTTGATCACGTGCTAAATTACCGGTCTGACTTATGTCCGCCGCTGCTTTAATTGTAAAGGGCAGCGTTCAGAAGTGGTCCGTTCTGAGCTGCTCCATGTACACCACTCACAAGTGTGAGTGTACTTCTATCAGCTATAAAACAATCCCAGTAAATAGCGAAAAGACCGGCTGGTGCGTAATATGCTTGATTATAAATGTATATATGTTGTAAAAACTGAATAGTTAAAACATAGCATTCACATGTGAGAGGTATAGTTTCGTCGGCGACTTCACGACACCCCTATTTTTCCGGCAGAAATGTAACCTTCCATGGTGTGCGATACTCCTGCTTATCCCTCTTTGTCCGGTGGCGACAGCAGGCCATGATAATTATGGCAAAAAAATTTGCGTTTTTGAATGAATTATAGTTGAACGGTGGATCAACAAGCATACACCGTGTGGGGACTGGTTTGCTGGCAATGACACACCAGAGAGTTTCAATTTAAAGGACAGCAGAGCAAGCAACGGAGAAAGGGTACAGTTTGCTTCCAAGACAGTCTGCAAAAGATGGCTAAGCTAACGTTAGCGAGCCAGCTAATGTTAGCATAGTAAACAACCAGGGTTTTTTTTTATTATTATTATTATTTCCCAAACGTATTCGATCTGCTTCATTTTCATGAATCATGTAACAAGTGATCTTTTTCACATGTGAATACAGAGGAACACACCGCAGTGTCGGGATTTATGCGACCGCTGGCTGATATCTCCCCGCTGCTAGCTAGCCACCGAGTAGCGTGGCTAGCTGGTTAGCTGGAGGTAGTAACGAGCTCGCGTTAGTCTCGAGCCGCACACATCTGTAAGTGATCACTTTAGACAGGGGAGGGGGGTTGTTGCTCTATAACTTGTACTGGCACTTCGAGCCGGGTTACAAGTAACCGGTTTCGGTCAGCTAGTGGAGAAACTGGTTTGCAAAGTTGTGCTGAATACCTGCTCGTCTTTTTGTTTTTTGTTTTTTTTAACCTGACGTTTATTTGGTGACCAAATCCCGGCGTGACAGACACCAAAGATTTGCAGCTGGAAAAGGGGACTTTGCAGACCTTGGGCCGGCGCTTTATTTACGAGCCATCCCGTCCAAATAATTCGTAAATACTGTGGCAATCACAGTTTTTGAGTGTGGCTGACATGACCTGAAGGCAGACTCCACCTTAGTCGGCATTTAGCCTTCAAGACGTCGTCGTCATTTTTATAACTTTTTTTTTCTTGCATATGAACGGTGATAAGCCACTTCACCGACAGTCATTTTAGCTAATGGCTGCCGAATCGGGGAGACTACTGGCGGGACAAGGAAAACGGAGCAAAGGTAGGAATTAATTTCACCCATCTCCTCCCCCCTCCAATCAGATCGGAATCATCCATTACTGCGCTGCAATGGGCTGCACTGGTGCTGTTAGCAAACCCCCCTTCTCGCCTCCCCCACATGTAAACTTCACGACTGTCTCCGGTGGTGGCTGTCCCCCTCACAGAGTGGACCTGTGAGCGGGGGTCCATGTCTTATCTTGCTATCAGTGTCCCTCCAATTCCGTTTCCTCGTCCCTCATGTCTACGTCTTTTTCCTGTCTCCCTCATTGACCTTACCTTCTTCTGCCTCTTGTTTGCGGCCTCTCTCCCTCTTGCCTGGGTCATTTGGTCTGCCTGGGTCATGTGCGATTCAAGGCTTCATAACCTTGGTGATGATACCGCCTGGATGTTGAGCATCTTGTCCTCATGCCAGTCTATGTCCCATCATTTAATCCATTACAGTTGTTGGACTTGAGAAAGAGGCCCTGGGTCTAAATAAAAAAAAAGAAGAAGAAGAAGAAAAAAAAGCTGCTCCACTCTGTCACTAAGGGGTATTGGCCAATCCAAATGTGATTCTGCACCTAATTGGTGGTGGACCAATAGCAGGAAAAGTGGACGCTGTTTTTGTAGTGACTTATATGCTATTTCCCCTTTTCCACCCCTTTTCCCTCTACTTTTTTTTTTACTATTTCAGCTTCACAGATGAAGAGCCCGGAGAAAAAGAAGGCACGGAAATCCACGACTCAGGTAATAATCATATTGTTGTGACTTTTAACCTTTTAGAAATGCTTTCACTGTGGAATAATGAACCACGTGGCTGCTTTCATTTAAAAAGTTGTACTTAATTTCCTCTGTGCTGGGCTACATGCACTTGTGGGGATGTTGGATGTTTTTTGTTTCTTTTTTATGTTTATAAAGGAGTCGGAACAGGAACCGAAATCTCTGCGTCACCTCTAAAACCTGTTACTTCCTGTGAATTAATTTGTGCTGCTATCACAATTTTAGTTTTTAAAAAAAATCAGAATCTGCATTTTTTGGGTTCGTTTTATCCAGAGGCTGCATTACAGCATTCAAACATCCAATAATAACTTTATTGGTATGAATAAATCCCAAATAAACTGAACTCCCAAGAAGTGTTTTCATAACATTGATGTAAAAGTGTTTTAACTTATTGTCTTGTTTATTTTCATGTTTTCCCCAGGCGGCGGGGTTCTCCCACCTCACGGAGTTTGCGCCCCCTCCGACTCCTATGGTGGATCATCTGGTCGCCTCCAACCCCTTCGACGATGACTTCGGACCCCCATCCAGACCGAGCGCAGCCAGTGGACCTGCTGGCGCCCCCTTTCTTCCCAGCCCCGGTGCCGGCGGAGGAGGTGGGTACGGAGGTGGAGGCAGAATGGGTGGAGGCATGAACTTTATGGGAGGCCCCCCAGGAGGACCAGCCAGCGGTCAGCCCGGGAGGAGGCCACCGTTTGGCCCTCCAGCCAACGCTGGGCCCCACCACCAGCTGGGCTTTGGTGGAATGCCGGGTTTTGCAGGTGGTGGTGGGGGTGGCAGCGGAGCAGGAGGTGGGGGTGGCGGATTCCCGCCCGGCGGCCCTTCTCAGTTCAACATGCCACCAAATTTCAGTCCACCCATGCATCCTGGGACAGGATTCAATCCCATGCTGTCTCCAGGAGCTATGGGGGGGCCTGGGGGAGGGGGGCCACCCCACCCTCGATTCAGCATGCCCCCACAGCAGCAGCACGGACAGGGGGGGCATCCATTTAACAGCCCTCCATTACCCGGTGGTGGAGGCCCGAGGGGTCCCCTGCCTCCCATGGGAGGAGGTATGGGTCCAGGGATGAACATGATGGGTGGCATGGGTGGTGGTCCTGGTGGCAACATGGTGGGAGGGTTGCCAGGTATGCCGCCTCAAGGACAGTTCCCTCCCTCACAGGATGGCCCTTATCCAGGCCCAAGTCCGCCGGGGCCAGGCAATGAGGATGGAAAGAACTTTGGTCCAGGAGGAGCTCCGCCAGGACCGCCGCCACAGCAGCAGCAACAGCAGCAACAACAGCAGCAGCTTAACCTTAACCCCAACGGTCCGCCCCCTAACAATTCCACACCTGGCCCCCCTCCCAACTCTGGACCCCCACAGCCTGGTGGAGGCTTCCCTGGACACCCTGATGTCCAGCAGCCCAATGCCAACACGCCCGGCCAGCCTCCTTCAGCACCATCACAACCGAACCCCAACTCTTCTCCTACCGGGCCCCTGAACGGATCAGGCCAGCCACAACATCCACCGCCCAATCAGCTCCAGCCCCCCAGCAACACAAACACCCCCAACTCGAACAACTCCACCCAGCAGCAGCAGCAGCAGCAGCAGCAGCAGCAATCCACTCCGCCCAACTCTGCCCCAGGCTCCACCCCTTACAACCAACAGAACAACACTCCCGGTGCCAGTGGCCCCCTATCAAACGCTGCGTCCAATTCGGGTCAGAACAACATGACCAACAACAACGGAGGCAACACTCCCGGCAGCAACCCAAACCCCCCGTCCAACTCCACCTCGACTCCAAACACCCAGTCTCCGCTGCCTCCCGGCCCCGCCGCCTCCTCCGCCGGGCCCGGGTCCGGCCCAGGGAAGCTCGGCGGCTCCGGCATGGTCTTCCCTTGCGGCCTTTGCATGGCAGAGGTGCACGACGACCAGGACGCCATCCTGTGCGAGGCGTCCTGCCAGCGCTGGTTCCACCGTGATTGCACAGGCCTGACAGAACCGGCGTACGGGCTGCTGACTCGAGAGAGCGCTGCCGTGTGGGCTTGTGACTTCTGCATCAAGACCAAGGACATCCAGGCCGTGTTTGTACGCCAAGGCTTAGGCCAGCTGGTGGCAGCTAATGAGAGTTGAGGAGAAGGACCCGCGTTGAGGTGCAGACAAATAGACTTTGATCAGCCTGAATGACCTCGGTGTCAAGTCGGCTACTCGCCCAACTCTTCTGTTGACTAGCCCTTTACTCGTTCACTACGCAGAGAATCACTCTCATTGACTTTCATGCTTATATATATAGCACCTTGAGTGACTCTTGGTAGGTTATTTCTTCCCCCCAATAGGAGTCAAATCACGATGAATGTTAAAACTACACAGTCCTTCAGATATCGAGCCTGCCAACCAGCAAAGCACTGACACCAACACACTACCTCACACAGTTTGTGACTGACTGGCACAGAAGCTCCCGCACTGACTGACTGTGACCGACTCGCAACACTTGCGTATCACACGCGTGTAACACACACAGACACACACACACACACACTCAAAATTTTTACCTAAACGATTAAAGATTCCCCTAAAGATTCTACATTGATGGTGTGAGATTTCGAAGAAAAAAATTTGAATTAGGATCAGAGAGTGTTGTACGTTTATTTGCTCGAGTCTAGCACTGCCCAATCACATCGTACGCCTTTTTTACTGCGAGCAAGTGAAAGAAATGACAAAGTAAATCGCTGCATTGCAGTTTTAAAATTCAAAACACGAGTGTCAGTCGGAGCCAGAATCAATTCCAGAGTTGTTTCCTAACAACTTTTGCACCTCCACACATGCGCTCTTACACATACTTTGACTCAACGTTTTGTACCCAGTGCTGATTTATCCAAAGGAGCTCCGGGCTGAGATTTCGTCCAACCCTCGTCAAGAGGATTTTACCCGCTGGGGAGAAAAAAAAAAAAAAAAGTTGTAAATATCGGGACAAAACATTTGTCTGGAACTTCCACGACTTGTGAACATGCCGCAGAATCAACAAAACAATGAGTTGAACTTGTGTGTCTCGGCTGTGTACAGTATAACGGTTTCGTTTTTATACAGTACATTTCAACCATTTCTTTTCTCTCTCTCTCTCTCTCTCTGCAGTACACATGAATTGTGAAATCAGTGCTTTTTGGATGGTGTTGGCATAGCAAGTAGTGACATCATGTCATATCAGATGTGCATTGTCCTTTTTTTTCAAGGAAAAAAAACATTAAAACTTAAAAAAAAAAAAAAAAAAACGTGTGGGGGAGGGGAAGGGGTGCATGTGAACCAATGCAGTAACTGTCTGATCTGTTAATGTTTATATTCTGGTTTCTTCCCTGCAAGAAACCTTGAAGTAGACCAAATAACTAACGAGCGAAAACAAACAAAACTTCAACAAAAAAAAAGACAACAAAAAAGAGACCCATTTTACAACATTTCTGTCATGGGGAAAAAAAATGTTTCTAAACTATTCCTCCTCCTCTTCTTATTTTGTTCTTGATTCAATGTCCAAGTTGCCTTCTTTTTCTTGCTCTCTGCTGTTCCTCTTCACTTTGTACTGGTGTTTGTGCTGTGCTCTCGCTCTGCTCTGGTGCCTCCTGGTGGAACCTGGAGGAACCACACCGGCTGGGGAAGGGAAAGGTACTGAATTCTGAAGTAAAGACAGATTTGTTTTTTTTGTTTTTTTTTTGTACTTGTCCACGTTTGTTTTTATTATTTTTTTTGTTTTGTTTTTTTTACATTTGTTTGCTAATCATTGTATTAAAATAAGGGTTTTAAAACCCGCTGAAATGATAAAGTAACTTCTTTGTCCTAATTTTCAGAGTTCTACATCTTTGTAGCTTTAATCGTAGGTGTATGTTCTCCTGAGGATTTATCACATGGGTGTTACGGTACTTTCACAGTGAGAATTTCCCCTGTGGGGCATTTCGATCTGTAAGGAGTTAACATGTTCTCCCTGCGTGTGGGGTTTCTCTGGGTACTCCGGTTTCCTCCTACAGTCCAAAAACATGTTGAAGGTTAATTGCCTGTAGGGTTGAGTTGTGTCTCTGTGTTTACCGTCCTGCCTTCACCTGATATTGGATGGGATCGGGAGTTGGATAAAGCGGTGAAGAAAACCGATGGTGTGTTTCTGTTTTGTTTTCTCGAGGGTAATTCTAGCTTGTATTCATCCTCGCTTACATTGAATACACTTTTGGGTAAAAACTATAAATGCTCTCAGAAGTAAAGTCCAAAAAACAAAAACAAATTGAGTGACATCAATTAATTCTCGTACAAATACATCACAAAAGTTATTTTATAGTAAGAAAAACTACATTTGTTTAGGCTGTTAAAACTTAAGTGTTAATCATTTACAAGATTCAGAGCTCTAAACATGTTCAAAGGCACATTACTGCACAGAAATAAATATTGTTATAATTATATTATGGAGTTTAAGAGTAAGATATTCTGCCTGTCGTTGCAGCTTTGCCATCTGCAGTTTAGTTCAGCCTTCTCGTTTGCCGGTTTGTGTCCCACTAACTGACAGGACACCGCTGAGGGTCTTCCAAGTCTGACCTCTTAACCACCGACTGCATCGGGAAGGGAATCGGCTGCAAAATCTAATCTGCGGGTCACATGACCTGCTGAGGTGACCTTGGAAAGGAACAGTAGAAATGCTTCAACACATACATCCACTGTACACTTCATTACCATTTGCACAAGTTCGGTTTGGTTTAAGAATCGTCCAAATGGTTTTGATTATTTCTATTTCCATTTCTGTTTTTAAGTTTAGAATTTGCATTGATCTGAATCTACATTGGATTATATTGAGGTGTTGTAAGGTCTGTTGATGGGGGTGACCGACTCAGATTTAATGTAAACAACCTCCAAAATAACATGAATACATAAAAATGTCTGATGAGCTTCTGCCAAACTGAACATTAATATCTTTTTGCAAACACCAGGTTTCCATCAGAGCTGTTTCATGGGCTACATTAGATCAGGGTTGTCCAATCCTAACCCCCGGGGGGTCCCATCCCGTCTGTGTCTCCGCCTTTAATGGAAATGGCAGCATCAAGGGCCCACAGAGACCGACAAAGCCACTTCTAATCAGCAGCATCGGGGCTGAGGGGCTTCTTAAACATGCAGACCACTGATCCTTCAAGAGCAGGATTAAAATGCACTACATTAGATTATGTGGGTGTTTGTGCGTGTGTGTGTTGTGTTGGGGGGGGATTCCACAACCACCTATCCATTAATCTTAAGTGTAATGAGTTGCTTTCTGCACAGTTTACTTATGTCACGTCCATAAAACAGGGAGACGTTAAAAACCGTGGCTTTTAAAACCTGAATCTGACCCCCCCCCCATCCGATACTATGTCCATCTTTTCTGGATGGGCTTCTTCCGTTTGCTAATAATAAGAAGTTATGAACGGATCAGACTTTTGATTAGTGCTTCCAAAAGGACGCACTGTCCAGTTTACATAAATAGTTTGCAGTGCATCCCTGGGCTGGCCAGTATTTCCCCTAACCAGCAGTGCTATGTTAGATATTATGATCGGTTGGTACCCATTATTAAAAAAAACTCTCCAACTGAAATTCATTAAAACGGCCCATTAGGTGTCTTGAGATGAGCCGGAGCCCGCAGCGCGGCAGGCGCCGCCTCTCGGGCCGCAGACCAATGGAGTCGCTGCTGAGGCGGGACGACGACCGTCGGATGTGCTGGCAACAGGTTGCGCCGGTAGCTGGAGGGGGAGAATTTCCCGATGTCCTCAGTTTTCACTGAGTAACATCTTCTCATCCCACCAAGGGCGCACGGAGCGGCTGCTGCTGGAGCGGCCGACACATGTAGGACCCTCCTCAACACAGGATTTTCAGGACATCAGTGCAGTAAGTACGGTGCGATATATCCACCTTGGCGAAATGAGTTGTTTTCCGGTCCAATTTAATTGGTTTCTAGTGTAGAAGTGAGAAAGTTACGTGTTGCGCGCGTCGTTTCGCTGAGCTCCGCAGAGACGCACACCTGTGGCTTTATGATTGAATTTGGCAGCCGCCTCCTCGCGCTGATGGCCTATAAACAAACACGGGGAAAAGGAAAAGAAGAGGGGTGGCTTTTTTTTTTTGTTGTTGCTCGCTTTCTTGCATGTTTTCAAAGGTTTCGGGCGCAGCTCTCGGTGCCGCTGCGCTCCGCCGCTGCGCATAATTGGATCAGACTGCGCCGCGTAAAGAGGATATGAGGTATTATTACAAGCAGGTGGAGGCTTAAATAGGACGTGACGGCGCCTCGCGGGGAAGGCAGGTGCGCCGCATGTTTATCTTGTTGCTCCGGCTCGTGGTCCCAGCGGCTCGTGTAAACAACGCAGTGGTTTCGCCGTGCGCGGCTCACCGATACTGGTTGAGTGGACAGGTGCGCGTGACGCAAACAGGTGTGCGACAATTGTTTCCAGTCACTTCTTTCTAATTATTTTTATTTTTTTTAGACTTACCACCTTGTATTCTGTAAGTTCATTATAAGAGTCAATACCTGTAATATTTACTCTGCCAACAAATCATACAATGCAGATTTTTATTTAAAAAAACGTTATAATTTTAAGTAAACTACACGGGAGGGAGATAAGCCTTGTGGTGCTTCACATCCCTGTCAACACAGTGTGCTCACTGTTTGAAGATGGTGTTTCCCATTTTCTTTTATGTACACTTTTTTTTTTTTAAAGCTCCACAAATAGCAATGACCTAAAATGTATTCCTTGGGTCTGACTTCAAGCGCACTTTGAGGCGTTTGGGTAAACATGCACCTTTTAATGAGGAAACAAGCATTACCATGTTGTTGCTATTTTAGACAAAGAGGAGCTGCCTCTGCACCACAGCCCATAATACTGGTGTATAGTGTAGTTTGTCCATGATACAGGCCTCCTGCTTTGGAAAATGTGTCTTTTGATATTGAATTTGGGTAATTTCCTATATGAGCAAGTTGCTCACTTCTCATGCTGACATGTGTGCTGGTGTATGTAACCACAACTTTAATTATTTATGATGAGTTGAGTAGAGATATGATTCTTCATGGTCAATTTACACATTAGTTAAGGCTGCTTAATTGTTCTAAGTGTTTAAGCTGTCAATATTAAATTATATTTTTTTTAATTAACAAAAGCAGGGAGAAAGAAACTACAAACTTTTGCATTTTAAAGATATATGCCAGATTGTATGTACGGTTATTATTGGAATATGATTTTAAAAAAAGTGTTCATCCATCAATCAATCCATCCATCCTTTGAACTGATTTATTCAACTCAAGGTTATAAAGAAGGTCTCTATGGCTCAAGGTCTCTAAATAAGAAGGAAAGACACACTAGTCCACACATGGATTCACATTTACACCTTAAGGCAATTTAGAGTCACAAAATTAACTCTATTAGAATTCAGGATGTGCTAACCGCAATACCAACCCCTCCAAAAACGACTCCATTTGTCAAAATAGTTTGTCATCACACCTGTTTTATTTATTCCATTAATTGCTTCTTTTTTTAAGACTGATGAGATTTATAGCACATCACCAAAGCGCAGCATCGCTCTCACTCGTCTTTACAAACCGGGGGGAGGGCAGGACAGCCTGTGAGAGAAAGTTGAGCTGCAGACGTGCACTAAGACGCCGGGGAGGGTGCAGGAAGAAATCCGTCTGAGAAAGAGAGCTGCCTGCCGGGTGAGGAGAAGTGGATGAGAGATGGCTGATGGGCCAGTCTGGTGACATTCCTGTCTCTGTTGACAAAGCCATTCCTTGTGACAAGTGAGAGAGAGCACATGCAGAGGTGAACTAGTTATCACCAAACAGTGTTTAGCTACTGGTTTCTGTACGACAACCAAGCCCCTGATATAGATACATACATCAGTCTTTTTGAGAAACCGTACATGTTTGCTGACTTTAGGAAGGCCAAACAATCCCACCATTGTTTAGAAGAAGACCACAACAAGTCCTGCAAACATGTTTGCTTGATGCTATGTTAAGAGTGGAGAATTCCTTTATTTTTTTCTCTAGATTTTTTGCTTTCCAGTTTGGCGTCCTCTAATTAGTCTCGTCACTTTTCTCTTTGCTGCCTATGTGTACAGTTTTCCACATGTGTAGGCTTTACAGTTGATGCTGGCCTAGTTCTGAGTTTCCTCCTAATCTGTTCTTATTATACAAATGCAAACCACGCGCAATGCTGAAAGCAACCGTCTGGAATCCAAAGAATGTTTTGAGGAAAGACAAAGTCTGACTTTGATCCGCTAATCTAACCTTATTGCTGGACGAGGGGGCTGCATGTTAAAGTATAACCAGCAGTCGCTCGGTGCCAGTTACATTTTAATTTTAAATAGTCACATTTTTTTAGAGCTGTAGGTACAGAAAAACCAGGCAGACTTATTGTGACACAGACATCGAGACTGATTAGCTCAAAATCCAAAGAATAATAATTGTCAGAAACAATTGGTTTTATATATCAATGACAGTAGTGACGAGAGCATTCTTTATCTGGGGTTTGTCTTGATGCTGTCAGGAGTGAAACTTATTAGATCCACAACAACCAGATGGGGAATGCACAGCAGGTGTGTGTGTGTGTGAGCGTGTGTGAGAGCGCATGTGTGTGTCTGCACAGCTCAAAGTAAACAGTCTACGCCCGAGTGGGTCTGCTCTGAAGTTTGGTGGCTGGGGAGACCGGCAGCGGCAGCAAGAGAGCGAAGGGAGGCCCATTCCTGACATAGCCCCTAGTGTTTAATGCTCCACAGAGCCGGGACAAAGGGGAGGAGTATTCACCTTCATATTGAGCGCATCACCGAGCTCCTTTTTCAGCGCATATTAGATGAACGTGCCTTGTTCACACCACTAACATTACAGGTTGACTGAGTTGTATACTCTTTTACCTGTATATAACCTGTAATAAAGGCATCACTCACTTCATGTGCTAATCGGATAGAATAACTCTTCCACTCCTTTTATCAAAGTTATATCTGCTTGTTAATGAAGTGCCTCAAAAACAGATGTTTGCAGTGTCTGTGTATGAGCAAATAAACCTACACATTGCTGCAGTTTGTCCTTTATACTTTCAATTATTATCAACAACAATGAATGCAGTTTAAAGAGATATAAATAGTAAAAGAACAACCCGGTGAAACCAGTGCCCTCCCTCGGTCTTGTCTCTCTTTTGTGATGCATAAAATAGGAAGTGCCTGAGAATATATGAGGTAATAAAGTCTTTTTGGTGTAAGGTGTAACAACCACTGCTATTTTATTTCTTTTTCCTGTACACACCCTCTGGGAAAAGGAAGTCTCTACCTTTACAAAGAGGTTCTCAGTGCCCCAGTGGCATATTTGGCATGACATGATTACAATGCATTCTCACTGAGAAGGAATTTCACCTGCAGGGCAGCAGGAGAAGATGACAGCTTCATCAAGATGCTGGCGATCTGATATTTGAGCCAGATCAGAAGGAGTCCTTCTGTAAAGACTTCGGTAGTTTTCACAAAAACACAAAAAAAGGAAATAAAACAACTGATAATACAATGTTCAGTATATTTGCATTGGGTTTGAAAACGCATTTCTGCCTTGTGCCACTGAGTCACCTGTTTTGCATGTCTTCTGTTTTCCTACATGTCCGTCCAGGCTGCCAGCAGAAAAAAAACCAGGAAGCGAACATGAGCAGCCTCTCCGCCGACAGAAAGCCCCTTGTGGACTATGGAGTTCAAATCCGCTTCATCAAAGACCTCGACGACACGGGCGGAAGTTATCTGGACAAATCCAAAGTGAACAACAGCGCGACGCCGCCTTCCAACAAATACGGCGTGGCCGTGCGGGTGCAGGGAATCTCTGGACATCCTTACGTGGTCCTAAAAGATGGAGAAAAAGGCGACTCGTACGGAGTTCAGCTGAACACTCCCGCACCCACGTCGGGGCCTTCTTCACCATTCAACACCCTCCCCAAACCCAACAAAGAAGCAGCAGATTTTGTGAACCCTTACAGCCCCGTGGTCAATCCCACACGTTCCGCCGCATCTCCAGCTGAAGATGAAGATGGGGAGATTTTTGGGAGCCCTCATAAAAGACCTCCCGGCGATGGTCAAGCTGGGACACAAGGGGAAGAGGAAGGTGGAGCCGGGAGAGAGAAGCAGGGGGAGAGGTCCAAAGCTGAACCCCAATCCAAAGGCGCAGTCGGTGAAAAAGAGAAGAAACGAGACGCGAGTAATGAGGAGTATAACGAAGCAGGACTGAAGCCTGTCAAAGTGAACGGTGCCGGGCCCAGAGGGGCGAAGGAAACCGCCCCCGTCGTCAACGGCTCTTTACGAGGCTACAGTGGGAAGAAACCAAGCCCGGTTCCACCGGCACCGTCCGTCTCGGCACCTCAGGTCCCGGCGGATCAGGCGCCCGTCCAGGCGATCGACACGAACTCCCTGGCTCCGATCAACAAGCTCATCAGTAAATTCAACAGCGGAACGCCGGGGGGCGGCCCGCAGGTCAGGGGTCGCTCCGGGGCGAGGCAGCGGCTCAAGTTCGACGAGCGCAGGAGGTCGCGGAGCCTGGACGCTCAAAAAGAGCCACAAGCTTCCCTCCCGCCTCCTATTTCTCCCACCCTGAATCCCTACGCCGCTCCTCTGTCCACCTCCTCCCATTCGTCGGTGTCGGCGGCTCCAGCAGGCGGGAGTCTCGGGAAGAGCCCCGCATCTGTTGCCAAGGTGACGGCGCTGGAGGCCCCCAAGAGGAGCTTAAAGTCACCAGAGAAGTTTGTTGCCAAGGACACTCCTCCAGCTATAGCTAAAAAGCCTGTAAGTGGAAGCAGAGGGGAGCTTTGGAGCTATTTGAAGTCGATTCTTTGTTTTGTAGGCGTTTAACTACCGTATTTACTTTGTCTCTGAAGGAGATCCTCCCGAGGAGTCAAAGCACGGAGGTCTTCAGTGGGGAAGAGGCTCGAATCAGACAAGCGATTTACAATATCCTCAAAGACGGGTGTGGGGAAAACTACAAGAAAATAATGTTTCAGAGTTTATTTGGACGCATGTCTGACATGTCCAATGTTTCCTCCTCAGCACCAGCGAGAGTGAAGGATCCCTCAAAAGAAAAGTCAACCTCATCTATGAAACAACCGGCAGCTTCAAGGTAAAAACAAATTCATCTGAAGATGTGGAAAATCACAGGGATATTTACATGCCGAGATCGTCTTACTGATTGGAAACTGCAACAGAAAAAAAAGTTTATTTTTCCAGAAACAACAGCAAGCGGAAAGTTCAGAAGATGAATCGATCGATCGAAATACAAATAGTACACTATTAGAAATATATTCACAATAATGTCGAGTTGCTGAAGAGGCCACAGAGTTGAATCCAGCAAAGTTACAATGTTTCAAACATAGTCCGAATTTATTAAACTACAAGTACAAATATGCTTTTCCACACGCCTCGGTCAGCTTTCGTTGGTGTCGGCATGTTGGACAAGAGCCAGCGTCAAGTATAGTTGTCACTGTTAGTTCATGAAATAACAGATGGTTTGCAACCTGTTGGCACGGTGGTGTATTTACACCGCAGTGAGCAGACCCGGGTCAGCAGACTGACTCCAGGCTTTCTGTGTGGAGTTTGCATGTTCTCCCTCTGCTTGTGTGGGTTTTCTCCAGTGACTTTGGCTTTCTTCCACAATCCAAACACATGTTCTTGGGTAAAATAATGACTCTAAATTGGTGTAGTTGTATGTGTGCGAGTGTGCATAGCCTCTTATCAGTTAACGCTCGAAAATTCGAAACCATGCCGACTGTCTCCTGTCAGTTTTCATGCCACATTTTCTCTCCTCTGACTCCTTGTTAATATAGCTGGAGCCACAGCTATGAACACACACACACACACACACACACACACACACACACACACACACACACACACACACACACACACACACACACACACACACACACACACACACACACACACACACACACACACACACACACACACACGCCTTATAAATTTGCATGATTCTGCATAAATCTCCATGCTCAAGTTATTCTAATGTGTCCTTACCTTCCCATATCACATGCACTCTATTATGTACGATCCTTTGTGTTGCACTCGTCGCCGTGTTTGTGACCGCGTCTTATTACGTGCACATCATGTCTCTCGCCAACAATGCACCTGCAGAACAGAGCTCTGTGTGCTGAGGGCGCAGTCGCCGTGCCCCATGAATTATTGAGTCGGAGTGGAACCCTGCACCAGCTGGGGGTTGACCAGCCGGATGGGCTGGATCCGTCCCCGGGGAGCTCCGTTGTAGAAAAACCTGCACTTCAGTAGATTTAGTGGTTGATTCCTTTACCAGCAGGCAACCCGGTTTCTTCAGAGGCAACACGCCTCCTGAATAATCCAGCAACGGCATCAATACACAGGATGAAGGAGTTTACAGGGTCCCTTTGATTTATTTGTGTATGCATTTTTATTTTACATTTTTCTTGGCTTGAGGCCATTTCCAGGTTTGCATCAAAACTCCGAACACAAGATCAGGCTCGGGACACATGAGCGTGTGTCACACACCCAGGAACTCCTCTGAAGTCTTTCCGAGTTATTTATGATACAATATTTTTTCCCCCCAGCTTTGTTTACATTCTGAAATGTATCAAAAACTAAAATATGCAGCCTGGTTTACATTCCCTGGGCGCCACTCGTGTGTGTCGCTCCTTCCGAAAGTGCCTTTGGTGCGTTTTTGACTGGTTTCCTGCCATGTTGTCGGTTCAACGCGAGTCTAAGGGAGAGTGGCGGCGTCGGCTCGGCGTCACGCTGTTTGTGTTTCTGCTTAATTGCGGATCAGATGCTGGCGTGTTCAGTTACCTGAGTCTGAGGCAGCTGCCGTGTGCATGTTTGTATAGCGACGGATCACTAAGATGACTTAACAGGACGTGTTTACCTGTTGTGACATGTTCAAGCAAACAGTGTTGAGTTGGGGGGGAGAGCTGTTTTGAGGGTGTCTGGTTTGAGAAAAAGAAACCTTAAACCTAGAATATTTTGATTACATTCCTAATAGATCTACATTTTTTTCCCCAGTGATTTCCAGGATGATGCAAATTCATTAATGTTTCAAGGCTGCGTCTCTGAACTCTTTGTTCATATATTGCAATGCTTAATCAGCCTCGGTTGAGTCTGTATTTGGGTGAATATGAGTCTCTTCAACTGGATACTGCTCATATAACATTCGTTACACACTTTACTATCGAGTCAAACAGACAATAAACAGTTGTTTGAGTTTTATAATACCAGTGAATTTATATTCTTGCTTCAGCTGTTTCATTATTTTTATATTTACTTTATACCAAAACTTAACAATTGTCTTCAGAAACACCTTTTCAAAAGTACTTAATGTAGACCTCTCGGCAATGTTCTGAACTTAAGCAGCTCATGTTCACCTATTTTTCTTGATTTAATACGTTGAGTTGCTGCCACGTATGTATGTATGTATAGCTGATTAGCTACATGCACTAACAGGTTGTTGACCTGTTTTTCCTCATAAAAAGGCCGTTGAGTGTATTTGCACATTATTAAGTCGGAAATACTTCAGGGTCTAAGTTCGCAAGTAACCAATTTCCTATTATTTGCTGTAGCCAGTAAAGTAATTCCAATACCTTTTGAACTATAGTCAGTCATTTCCAATGACTTTCACTAAAATCACCCGAGAAATGAAATGACACTATCCAATCAGCTGAAGTAATTGCAAGTGGTCGCCACACCAGAGCCACCATTGGAATTTCAATGGGAGAGAAGAAAAGAGGGAGAAAAACACTTCAAATACCAGCTTTTTAATCCACTTTGCAACTCCGTGCGTTTTCAGAAGCCCGGCGAGGCCAAATTATCATGTAATTATTACAAGAAAATATATCAAAGGTAAGAAGGAATTCATTTGAGCTGAACTATTCTTGTTTAACCGTTACATGGCCACTCTCCGTTATCTTTCTACCACTGGTTAGCCGCTGCATGAGAAGCTTATTAGTAGAACAAGGCCGGCTGTGACTTCTAATTCTAATTGAGTTTTCGTGAGTTTTGCATTTAGGATGGCGGGAGAGTACTGGCAGTGCACATGAGGATATAGCTGACGCAATACATGCGGAGTGCTTAAAAGAGCTTGTACTTATTCTCAGTCATGTTATCTCTCATTAATTATCTCATAGTGAGGGCAGAAAGAAAACCGGAATGTCCCTGAACGGGATTATCTGCAAACTGTCCTGCGGGGGGGGGGGACGAGAAGAAAGTGAAGCAAAATCTGTACAAAATATATCTTGGTAATCCATCACCGATAAGTAGCAGAAAAGTGAGGTCCCCCGAGGAGCAGAACATCCGTGATCCCCGCTTTTGTCTCTCTCCTCTGTCTGTGTGTGTGCGCGTCCCTGTAATGACTGTGTGGGAGGATAAGAGCGGTTTCATGGGCAGGCTGCGCTTAGACGTCTTTTTCACTGAGAGGGAGCCTCATCCGAGCGGTGTGGGCGAGCAATGAGCTCTGCTCCCTCGCAGCCTGTCAGAGAAGGCTTGTTTATGTGGGGAGATCGTCTTTTCTGACAACGTCTGAGCACTCTGGCAGGGCTTTTTCTCCCGAAGAAACTAGGGCAAGAAATCCAAGCCTGGGTTGTTTTGTTTTTTTGTTGTTTTTTTGGGGGGTTAAGTTTAGGAAAATACAGAGCACATCATACATCTGTAAGGTCGACGGCTGCAACATTTCCAGCCCCCCTCTCTGTCCTTTGTTCTTGCTTCCAATCTTTGTTGTGTTCTTATTTTGGTGCAGAGGGGGGGGTCAGAGGGAAGCCTCAGGAAGGGGAACCTTGAGGAACTTCAGGAGCAACTCAAACGATTGAAGCTTGAACTGCATCAGGCACATGATGAGTAAGTGTGTGTGTGTGTATGTGTGTGTGGTTTTGCATCACTTAACAGCAAACAATAAACTTGCATTCATTGCACCTGTGGGGTTTTTTTTCTCTGTGTGTGTGTCGTAGATGAGCCTGTTCTGATGAGTGGCAATGCATTATTAATGACTGTGTGTGTGTGTGTGTGTGTGTGTGTGTGTGTGTGTGTGTGTGTGTGTGTGCAGACTGGCTGAGGAGCGTATGGCCTGTGAAAAGTCGGAGTCTCGTGTGCGTCTCCAGGAAGACCAGCTGGCTGAGCTTCAGGAGGACCTGAGGAGAGTTTCAGAAAACCTGCCTCAGTCGGACTCACTGCAGACGGTACGGCCCGTCGCACTGATGCACACATTTCTATGTGCCTATTTTTTTTTAATGTCTCTTAATGTCATTAACTGATCATTAGTTCCCAACCATTTTTTTCCCCCTGCAGTCGCCTCAGATTACCCTGAAGATAGATTGTGGAGCAACTCTGATGGCTGATTGTCCAGATACATTTGGACAAAAGCATTTTCAAGTAGACACAAAAGAATAAAACATCAAAATAACTCTAGATTTTAAATTTATATTAAAACCTTGTGGTATCTCGTAATATATGCAATTTTAAAGCTTTGCAATTGTGTTGTTTATTTTGTATTTTCAGCACAACTGCTTTCAATTTGTCTTTAATGTGGTTTTATACATAGTTCCCTTAAAATATTTCCTGTGTTAAGAAAGCAAGTTCAGACCTGAATGTCTGAAGCATAGTTTCTGAATGTGGCACCCACAACCACACAAAATATGAATTGCTTTGCCTTTTTTTCTCATCTTCAGAGCAAATAATGAAGTCCAAATGCTTCATTACTGTACTAAGTTTTCAGGTCTGTGCTGGAATTTCAGATGCGTTTCAAACTACTCAAATCAAACACAATTTATTTGCCTTAATAAACTGAAGTTCAAGTTCTGTTCTTGACAGATTTGTCCACGTCAAAACTTGGAGGTTGATTTCATCCTAAATGTGTTGGACGGCGTAAAAGCAAGACGAGCTGTTTGTGTTTTTAATGCTTTTCACGCACCACAGAAATAGAAAGACAAAAATGATGTAAAACAAGTAAGTTGATGGAACAGGCGAGCGCGGGACACGGGATCACAGATAAAATGTGACGTCTGCGACGGGGCAGCCGGCGGAGGGACGCGGCTGAAAGTGGATCAGAGAGCAGTGACTGCAGATCCAGAGCAGCCCGACATTCACCAGTCAGGCTCTTATTTAAGAGACATGTTTTGAACACATCAGTGAGGAGAGCAGAAAAGTCTCGGTAGGAACATCATTCAAAATGTCGCGTTATACTTTCATACTGTGACTACGTTTCTCAGCATTTCTTCCTTTTCCTTGAGTGTAGAAGTTGAATCAGCCTTCTGACTTTATGGAAATTGTATCATTTTTTTTGCACAATTATGTGAATGTCTTGATAAATCAGGGACTGTTTGAGACTTTAGACTTTATTTCATCACAGGAGATTGAAGAAGATCCCTACTTGTGAATCCTATTTCAACATTTGAAGAAATCTTAATATTTCTTCACGGCATTACAGTGAAACTCGCCCTCCGTCCGTACCAACAGTAAGCCACTGTTATATATGTGGTCATGTAGCTTTCGGCGGTTGGTTGGAGTTTAGTTTTCATATGTAGTCTTTTTCATAACTGAATAAACACTGAAGTGTTCAGCGTCTCCTGTTCCCCCCCCGAGGAAACTCAATTCATGTATTCTTGAACATACCGGTACTAACTTTGCAACTTTAAATAAGACAATGTATTTTAAATGTGCACCTAAATTAGTCTCATAAGTCATATTTAGTGTACTTTTGTTAATAACACATTTTATTTGAGATAGACAATCTTTATGTCGGCTTGAGGTACTTTTTTTCCCCAGAAAAGGTGAAATGTGTTTTTCTGTCAGTGTTTCACCATTTGGCATTTGCTGATAAAGTCTGGAAGATGATGGTAGTAGTAGGAATAATAAGATGTTAGAATATGATATAATAATAAATTGAAAATAATCTTGATTCTCATGACAATAAGTACATCAATCATTTTAAATAGTAATATAGATACTTTAAAATCACCAAATCTGCATGTAAGCGAACAAGATGATCAAACAAGACACAAGCAATAACAAAGGAAATCGCAGATTTGGATGAAATCCTTTTCTGTTGCTTATTGAAATGATTAACCGATTGTAACTGGTGAATATTAACTTTTCTAAATCTTCTGTGAACAAAAACTGTTGAATTCGATCCAACTAGCCTCTTGGTTTCAGGTTAATCTGGCCTTTTTTGTTTTTAAATGCATTTTCAAATGATGATGCATGCTCCTTTTTTTATGTAAAACCTTTTTGTTTTTAATATTGATTTGACTGTCGTGAACCATTTTGAAAGTGCAACAAATGAATAAAACCATAAAAGCACAAATGTTATAAACGGGTTAAAGGCTGTAAAGAGCTGAGTTTTTCTTAAGGAAGACCTGTTATAACAGTTTTCTCCTGGAGATATGGTGGTAGTAGTAGTAGTAATAATAATAGTTTCAGTTGTTTATTACTTTTGCCGTCTATGTGTGCCTCGTCCTCTGTAGGACGTGATGACTCTGCAGACCCAGCTGATGGAGGCCGCCATGCTGCGTCAGCGCCAAGAGGAGACGCTGCACCAGCGAGAGCGGGAGCTGACGGCCCTGAAGGGAGCGCTGAAGGAGGAGGTGGAGTGTCACGACAAGGAGATGGAGACTCTGAGGGAGCAGTACGGCCAGGACATGGACAAGCTGAAACAAACAATGGAGGATTTCACACAGGTGTCACGTCACTCTTTGGTTGTTTTTTTTCTACACTGCCAGTCGACTTTGTTGCAACTGCAGAGATGACCCAGATTTCTGAGTGAACACACCCTTAAAGTTCATTTTATTACACTCCAAAAAGAATGCTGTAACAACAGTGATGTTACTGAACAAATACGAGCAAGTCAATAAACTGAAGGGAAAACAAACACAGGCATTAAAGGAATGTGTTGTGTGGCGTTAATGAGTAACTGGGAGGTGGGAAAGATCCCACTTCCAACATCTGAACATTGCCTTAAATGGTGAAGTTTCTTAGTTGGTGGTGTGACATCAGTCATTACCATGGCGTATTTGAACGTAAACGAGAAATGACAACTTCACTGCAGACTGACTTGGAAGTGGGATTTTACCCTCTTGTAACTTTCCAAGTTCCCAACACCATAAAGGCATTTTGTAATTTAGAAAGTCATTTTACATGCTTCAAACCTTCACTTCAACACAAATATCTGCACTTTCTCCTCTTTAAATGCTTCAAACTGGCTTGTTAGTCGTTTTAACCTCCATGAGGATGATTCAGTGAAAAGATCACAATAGAAGTTTGTAATCCGCAATAGTTGCACACCATAACTTTCAGTTTCCATTTAAAAAATTTAAAAAAAATTTTTTTACAAAACCAGGTTAGTTTCTGTTTTCTTAGTGACCCAATACTATGAAAGTGGTGGAAAAGGTTGGAATGTTTTCATCTCTTTGTAAAGGTTTCACCAGAGAACAGTCAGGTTCTACCTGTCAGGCAGTTTGTGTCCTGCATGACTTATTAAGGATTTAATAAGATGAGCTTTGATGCTGCATCATGACGGCTTTACCTCGTCATTCCGTTTCATCTGAGTGTTCAAACTGTGAGCCCGGGTTGCACGAGGTCGGGCTGAGCCCAGCGTGCAGAGCTGCAAAAGAGAATATGGCTGCTTGTGATCCGCAGCCCAGAACTTTTCCAGTTGGATTTCCATTGTGAAGTTTCTGCTTCTATCGGTAGACTATTTTTGGTGGTGGTGGTTGGGGGGGGGTTACTGTCGGATGTGGTGCAAAAGAAACTTGAAGAATATATGTATATACAGGAATAGATCATTATGCAGATTTTGGAAACGGCAACGGCAGTGTCAGGGAAAAGACACATGCAGCCTGAGAGCAGGAAGCGAGCAGACAGGCTGCCAGTTGCTTTTGATGAGGCGCTTTACTTGGCGAGATGCAGATTAAAGCGGTTGGGTCTTTGTAAGGTGGTGTTCATTTGATATTTCGTGACATAATTTTTCTATGTAAAAGTGTTTTAACGGTTGCATTGCTTGCTGATGAAGGCAAACGATAAAAGATCGGTTTCTCTGCACCCTCCGGTTTAACATTTGCTGCGGAAAAAAAAAGAAAAGCTGAATTACAGGAAAATGTCATAGATTAGGTGTTGCGCCTGCCCTTTGAATGGCTGCATGTCATAACAATGAGAAGGATGGCTTGAATATGAGGGGATAAGCACATTCTAAGCAAGGACTCCCATAACTCTGAAAATAATTTGTGTTTGTGTGTTCGTTCATCAGTCCCAGGAGCAGATCGAGGAGGAGAGGGAGAGGGTGAACGCCTCTGTGTTGACGCTGGAGGAGGAGCTGGAGAGCAGCAGAGATCGGGGGGACCGGTGGAAGATGGAGCTGGCGGCCACCGCGAAGGAGCTGAACAAAACCAAAGAGGAGTCAGTATCTGGAGTCTTCCCGTGTTGTTTTGCTTTGCTCTGTACACTGAAAACAAACGATGAACCCATCGTATCCGGATTCTGTTCACTTTGACATTTAAAAGTTGGTTCAGTTGAGTAGCCGGTCAGTTCAATACTACTGACAACGTCTCAGCGGATATAAGTATATAAGGGCTGGATGAGTACAAGATGTGTACAAACGGGGATGACATGGTGGAATAGCACAGTTAAAGCAAGATTTAATTCAAGCCCGGCCCTCGCTGTGTGTGCAGTTCTCTCGAGAAAGAGGAAGGACTCGTCAAGTTGTGCACGTTCACATCTCTGGTGGCGTTCGTCTTTGATAACAGCAGTCGGTTTACAAACAGCATAGTCTCAAACGCTCTCTGCCAGTCTGTTTCATCTTATCGTTCGGAGCAAAAATGCACTTTGAGATGTCTTCAGTCTGAGTAATTGTTAATATTGACTGGGGATTAACACTGTTTTATGGATTTCGCATATGTTTCTCACCAATAATGAGACATTTTAGTTGTCTGGACACTTTACAGTGCAGTAGCCCTGTACTGGAAAGAACTATTTTATACTCTGTGTGTGTAGTGAGCATCATTTTAACAAAAATGGATGGATTTAATTAGAAAAAAACTATGTTTTCACTGCTTCCGTGTTCCATTGTGGCGCGCTGATTTGCTTAAGGACATTTTAACACATTGCAGGAAGAGATGAGGAATCAAACCACCAACATTTAGTTTGAAAGACGATCCTTTTCACCTGCTTTCAGTTGGGTGCAGTCACACTGGCGTTTTACTCTCCACCTCTTGCTTGTCGTCATGACATCTTCATCAGAATTCTCAAGGGAAAAGTCATTACCTTGACCCCACCCCCAGATTTCTGACACTCTCTGGCGCCCCCTATCAGAGGCCCATCTGACATGGTCACATCAGTGTAGTGGTATAGACTACAAAAATAAGATTCTTCTTCAAGATTCTTCTTGATGTCGTCGAGTGTTTCTCCTTTGTGTGGATCAGACATTGTTTACTGCTGCATTTTGTTGCGGCTGCTTGAAGCCGGCTCTTCCACCCGGAGCTCTGATTACATATGCTGTATCTTCAAAGATGTCAGAGTTCAAAGACGCTCAAACGCAATAATCAATGTTGTTTTAAAGATGGAATAAATAAAGCGAGGGTCTAATGTTGGCCAGGCTGCACGCTGAGCCCAGCTCCTCCTGAAACATCCCCTTTCACAACAAACCGTTTCTCTTAAACAGGCTCGTGTTCGCAGCTTCGTCTCGCTGCTTTGAACCGACTCTTGTAACATATTTCAGCCCCGGTCAAGCATCAAACGCAGTCTGTCCTGTCTGATACTCCCTACATTTGAGAGAATTGGTTCACCGAATTGATACATCTCACTGGAAAACTTCAGAAAAACCCAGAAAAAGATACCGCGAAAGCCCTTTTCAGTTCAGTCCTGGAATATCTTGATTCTTCACGAGTTTTAAATTTTTTATTTTTTTTTTTTTAACGCATGCACTTTCGCTTGATTTCTCACTCGGCAGGAAAAGGAAGCCCTCCAGCCATCGAACGTGAGAGAAAAATGAGTCTCGCTTTGTTTGGTTTGACTAGATTTAGCTTGGTTTTGATCAGACGTTGGACATAAATTCATCTTTTATTCAAGTGGTATTAGAGTGGATTTTGTATGTGATGATCTGTTTTCATTGTTAGATCAGTCAACGTTTTCTAACAAGTAACCTAGGGAAAATAAACCCAATTGTCCTGATTTTTCTTCTGACCACCAATCAATTGGATTGTTCTTTCTTTTGTGTAAATGCATAAATCAAAGTGTGCTTGAATCAAAGCTTTGGATGCGGTGATGTTTTCTTGAACCAGATCCATAGTTTCACTAACTTGTACGCTGTTTGCTTTTGTTCTGTTTTGGTGTTTCAGTTTCTAGATGTTTATACACATTTCAAGTACATTGCATTTAAAGTTCTCCTTTCTTTGCGCAGGCTGAAGGATCTGCAGGGCTCGCTTCTCGCCGTGAAGAAACAGCCTCCTGCCTCTAATGAGAGCTCGTCTTCAGCCGAGGTAATTCAGCACACGAAGCAAAGATTATGCTCGCGTGTGGGTGAAATCCAGGGGCTTGTCACTTTTGTTTAACACCATCTTTTTGTATTATTATTTTTTCTTTAATCTGCCAGCGCCGCACTGTGGTTGTGGGTTCTGCTTTGGCTGAAGTTCAGACTATTTTTCTTCCTCTCTCCATTCATTTCTCCTGCAGACAAGAATATGCACGGGAACACGCTCCGTACTCATATCAACTCTTTGTCATGCACCCTGGCACGGTGCTTTTTTTCACTCTCAGACATTATTCATCTCTGATTACTTATCCCAAGGAGCTTCAGCGTTGCCATGACGATCTGAAGCGGACTCGCGCTGATCTGGACAAACAAAAGAGCGAGCTCGACGAGAGAAACGAGGCACTTCAAACCCTGAAGAGGGCGAGCGGCGAGAAAGAGGCCAAGCTGCAATCCGAGATCACCAAGCTGAAGGAGCAATCGCAGAAGGATAAGGCCGAGCTGGAAAAGGCACTCGAGAAGGCGAAGGAGGTGAAGCTTTATAGCTGAGAAGCGATTTTGATGATATAAACAACTTGAGAGCGTATGAGGAGCACAAAACAAACACTGTTGCTTCTGTTGAGACAAATGTACAAAATTAGAGAGACGGTGCAAAGTGAGTGGAGTGTTTTGGGGAAAAAGAAAAAAAACTGTTTCCATTTTATGTTTCCATCTCTACAGTCATCAGCTGGGTCTGCAGAAAAGACTGTGGTGGACCATGGCGCCAATCAGGAGCTCCAAGAAGCAAACAATCGCCTCAGAGAGAGGCTGGCCCGCATGGTACTGCACAGCTGTACACACACACACACACACACACACACACACACACACACACGCAAAATTATATTTCCACACACATACTGTACGAGAACAGAAGAAATGTCCTCCCACACAGACGCTATTTTCAATCAGGAGATGTGGAGTAAACCGCCAAAAGACGAACTCAAACATATAAGCGTAGGAAATAATCCCTCCGGGATGAATATACAGAAAATCTGCTTCGTGCATTGAAACGGGGGAAATATTACAGCTGTTTTAAAAAAAAGACATGTGAAGAGTGTAGTCGCACATTAATACAAAGCAGCCTGTGCTGTGGTCAACCCTGCTTTCAATATGAAAAGACTTGCATCCCTCTATTATGTGTCCTTCTTCTAATTTACATATCACACAGATATATATTTTAAGGTTTTGAAGTTCTGAACAAATGCTGGACTATTCTGATCTGCTCCTACAAATAGAAAATAGTGCACTCATGTCCGTGCTTGGCTTTTTCCTCTCCAGACGAGACTTCACTCCAGCGTGCCGCGGAGCCCGGACACCGAGGAGGCGGTGGAGGCTCTGGAGGACGAGAACCGCTCCCTCAAGTCTCAGCTGGAGGAGGCCAAGAGAGGAGCGGCTCGCCTGAGCAAAGAGAGGGACGACCTGACCCGGAGGCTGGAGGAGAGAGAGCTGGAGAGGGACGCCCTGCGGAGGGGCAAGAGTGACCTGGAGGAGCAGAAGCGGCTGCTGGACCGAGCGCTGGAGAAGATCAACAAAGAGGTGTGGGAGGATGGAAATACTGTAAAAAGGTCTCGGCGTGCCGACACGCGCGGATGTCGTCGTTGACTAGTTTTCAACGCACAGATGGAGTTGATGATGGGAGATTCCAGGCAGTCGGTGGTCGCCCTTCAGACACAACTGGACGATTACAGAGAGCGCTCGAGGAAGGACCTGCTGGAGGCGCAGCGGAACGGCAAGGACCGGCTGGTGGAGCTGCAGAGGGCACAGAGCAACCTGAAGGCCCAGCAGGAGGAGGTGAGGCTCAGAGACACGGAGGAAGGTGTCTTAGTTTGGTCAACTATCTCTTTCTCAGCTCATGGGCTATATGACCAAAGCATTTTATAGGGTTCTTGTTGAGTGATACCCTACCAACGTACTTCCTTCCTTTTTCGACAAAACAAAGTACCAGTATGTTGATATTGTGCTTAGACGGACTTTTAAGGTATCTGTACTTTTATTTTTCTCACTAAATTCTAACACAAATATATATTTCACTGTTTTACCTTTTTCTGTTGCAAAGAGGAATAGTTGATTTTTATATGAATTGCTTTTTCAAAATGGAGGCCAATTTCATCCTGTTACACACACAAAAAAATATCACTGCTATAGAACTTGAGCCAAAACAAAAGACGAGCAGGACTAACAGATTAGTAAAAATGTTTCAAAATGACAGCCAGAAACCATTAGTAGAAACGTTTCAATGATCTGCCGTGAAAACATCTCACAACTTTTAACTTTTACTTTAGTCAAATTAAAACGGCATCTACTCCTTTTTTTATGCTAACCTGAACTTTACATGAGTAGAATGTGTACATTCCCTCTGTGAGGCTAAACTACAATAGATAATTTATGGAGCCATTTTAAGTTTTCATAAAAATGAGTCATCATCGGGGGTGCTTTTAGTTTTTTCCTGGACTTTTAAGTTAGAGCCTCGATTTTCTCTTTTTTTTTTTTTTCTTTTTGTAATGTTACTCTTTCAAGTTTTTGGTCTGTAATATAGTTTTGGTTGACTCATCGTCTACTATCTAGGAGTGCAAAATAAACCCAAAACTTTGAAAAAAATCTTTTCGAGGATGTAAAACTTTGATAAACTTCAGCATTTTGTTCAACATGGAAACATCCCAGACTGCATTACGGCCCAAAATAACCCTGTAAGAACCTCTGAAGCCCGGAAAGATCCACAAACAGGAGGATGTCCTCCATCATTTCATAAATAACATCTTACATTCTCTTTTCTTTCAGGTCTCTCGACTGAAGAAGGAGCTGCTGGTGTGCAGCGAGGAGAGAGACGGTGCGCAGTTGGAGCGGGATCTTCTCAACAATCGCCTCAAGCATTTAGAGGGCGAGTTCGAATCCGAGAAGAGCTCGCAGAACGACCGCTCCCGAGAGATCAGAGGCCTCGAGGTGAGGCCACGAGGTCAAAGGTCAACTAAATCTGGGGGGGAGTAAATCGGGCCTGTGTTACCAAATAAAGTTCAAGAGCAATAAATAGTATGAGGGATGCGTGTGTGATGTTTAAGGTCAGAGAGTTGGATGGAATTAGACATGCGAGTTTACTAGACTCTGTGTGTTTTTCAGGATAAAATCAAGTCTCTGGAGATCGAGCTGGATGAGGAGAGGAGCAGCGTGGAGCTGCTGAACGATCGCATCACCCGAAGCAGAGATCAGGTCGGCAGATTTGAATTTCATGCAAATTAGGGGGATTCGATTCCGTGTCGCTGCTGGCCTCCAATGCGGTCTCCCCTTCATCTCGTCGTCTCCTCTCAGGTGGACCAGCTTCGCTCGGAGCTCATGCAGGAGCGCTCGGCCAGACACGACCTGGAAATGGACAAGAGTGCCCTGGAGAGACAAGTATGACTCCCACAGAGAGATTTAAGCCAGGTTTTTTTTGTTTTAGAAATGTCCGACGTGTAACGCCATCACCCTCCTTTGCAGGTTAAGGAGTTGAAGTCTCGCATGGCGGACATGGAGGGGCAGCCGCGACCCACAGCTGGAATCAGCCTGCTGGAAAACAAAATCCAGGAGTTGGAGGAGAGAGTGCGCAGTGAAGAGAGGTATGACATAACTCACTGCAAGTAACTGTAAACTATCAATTCACCACCAACGGGGCAGCAATCCTGTGTCCACTTTCATAAATATCAAGATAAAATACTTTTTTTTTTTCATTCTACAGAGAGAAGTCCAGTGTCCAGGCCTCGCAGAGACGAACAGAGAGAAAACTGAAGGAGCTCACTACCACATTAGATCAGGAGAGAACTCAGCACGTTGAGCAGAGAGATCAGGTGAATGTTGTCACGATCTGCTTGTTACCTGAAATGTTTGTGCTGTTCAGTACTAAACACACATACTCATCTTGGATCCAATCATGTAAGACTTTTCACTTTCATACTACAAATCAGTGGAGTCATAAAGATATATAATATCATTAGAGGCTTTTTGTAAACATAATTCACCATAAAGCCAGAATTTATGCTTGAGAGCCAACAGCCCCCAATTACAATATTTTGAGCAGTGAAAAATATATATTATATTTGGTATAAAGAGCTACGAGTTAGCAATACTTGAACACGTTATCCTATTGTGGCAAATGTGTTATTGTGTTTGCATAACAGAAATTAATGTGAGGCAGAAAAGGCTGCGATTGGTCCATATTACACTTTTTAGGAAATTGGACCATGCAAATAAAAAAGCAGAGCATATATATATATATATATATATATATATATTTATTAACGCATGCCACTGGCAAAAATATAAGCACTTCAAAAGGAGAAAAAAACGTGCATTTATATCATGTGTTTCCACACATACAAACCCTTAGAATACATTTAAGTAGCTCTACTGTTACAACACATTGTTTACCATCAACAGCCAAAACAAATCTAATCAATTTACCAAATCTTCCAGTGTTCCTTGTTATGCACTGATTAAAAGTTATAACCAAGTAGGTGGAGCTCCATCACTCCAGGTGTGTGCAACATTACCAAAATATAACGGTATATTATCTGGATCAAACACTGAGCTGACAGCTAAAATGCATTTTATTGGATCCACAGTGTTTTCAATAAAATACTATAATTAGTTTTTTATTATTATTAGATTTGCTCATCTTTTCTTTTTTTTTTTGCATTGAACAAACTTAGAACCAGTTGCTTCTTCACACATGACTAATCTCATCTCCACTCATCTTGACCCAACCCTCACCTCCCTCCATCAGCAGAACGCCCCCTGACCTCCTGACCCCCTGACCCCGATCATCTTTCTGATTCCTCAGCATTCATAGACAAACCTTTTAAACCCACCCCCCCACCCCACGAGCCCCGAACCCTCACCTAGCTCACCTACGACCTCCTGTGCCGCCCCCCCCCCTCTAACCCCCATCCTCTCCCTCTCGGCCCCCAGCTGTCTCTGCGTGTGAAGGCCTTGAAGCGGCAGGTGGACGAGAGCGAGGGCGAGGTGGAGCGCCTGGAGGGAGTCCGGCGTAAAGTCCTCCGGGACCTGGAGGAGCAGCAGGAGCTGCAGGAGGCCCTGCAGGCCAAAGTCACGGCGCTGGAGGGCGAGCTGAAGTATGATTCTTTTTTTGGGGGGGGATATTCTGCCTGACCTGAGTCTTTTCTACACTAGGGGGCGCTCTGCAGTAACTAACCAGCCCCATGTATGTAGTCACTGAGGTGAAATATATGAACGAGGTGTTAATAGTCGTCTCTCCGCTTCCTGCAGGCGGAAGTCGCAGCACACACATCGAACGGCTTTAGGCGCCACGACTCTGAGCTCGGAGGAAGAGGACGGCTTCTTTGACAGCAACGTCACCTCCATCCTCACCGAAGGTCACCTGCAGACCAGCAACTGCTAGTTGGAGAAGAAGCACAGAAACACCTATAAAAAGATTTAAAACGAGGCATTCGGGGCACGCAGGACTCCTTTGCCTCACCTCACCTCACCTCACCTCACCTCACCTCACCTCACCTCACCTCACCTCACCTCACCTCACAGTTGCTCTTCGAGGCTTTATTTTTAGCGCAGCAGTCCAACAGAGACAGGTTGTCTGCATAATTAGCTGCCATTATGATTCCTCCACTGCTGTCATGTTTAATCGGCTTGGAGGTCTTTTGTTTCTCTGTGATGTTGAAGTGAAGACTCAACTTAATGTGCTTCAACTCTATTCCTAAAAGTTTCTTCTTTGCCGTGTGGAATCTTTACTGCGTGCTGCTGTGGCATGGGTTTGTCTTCACGTCATGCAGAAGATTTGCATTTTCAAATCAACCAATGACCCCCATGTTTTTTTCGAATGTCTCCAGTCTGAAGTCTGTTTGCTTCTGCATGATAAGTTAACATTTTTCAGTGTTGTTCGCGGCGCCAAGTGTTTCTTTGTGTTGGAATTGACTTCTTTTTTTTTTACCTTTTTAAATGTGACATTTGTGGCCCGTTGAAACGTGAAGGCTGTATTTTTTTGACACTGTATTCGCTTTTACGCAAGACAATCAGATATACATACAGTAGCACTGTGTAATCTCAGAGATGGCAGACTTTTGTACTTTATAATTCATGCGGTGTAATGTTTGGGATGTATTGATCATAACTCTCGTGCATGTTCCACTGAAATGCCTTAAAAATGAGCTCTGTGTCTCTATTCTTACCTCATATCTGTACTGCATGTGACTTGTTCATAGAGGCTGCTGCTGCTGAGATCTAAATAGTATTTCACAAGCTTGCTTGCGCGTTAATCTTTGCCTGTACATTCCTATTGGAAAAACATCATTCACTTATTAATGAAAGTGTTCCACATTTCTCCATGTTGCACCTTTTCCGTGATGAATGTTGTAATCCTTCGGCATTTTGCAATCTGCTTCAGTTGAAATTTCAAGTAGCTATTAATGCAGTTAAAGTGTGTTTACGAAGCTGCTGGTGACGTTTGACATGTGGAGCACAGCTTTGTAAGCTTCCCAGCGGTTTAGACATAAATTTGGTGCACATTTTGGACCACCTGTAGAATAAAAATATAAATATATAAAGTTGTCTTTTTTTCTTGCATGTTATAGGGTTTTCCACTGCTATATTTGTTTTTTAACATTCAATCAAAAAATAGTCACAGGAGAAGTTTAATTAATATCAAAGGTTTGCTCATTTGTATTCTAAGATGGATAAATTAAATCTATTGAAAATTGATAATTTGATGCACAAATGAATGACGAAACTTTCTGTAAGCTTTAATCTTATTACGACTCTCTAATGTATTTACAGCCAGGGTGCTGGGGCGTGTGTCTTCTCCAAGGTTTATGTCAAATTTTCATGCTGCTGCATGAGTCAGACCGCCACCGAATCTAATCAAGTCTATTAGATTAGTTTTACAGTTACTGTCTTTGTAGTTCAAGATGTCCTCTTTGTGGAAAGAAAGCCGGGGTTGGATCACTTCCTGGATCAGAATAACAAGAAAACTTTGTATTTAAAAGTTTAATAGTGATTGTTTCCCCCCCCCCCCAATTACCATATGTAGTCACTCCACCCACCTGCCTGCATCCGTCTCTAAGGGAGGAATCTGCAGTAAGTCTGACCTCTTCAACTAACAATTTATCACAACAATGTCCAAAAGCATCGAGTAGGGAAATCAAAACAAATAATCTGAATGAGCTTGTTTCTGTACTGTGAAATTGAAATAATTGTTCTGTCGTTGGAGGCTTTCAGGCAGTATAGTTTTGCCATAAAAGACCGGCAGAAAATTCATCCCAGCAACACATCTGCAAGCGCTGCATAGTTAAAATCTAGTTTAAAGTATCAATAAACCAGAGGTAAGTTTGCCGCTTCGCAAAGATACAGAGAATTTCCAGATCAAGACTTGTCTGCTGTTCAGATTGACTTCATTTCAACTGCTGCTGAACATTCCTGTGGGCCTCATTTTGTCGGGGCTTCAGAGCTCGTGTGCCAGGTCTCTGCCCTTGTGTGTCTCACCTCGTGTTTCTAATTAGCCAATGGTCTTCTCCCTCTGTGTGCACCCGTCACTGTGTTCCACCTGTGCCCACCCCTTCCCAGTGTATTTAAACCCCTCTCCCGCTGTTGTCTTTGTCGGCTCCTCTTCTTCCCTGGACTTCAATAAAATCTGGTATTTGTGGAGTTCTGCCAGTCTGTATTTGGGTCCAGCTGCAGTCCTTGACATCGTGAGGCAGCTTGAGAGTCATGAAGGCAGTGAAACAAATAACACAAAGAGCTCCAAATGCACATTTGTCTTGGTAGATTTTATCAATGACTTTCAAAGCAACCCCGAGTAAAAACTTGTTAGTTGGATAATATTGTAGCCAGCTTGATGCCTTGTATCAGCAGGTGAGAACTAAACTTTTATTAAGTTTTCTCAGCTTCAGGTTGAAATTCCTGGAGAGATACAAGGCTTACTGAACTGAGTGCTAAGTTTTTTTTCACAATTCCTCAAAGTTGTTTACTTTTTTAAGTGGCATTTATGTGACTTCCTCACTGTTTTTGGTTTGGTTGGTGGTGTTTTTTTTTTTTTTGTGGCTGTTAACTTCAATCTCTGGTCGGTTGGTTGGTGAATTCACTTGGTAATTTTTTGTTTGGTTCTCCAAATTTTTGTATTATTGTACCACTTAATTTCTAATCACCTGTTCATTTTGTATTTATTTGAATTCATTTCTATACAATTTACATTTAACTTCAGTTTCAACCTGCTCCTCTTTATATACATTTTTTATTCCCCTCTGTTCTATACATTTGCTTTGTCTGTAGAAATGTATGCATTTTTACTGTTTCTTTAAAGATAATAATTGCATTGATTTTTTTTAATTACATTTATTTTGCATTATCTAATTAAAACCTGGACGTTTTGTACATAAATCTAAAGAAGAAGATTCAGAAAAAAGCACGTCTGACTGTTACTCTTACAGGGGAAACCTGAATGAACCTGAGGAATCCTTTCTCTGTTTCAATATTTTACTTCAGAGTTAGATTATACTAAAATAAAAGGATTCCTCTGACAAACTCTGCTTCTCTCTCTGAGTCTTTTGGAGGAACTGAGCTGAGTGTTCCTTTTAGCTCCGGCTAAGTTTTCCCCTCGGAGACACAGACCCAGTAATCCTCACATGGTTTACTGTAATTACTGAGGACATCAAGCTGTTATCATGACTCCACCTCGCTCAACCTCTTTGCCTTCATCCTCCCTCTCTCTCATACTCATATTTAGACTGTTCACAATGTAGTTCCTGTTGTCTTTACATTCAAGATCAAGTCTTAATTGATCACAATGTTTTGTAATAATTGTTCTCGAATTCGGAAAGGAAACTGGATTCCCCGAATGATGATACTTTTGTGATGAGTGATCATTGTGTCAATGAACATAACTGTAATTTGGAGCCAGTATGAAAATACATACGTGAGAAAGTGAGTAGCATCTTTTACAACTCAAATACTTTGCATTGTTGGAGAGTTTTTTTTCTGAGAGGCTGCTGGTTATGTGGGATAATGACAAGGGTGTTGTGATGCATTATGTTCTGTCTTTCCCATATATAAAGGAGGGATCGACTGTCTTTCAGATATGTGAACCATAAATCAGATATGTATATTCAGGTTCTGGGAGCTGTCACCAACGGCATTCAGGACTGGGATTATTTGCAGTGTTGCCTACAAGGACATGATGAAGCTCAGCCTTTTACATTGTGCTGTATACAAAGGTAGCCGCAGTTCTAACAATAGTAAAACCATCGATATATAACAGCAGTGGATGTTTGCCGTGGGTTGGGCTGTTTAAAATGACCCGTCTTTTCACTTTGTCTCATTGTTAGAAGTCCATTTAACACAAAAGCTTCCTCATACAAAGCAGATGTGCTATATTTACAGTCGTTATTGTTGTTGAATGGCATAAATAAAAGTGTTTCTTTTGTTTGGGTGTCTGGGAAAAGAAAAAAAAACTCTTTAACTGTTGTATAAAAGGTATGTTTGAAACTCAGCTGGAGCGGAAGCACCCTGGAGTGAAATAAAGCAGGATTATAAGGGGGTTTATGTGCCAGTCTTCTCGCCACACCTTCCCGAGAGCAAGTAAGAACAGGAGAGCAGATCAGGTTGTTGCTTCACTTAAACCGCCACACGCCCGGATGCTCCTTATCCCGGGTCTTTTGTACATTTCTAATCACACCAAGTTTGGATTCAACAATTTGATCGCAATTAAAACTTTGTTTGGTGCACAACATGATCCATTATTCAACAGACATCTGGATGCTCTGACGCTGTCAGTCTCCGAGATGTGGAGGATTTAATCAAACATAAAGAGCCGAGGTAAAGGAGTTCAGCTAAGACTTAATGGAAAGTGGCACCAGAGCCACCTGACGTGTGGCAGGACACTTATCAAACAAGACTCTATCCTATTTGCAGGTCTGACGTGGAATTAGCAGGAGGGAAACAGATCACAGCTCCTCCAAACATCCTCAATGCTGAGGAGGAGGATGCACAAACTTTGCTGAGACGGGACAGATGAAGAGTGAGGGCATATGGGACCTTTTTGGAAGAAGATCAGGCAGGTGACCAAAAACAAAAAATCATGGTTGAGCAACAAAAGTCTGCAGGACGGAGGCGTCCTGAAGATCTCCAAGGTCAGTTTGTGTTCAAAAATCAATATAATGCATCAGTACACAAATATTTTTTTCAGCAAGCTAAGGGTGAGAAACATGTTCTTTAACATTCTAAAACAAAAGCGTGTTTGCTGTAGAAGTCACAGTATATAAATAATAATCAAAAGCATTTTAGTCAATAATAAATCAACCTGAATGGTTAAATGAAAACCACATTTGAAGTAAAAACGGACAGGCTTGCAGTTGGGCAGCAGGTGTGTGTGTGTGTGATGATTGGTGCGTCCTGGATGATTTACGGTTCAGTAAATTCCATTTAAATGAGGCGCGGAGCTGCAGGTCTGTGCGTAACTTTCCCACCTGGATACAGTGAAGGCGGAGGGACGCAGAGATCCTCACTTCTCTTCAACTGTTTGCTGTATCTACAAGGAAGTTGGAGGAAGTCCAGATTTAAAAAAATGTTTTTTTAATTAATCATACATCTTTGCTCACGGCAGTCATTTCTCTTTAACTTGTATGTCTTGGACTGACTTTACGCGGAGAAGATGAGCGGCGCGACGCGGATGGCAGGAAATGGAGAAGAAGACCAATATGTGAGTGATGACGAGCAACTGTCACAACCTGTAGGAACGACAAACACACGGAATCAGACAGAGCGATTTATTTAGTGATTTGACGGGAGGTCGTGTTGAAACCATGTTCGATTCAGTGTGAAACATTTTTTTGCATCCAAAATGTCATTGGAGAACTCCACAATGGATGGTCACATCACTTTATTGTCCGAGGCACAACACATTACCTTTCATTTTATTACATGTTACTTTTCTTTTTAAATTACATCTATAGAGTAGCAGGTACAAATCACGTATGGAAATACCACAGTAGAGATAAAACAGCAGTAAAACTGTGTTTTTGCTTTTTATAGAGTTAAAAAACAGGAATTATTCTAATTACTCTTATATTTGATATTTTCAGTATATAATATATTTAGGCTACATGGTTTTGAAAATTAATCTACAAGGGGTTTTCCTCAAATCTGTTGATCTGGTCTAGAATCCAGCATAAAACATAACAACACTAAACTTCTAGTCATGTAAAACAACTTCCCTTAAGGCTTGATACATGCATCTGATGGCTGATGGTATGAGTTGAAGGATCTTATTTAAAGTGACATTCTGGCAATGTCTTGACTATCTCTCTGATTCTATATGAATTAATTATAAAAACCAAGTTTATACAACTGAGTGTATTAGTTATCCTCTGAAAAATACTCCACTGAATGCACCAAAAAAAATCTCTTCACTGCTTCTTTACCTTAGAAGACTGTCTTCAGAGGAAATAATGTGTTTAAACAAGTGAAGTCAAGTGTCCCAATGTTTCCAGCATCATCCAATGTTGTTGAAACAATCAGAGCCTCGGGCCACATTTAAATGCTTAAAAAGCCCTTTGACATCTTGAACCTTTCTGGAGCTCGAAAGTCAATCTTGTTTGACAAAACAATGGAGCTGACATTCAGGAATTCACCAAGTTCCAGAACTCATTAAAGAATGTGCAAAGACTTGTTGGTTTGGTGATTCCATAGAAATGTGCTCTCTGTATTTGAACCAAAAAAAAGAGTAGTGATCACACAAGGAAAAGAATTAAGCAAAAACATGAAACTCAGCAAAAGTTTTGAGAGTTTGTTGATTGAACGATTTCTTCTGTTTGCCTTTTGAATTGAGAAGTTATAAATACAAACGGAGCCAAATAAACGCCTGACCGTTTTAATGATTGGAAAGTATTTTCTTGTACACGATTGGGTTGATATGTTGACGTGATCCATCATGACTGCACACGTACGACACCGGGCCACGTTCATTTGTTTGACGAGGAAGAAAAAGACGATACTGCCATCACTGTGTCAAAGTGTTTCTTTGTTTGAAACGGAAGGAATACAAAAGTGAAATTCTGCCTCGGAGGATCATTAAATATCCGTGCGAGAACGGTGGTTCTTATGTAATGGTTTGAGGATGTTACACAGAGTTTTGAGCAGGATACGTCTGTAAATACAGCCGCATGATGTTGTTGTGACAGTCTCTTAAAATTGTTCCAGCCAGGAGAACAGACGTGAACTGTATCTGTTAGGAAAACACAAGGTTGCCAAACATGGTAGCTTTGTTCTGACAAGATCAAAAAGGATGGAACATGTTTTTGTTTTTTTGTTTTTTTATTAAATCCTGGTAGAGTTGCAATTCATTTTTTGTCTGAGGCATTTTTTTTTTTCTTACTTTCTAAAACTGCAGTTTTTCAAAAATTCCCTTCAGTGTCCCATATCCATCAGGGTAAAGGTCGATTGTTTGACTACTTTTAAGTGCTTTTTTTTCTCAAGATGAAGTGTCAAAAACTTGCCTGAAGTAAAAGAGTAAAACTTGGTAAAAGAACGGTTTTGGCCTCAGGTCAAAGTGAAATGTACAGCAAGTCGACTGATATCACAGTGAACATAAGCTTTGACCTTTTTTTCCCCCTCGAGCTCTGAAAACCCCTTAGTTTGCTTTTTCTTTGCAATTCCACTTAAATATCTGTAGGTCGTGTTGAAGTAGTTTTCCTTCTTATCTTATCGACGTTTAAGGAAACTTGTGGTGGCGTGAGAACAAACTGAGAAGAGGTTACTTTTTTCTTTTTTTCTAAAGGCCGCCGTCAAAGGTATAATTAAAACAGCTTAGCTGGGCTTTAATGTGTTTTTGTCAACACTACATTATGCTTACATGAGCTCCGACTGCGAGCCGCTTGTGTGTGATGCAAACATTCTCAGATGATTACACTGCTCACATGTCAACACCCTGATAGGCGCCTTCACTCGCGAGATAACAGAGAATTCTGTACACAGAATAATGCCATCGAAGATTGACAATATAATGTACCAGCGATGAATCTGTGTGTCAGTATTGATTGTCAATGAAAAATATAAAGTCATTTATTACTTAGTCAAACATTTATTGAATCCAGCTTCTGACATATCGGATTTTGCCGGTTTTACGTTAAATAATAGATATTTTTACATCACATTTCACTTTTTTTTTTTTTTTCCAGGCAGAAATACTACAACCGATTAGTCATTAAGAGAATTACTTTATTCTCTTCTGGTCATACGCAATTTTTTGGCCAACCACAGCTGATTGTGATCCAAACCTTTGACTTGGCTCAAGTTTGAGGCGTCCTTTCATCGGACGGCGGTGGGATTTGGACCTTGACCTTCCAGTGCCACCAAATATGAGGCAGGCTTTCGGCTGCTCCCATTCCAGTTGTGATCCTCATGCTGACTTGGCACAAGTCTTGCGCTGGATACGTTTGCTGACACAACTCCAAGTAGGACTGGGGTCTTGAACTTTGACCTTACGGTCATACGCTCGCTGCCCTACCCTCTGGACCACCATGGCCTCTCAATCAATTACATTGGGAAAGTCTTTAGAATGATATCTTTCACAATTTAAAACCTAGATAAACTCTATTCACTTGTTAAAAAAAAATTACTCTTGAAAGTTTAAGTTTTCAAAAGGCTGTAAAATATTAAATGGTTCGTCATCCAGGTAAAAAAATCAAGATCTATTAATCATCCAGTTCCTTGCAGCTTGTAAATCATTAAAAATCACAATAGTTAAATAAGAATAACCATTGAATGCAGCCTAATGGTGCACAAAGAGAACCAGCTCTATCTAAAGCCTCAGAATGAGAGATACTCAAGCATGAACATATTTGGTTGTGTGCAGCTTTTGACTTCTGTTTGCACAGTTTTGTTTACTCTGCACACACTTAGCGAGACAGTGGCTGTTATATAAAGACGCTGCATTAATCTCTCTTATGTAACACGCGCCACACATTCCTTGGACCACTGTGATCCACCAATGTCACCATGTGGCGGCTAAACAGGCTCCGTCATTCAACAATTGTGTTTATTTTCCAATGCTGTTAGTAACTTTGAATAACAGGGTGTTTGCATGAGTTCAGGCCTTTGCCCCATTTGTGTTGGTTTAGCTGAGTCACTCATTTACTTTTGTTGGGCAGATTAAGGATTATAATGGGCTTGTTTGAGACTTTAGTATTATACAATACTGAGCAACAATGTTAAAATTAGGAATAAGTTATAAAAGTGAACTGGGGTTGTTATTCGGTTTAGATTCAGTTGAGACAAGTGTATTCATAGGGGGCTGTGTTTAATCTAATCTGTTTCCTCCAGTTCTTTCCATTGTGTACTTGGCATCACAGTCCTGCAGGGGAGGCTCGCAGCCATGTGGCTCCTCGGCCTGGCGGTGTATCACAGTGACAGTCTGGAGGAATAAAAAGGGTTGGGCGGCTGGTGGAGCCTCGCCCAGCCATGTAAGGCAAGACAGCCCGCAGCTTCTCACGCATTCACTCAGTCACAGGCGGTCTGGGTCGCAGCTGATCATCACTGGGAAGAGTCCCACACAACTTTGCCTGCTCAGGTAGAAAAGTTTTCATGATGATGGTTTCTACTTTGTCAGTGAGCTGCATGATGATACAAGAGGCTGTGGTTTGTTTTGTTTTTTTTGGGGGGGAGGGATTTTTGGTTGGATTGAATGAAATGTGTTTGGTTATGTGATTCTTCTGGACAGGTCTACGCAGTTCTTCTTCTCACGCATACGCAGGTTAAAGTCAGGTCATGAATATTGATTTAGAGTTGAAATCCTGGGCACAATCACATCGAACCTTATTGCTTGTGTGAACATTGACTTTTTCTAGAAAAGTGTCATTTATCATCTGGTGTAATTTCATTTGATTTCTACAAATATAAAGCAAACTTTAAAACTTTCTAAAAAAAACAACAACAAAAAACAATCTTTTTTTTTCAGTTGCTCCTTGTTGCTTGGAAATGTGATTCAATTGAACTTATGGTGACGCATTGAGTAGGTATTATTCACAGGGGGAAAAAAATAGGTTTATAATTACCGCGTGTGATCCTGTGGAACAGGATTTTCTGATGTCCATGAGGTCCTGTACTGTATTAACTGCTTTAGACTGTCTTAGAGTGCGTGCGTGCCTGTGTGTGTGTGTGTGTGTGTGTGTGTGTGTATGTGTGTGTGTGTGTGTTGCCTGGTTATAAATTATCTTGTTTTGACTGCACTTGGAGAGGAATGGGTTTCACAGTCGGCTGCAATGTCACACTGTGCTGCTCTAAATCTTCTTCCACCGCTTTCGCTCTTTCTCAGCTTGTTAGAGTGACGTACGGATGTGTTACTGTGCTTCTTGGTTCGTTGTCGCAGAGTTCAGTGTGAGTGACATCACTTCCAAACCAGCAGTGTTCGTCAGGCTCATCATCGCTCCCATTACTGGAGCTGTATTGATCGTGTGAACTCACTGAGTGATGTGAGTGAGCATGAGTCAGCCTGGACTGAGGTTTTCCTGCCTTATCTACAAGTCTTATCCACTACAGCTGAACTTTTCCTATATGATTACCTCAGTGTACGCAGTAATGTCTGTCCGTCTCGACTCGGCGGCCCCCCCGTCTTCACGCTCCTGTTCTCCACTTCACTGTTCAGCCCCTGTCATGATGTGATCTCATGTTTCCCCAATTTCCAGCATTTAGTTCCAAAACCAATGAATAGGCATGTCACAAAACCACCGTAGGAACTGCAGCACTTCTGCATTGACCTGTACTTTACTCTTTAAAGGTATTTCGAGGAGAGAATCATAAAGCAGGAGACCTTGCCAAGCAGAAATGTGTGCAGCAGCTGAAGCAGGTCTCCGTCGTCCTGCTCCTTTGTGTAGTCTGATGAAAGGAGGACACTCGAGACAGAAAACAGACCCCCCCCCCCCCCCCCCCCCCAAAACTGTTCAGCTGAAAGGCTCACATGTCCTGGATAGTAGTATTTACCACAAACTATATTTTTACCTAAACTTTATTTTTTGTTTAATTCATCATCTTCCCATTGTAGCATTTTCTTCACGAGGTTCATTTCAGGACAGAGCCAGTAGATATGATGGAGGGACGTTTGAGAAGGACGGGGTTTATTTGATCTTGTTTTTAATGTGTACCACAGTGACTCACTCAACTCAGTTACTTGTTTGAATCAACTGCAATTTTGTATAAATTGTTGAATAATGAAACGTTCAACTGGAAAGATTCTCTCCTGTGACTACAAATAAACAAAGTGCGCAGTGGCCCCATTGTAAAATAGCATGAAATATCAGAGATTATCTCTTATTTATAGATGCTGTATTATTCCATACGCTGAAATGTGAATCTATCATCTTCTAATAAGTCATTAAGTGGTTCTAATGTTTGGGTTATTTTATCCCAGAGGCTCTCCGCCATATGAAAACCAAAACACTCTGGCTTGTATGAGCAGCATCTTTGCGGCTGTTGCTTTCTCTGTCATTTGAATTCTATCTGAGGTTAGTCCTTTATGATTGAAATGTAAATGAAGGCGTCCCCTGAGCTGCACAGACGAGCTTAGAGGAGCAGCTGTTTTCTTCACCTCAATAACGAAGCCAAATATTTATTTCACTGCAAACGCGCCGAGCAGATGAAAAGGTGGATTTCATTATAATACGTGACAAAAGTGCAAGTTTGCTCATGTCCGTCCCGTCTGGCAGAAGACAAGGCAATAAACTGTAGAAATGTAGCCACCTACTGAACTTCCACCGTCTATGCGTCATCTTTACAACCACCTCACATCATCGTATTAGGTGACCCCGACCCATTATTCATCAAGACATACATATCAGATGGTAACAGTTGCTCACATGCAAAGTGGGCGAGTCGCCACTGAATTCATTGATTCAGTGTTTCATTTCACCTTGGAGCATAACAAGCGCAGGCTCTTTGGTCTGTAATTACACATAACAAGCACAGCTTTCAGGAGTGGTGGTAATTATTTGTGCTTTTATTCACATTCACCTTTTGAAGCTGTTTTCGTGGTGAAGTCATGCTGATCTCTCGGCGCCGCGGCCACTGCAGTTTGTGCAAGTCACGGTGGTTTTCTGAAATTCGATGCTCAGAATCCGGCTTTTAATCATTTTTTTTTTTGTTGTCTGAGGAGTCCTGTGTTTCTTTTTTGGCTGAGACTAAATCAAATCCCAAATGAATAGGAAAGAAAACCCTGCAAACATTTGAAAAGGGACCTGAGACAGTTAGAACAAATTGAGTGAGAGAAAGTTGCGTGGATTCATTTGAGTCGTCCATCCAACCTTCTCATACACCTGCTTTATATTATTTCTGTACAGTGTGTTTATGTTGCAGGAAAAACAAATGTCAGCTAAGCTGTATTGGCGAAGTTGTGAAATATCAACAACAAGTCAAGAAATTAATTGAACATGAAATTGAATCCAGTCACAATGTTCTACTTTAATTTCTGACTCTGTGGCCAAACATTTGAGGTGTAAACATGTTTAGACAGTCAGTGCTAGAGAAGCAGAGAGAGAACAAACGTGCGGTGAGATGCTGAACATTGTGTTTCTCTGTGCCGTCGGCTCCTCCCAGGGCGTGTCCGTCCCACAATCCTCTGTGTCTCTGGGAGAGGGGAAGCCATTGAGCTGTCGCTTCTTCAGAACTCGGAGGGAAATGTTGTCACTGCCTCGGCGCTGATGGTTTTCAGACGCTGCAATTACACTCAATCCAGCTGCCACTCACGCGAAAGCATTTGTCTGGATTGGAGAAGAGAGAACTGGTTTCCTTGCGTCAGCAACCAAATGTGCCTCCCACATTTCACGTGATTGGTCGCCTTGCTTTTGTTCTCTGTATGTGTCGACCTGACCTATGGCTGGCATGTTCACACACATTTTTACAGCACTGATCTGTGCACACCCTCTCACACACACACACACACACACATTATTTTGTGGCACACATAGAACAAAATCACAAGAAGGTCACTTTCTTTAATCTCCAGCCTCCAAGCATGTTTATGAATGTTTTAAAAACAAATGTATTTTACTCTAAACTTTTCTTCTTTTCTGCATCTTGTGCACAAGCATCACACACTTGTGAATTTGTTTTTTGTTTTTTGCATATACTGTACCTGAATATCAAAGGGATTCGGCTCAGATATCAGCCACTGGCACTTCATGTGCTCACTTGACTGTCGGGGTGTTAGTCAGAAGTTGCATAGTCATTGGTTTTGTCCCCAGAGAGGAGTGGTTGGATGAATAATTCTGTTATCTGGAGGTCCTTGATTCGAGTCTTTCTGATATCTTTGATGCATGACAAGGAATTTCCAACGCTTACTTTACATTAAAATTATAGATTGCTGCTCAGCAAACAAGAGAATGAACCAATCAAAATAGGTTTTTTTTTTATATCAAACAAATTAAAACTTTGCCCCTTGGGTTGCCATAGCAACCTTTGCCATTGTATTGGTTTGTTTTCATGCCGGATGCCTGCCCATGCACAAATATGTGTTTACATGTGCGAACTGTTGAAGTTCTTGTTACAGTATTTCCACAAGCTAACAACTGATTGTGGTATGTTGAGAATGTGTAACTGACTCCCAGGTGTCATTCTCACAGGGAGTAATTAAAGGTGTGTGTGTGTTACGTACTTGGCGTGTGAGCAGCATCACTGCGCTGTATGACCACATGTTGCAACAGCTTAGTGGAGAAATTCACCTGTAAAGGATAAAACCGCAACTTACAGGGGTGTGCATCTGCTTCTATTCTCACTGTTATATAGGTCTCTGGCACCAGTCACGTCTGCCTTTGAAGCCTGTAAAAATACCTTTCTGACTGAAAATAAGTAGCTGAGAGTCGAAAATATTTTTATGGCTTCTATCGGTGTGAGTTAACACCTGCTGCACACTTCACTGGAAAAACTACTGTCCTGACAGCCAATGTTTATCTGCTTCAGCATCTTCTGAGGCTGCAGTTACAAGGACAGGTGATGTGAGGATTCTCTGGAGGGTGGCGGGTCTCACTCTTTGTGCCAGAGAGAAGAGCTCAACCATCTCGGGGAGACTCAAAGTAGTGCCAGTACTCCACTTTGACAGGAACCACTTCAAGTGGTTCGGGCATCTGATAAGAAACCCCCCCCTTGCCCATCGCATTTTAGACATCCACCAGGCAAGTCCAGCTGAGAGAAACCGATGGAGCGATTTAATCCTCCAGTTGTTGTGGTAGCGACTCAGAATTCCCCCCAAGAGGAGGTGGAGAGGTTTAAAGGGGCAGGGATTCCTGTACTCTCTTACCCTCCTTACTACCATAGAGAAGATGGTATGAAACTCGTCTACATCAGTTTAAAATCATCCAAAACTAGTGCAAAATCAGTATGGATGGCCAGAAATAGTAACTCTTCTGAAACTCACACACATGCGTTAAAGACAAACAAATGAGTGAAACACAAAGATTCGTCATTTTTAAGAATATTGAGAATTTATAAAATTTCTAGTATTTCAACGGCTTGAAATATCCTACAGAATCCCCGATTAGAAATGACACACTTCCAGGTATCGAAATACCTGTGGAGTGTTTAGTGTGATGACATCACAACGAATAAAATCAACGAAGAAGATAATTACTGTCAAAACATCTATTAGACATTTTTAATACCTTCCTTCTTGCATCTGGCGTTAAGATTTTCCATCATTAGAGCGAATGTCCTATTTATTCTGGAGCCGGCGCCCACACAAGTTTAATTAAAGCCATTGGTGATAACTCCCACTACAAAACAACAAATTTAAAAATCTTATCGTGTCTTAACTCAACCCAGCTAATGACGGAGAGTTTTAATAACTTCCTTCAGGGTGGAGGCAGCTCCAGCGTGATGCATGTACTTTAGTTGCACACACTTGCAGCCACATGAGTATTTGCACAACGCAGAAGCCATGATTAAGAAAAGTATAGCTGTGGACACGATAAATATCTACTATTACATAACTCGCTCTTCTTCCTGACGTGGATTGAATTTGTCAGGAAGTCAAACGGCTTGTTTTCTTTCGGTGTTTCACGAGAAAAAAGCATCAGTCTGTGTGATGACATAGCTTTGCATACTGTAAAGGGTGTTCCCAAGAAGGGATTATGTGCAGTTAAAGAGGTATTTGTTGTCTCTCCGGGGACGCTGAAGGGTCAGGGAAGCTTAAAGGCTTTTGTGAACAAAAAAACAACAAAAAAATAACTTAATCAGCAACATGTCCTTCTATTAAAAGAGCTCTGTGTTGTTATGTAAAATAATATTTTAAAAAAACAAAACAATAAATTCAATAAATCAATAGCTGACAAACAGGTGGAGCAAAAAAATAATTATAGAATAGAATAGACTAGAATGGAATGTAAATATGATCAATAGAAGATAATACACAAAGAAAATAGAATACTGAATCACCTGATGGAGATACTCACTTATAGCTAAAAATGTAAAACCATGCTTTGTTGCATAACACTCATACTATCCGTTTTCTTGTTGCCAAGGTAACAAAGTTTGGTTTATAGTGACTAAGTGGCTGCAGATGTTTTCAGAGTTTATATTTTCGTCCCCGGCTGGGCTGGTTTCAGTTTCTCCATTGAGCCCAGGCGGTGTTTTAGTCATAATCACCAGACGTTGGCAGTGGAAATGTCTCCTCGGTGTGGGTTGCTAGGTTTTACAGACTCGCTGTGTGGCATCTACAGAGGAACTTCAGTAAAGGGGAAGTTTTATGGTAAAAACACACCCCCTTCTCGCTCTTTGTCTCTCCGCTCCACCCTCTCTTTCACTTGTGGCTTTCATTTTAAGGCCCTTCTTCTCCCTCGTCATTGGTTGTTGTTTTTTTGACTCATAGTCCCCAATTCCCCTCTTTTACCCGCCAACGTCCTCATATGCTCTCGTCTTTCCCTTCAGAACCAGTGCAGGCGGCTGCGACTCACCATACAAGATCAGGAGTCGTCAGACTGTGTCTCAGACCAGAGCAGCAGCGAGGTAGAGTATCTCCACCCACAGAGGAGCTCGGTGTCCTCACGTTCCCTGAGAGCAAAGAGCACTAACTCTTTATTTATTGAACTTAGGAAAGTGGCTTGGAATTGGTGTTGCCACAGACTCCAGAGGAGGAGGAAGAAACACTCCAACTCATCACACCCACTGAAGACAAAGTTGAAGTCATTAAGGTGTGTGTGTGTTTTTTTTTCTTCTTTCCTGTAAAAAAAGAAAAAAAGAAGTTCGTTCATCCAGTTGTATGAAGGTGTGAGACACTTCGTCTCACACACTCTGCTGCTGTGTCGTAGGTCTTCCTCGAGTCTCGTCCAGAGACAGCGGAGAGCGTCAGGATGCTGACGGACGAGGTGTCCCAGATTCAGGAGGTCAGTGTGTGTGTGTGTGTGTGTGTGTGTGTGTGTGTGTGTGTGTGTGTGTGTGTGTGTGTGTGTGTGTGTGTGTGTGTGTGTGTGTGTGTGTGTGTGTGTGTGTGTGTGTGTGTGTGTGTGTGTGTGTGTGTGTGTGTGTGTGTGTGTGCGTGTGTGTGTGTGCGCGCGCGCGCGTGCGTGCGCTTGGACTGAAGGCTGTACCTTTTTAGACAACTTTTATCACTTTTTAATTTGTTATATTCTTTTTTTTGTATTTAGCAGTGTTATGTATTCTATTTTTATTGGGTCGTCCAGCTGAAACATATTGTTTGATTTTACACATTTCATTTTTCATTTGTGATTGTTTTACTGTTTTTAGAGTGTAAAGCACATTGTGAGTATTGTAAGAAGGATAGAAGATGGATGGATGGATGGTTAATTGCTTGTTTGGTGGTGACTTGACTAGTTGGTCCTTCAGTCAGTCAGTCTGTCTTTTGGTTGGTTGGTTGATTAGTTGGTTAATCATTTGGTTAAATCTTTGTTTGCTTGGCAGTGAGTTAGTTGAGGTGGTAAATAAAATGAGATACATTTTATATCCATGTTTTGGCATGCATGTCTTTTTGAACTCGCGCTGTGTTTTTGTTTCCAGGTGAGATACTGTCTGAAGACTCTGCGAGAGCAGATGGCAGCCAGGCAGAGCACGACCAACAACAAGGTACACACACATGCTGCTGTGCAGTGAAACAGTACAATAGTGGAGCAATGAGGCACCAAGTCCTATCTATTTCAAATAAATTAAATATAAAGAATACAGAACGTGGCTTCTCGACTTTAATGTGACGGTCATCTCAAACACCAAAATACTAGATATGAGCAATTCTAACAATCTAAAGAATAATAGAAGAGTAACAGTACCTGTTTGAATCCGTGGTAATATAATATATACTGTATAGAACAACACTGTAACACATATTTTTTACAAAATAGTAAAGTTAGAGTTTAAAAATGCACATTAACCTATAGGATTAAGATTTTTTTTTAAGGAAAGACAGCAAAATATTCCAACTCAGTTCTATATAAAAACAATTCGGTGTTAAAATGATCATAACTTCGAAAAGTTGGGCTGAACTGCTTTGTCATTATGAGTCATGTGAGTTTTGTCCCAGCAGCGGATATAGACGGAGGGGAAATATTATGCTCTTCCTTAAATGTAAATTACATAAACTCTAGAGGGAAGCAGTGAAATAGAGGAGGTACTCATAGCTATGTTTAATAATAGTTTAATAGATCACATCACAAACATATGAGCTTTTTTTACATTTTAAAGGAAGTAAAAATGCTTCCTTAAAAGCAAAGCAGGGCAAAAAACAGTTTGTATATGATGTTTTCTGAAGTTACAACACTGTAACCAATTTCACTGTATAGCATAACTGATACTGATTAAATTATTACTAGTTTGGAAGGAATAAATAAACCGAGGAAGTTCCCAAATGATGTCACTTGCCCAAATAACATTTTTGAGGAAACGTCGAGTTTTCAAGGTGCCGTTGTCATATTTGCATATTTGAAGCTTTAACTCCACCAACCGGTTGCTGTTTTATCTTTTCAGTTTCCCGCCAACGGCTTCAGAGTCAAAGTGCCCAACAACCAAGCAGCTGTCGGCAGCAGCGTCAACAATGTCCTCAGTGAAGCTCATGTACGTTTCCTCTCACTTCTTTAACATCCTCTGTGTGGCCGGTGTGTTCGGATTATTGCTCCGATTAAACATGAAGGAAGTACAGGAAAAGTAGAAGTAGGTTTCCACACCCGCTTGTTTGAATGCTTTGAGAGGTTGTTTTTTTAAAATTATTATTATTTTAATTTCAGGCATGTAATTCATAATAGAAAAAACAATGTTGGGCCTTCCAGCTGTTTCCCACACACACGTTATTGTTCAGTCTTATGAGGACAATACTTTTGTTTACATTGATTTCCTGCTGCCTCACTCCAATCACAGCTGTAACGATGACTTGCATAATCCGAAGAGCTCATTTCAATGGATTTGCTACAATTTGGAGACAGAAAGACGCAGTGAACGTGCAAATTAGAAACATGAATGGCTCGAGAACACGACATTGGCCACACGACAGGGGCGCGCAACACTAATTGAAAGAAAATTGGAAATGATCCCAGTCCACCAATTATTTTGTCAACGAAAGTCAAATGAATGTCCACATCATCAGATACACACACACACACACACACACACACACACACACACACACACACACAGAGCACCGTAGCTCACTCACAAGTCACACGCTGGTCACACATAATATTGTATTTCCCATCCATTATTCTCGACCCGTATCATAACATCCTCTGTAATCCAACACCTTCATCCACCCAGACAGTAGTGTTGAGAAATACATGGACTCTCCGGATGTCCAAGAGCAGTGACCTGCATGTGTGCTATCCAGGTAATCTTGGGTCAGATTACACTGCCCTCATTTCTAAGCGGTTTCCGATTATACAGCGATGCAAATCCTCTTGTTTGCCCGTGAGATGAAGCTTTCCTGCCTCCACAAGCGACGGCCCAGAGATAAGAGAATTAGCAGCTTCTCGTGTTGAAGCTCCAGTCGCCCCCACACAACAACGAGCAGCCTGTCTAAACACTGTTTGTCACCTTTTATCTGTCTGTCGGCGCCCGTCTTGCCTTCAAGTTCAAGGAGTTGATGAGATTAGGCCTCAATGGAGCGCGCCATGTTGTCTGCCCTCCCGCCCAGGCCGTGGATAATCAGGAGGAGAGCGCGAGGCTCCGGGAGGCGACCAAGCGTCTGTACGCCCAGCTGAAGGAGATGGAGAAGAAGCACCAGGAGGAGCGAGACAGACTGCAGGTTCGTGTCCCGGTCACGTGACACCATTTCCTGTGTGACTCAGCCCGCCGCCGCTCCCCTCGCTCCTTCGATCCGTCTCATTATCTGTCAGCCAGAGCTTCTGATTTCATTCCTCATCTGATGATCCTCTGCACTCGTCTCCCCGGGCAAGTAGAGACAGAGGCCTCAGGCCCGACGTTTCACCGCAGACTCTGTCCGTGATCTTGTCTAGTTCCCTTTTTTCTTTTTATTATATTACTCACAACCCACAAAAATGTAAGCCAATGCTACCGGCTGACATTTTCCTTTAGTCATTCTAAGATGTCGAGTCAAGATTCAAACAAAATATAGACTATTTAGATCACCACAAAAAAGAAATAAGAGTCTCTCACACACATGCAGGATGTGGAAATGTACAGCACAATTACCACATTCTCAAAAGAACTATATTTGAGTGTATTGTATATTATTCTTTCAATGTAGCACGCTGCATGAATATCACACATAGCACATTTACAGTGAGAGAATTTGTGTGTAGTAAGTCGTTGGGACGTGGCTCATGCACTAATAAGTAACAAATAAGTGGAGACTATTAACACACATTAAAATATGAGAAACAAGAAAGTATCTGTGATGCACAGGGATTCAAATAATATTTCTAGAGCACATGGCTTGATGTGATCTTGATCTGGTCACTTTCCCCTCCTCATTATTGACAAAAGTAACTTTAAAAACCAAATGAAATAAAAAAAAAAAAAATCACGGTTTAGCCTCATGGCTCCACAGTTCTCACTCTTTCTTTCTTACAGTCGGAGTCAAATGAGCAGCGGGCGCGTTTGGCCGAGCAGTCGGAGCGGCTCAAGAAGGCCGAGAAGCAGTCGGACGAGAAGGACCAGCAGGTGGAGGAGCTGCAGAGGCTGCTGGAGAACATGGAGACTGAGAGCGGCCTCCTCAAAGACAAGATGGCCGCCGGCGAGGTCGAGCTGCTGCAGCTGCGAGCGGACAGGGAGGAAGGGGTGGAGAACTCCCAGAGGTTAAGACTCATCCCGGAGCAGGTCGTTTTATGTTTTTGTCATGCGACATTTCAGATCCTATTGTATTTTTATTATTTTGTGCAGGTGTGAGGAGCTGGAGAAGGAGGTGGCCATCTTGAAGGAGAAGATTCATCACCTCGACGACATGTTGAAGAGTCAGCAGAGGAAGGTTCGCCACATGATCGAACAGGTATTGATGCACACGGCCTGCGGCACGCACACACACAAACACGCCATTACAAATCAGCACGTTGAGGCCCACGAACGTTCAGGAAGCCATTCGTGATGTTATTCGGTTTGGAGACAGCAGACATGTGAGGTGCAACTGAAGTGAAGAGGCGAAGCCAAAACCCAAACGTGCAGTGGAAAGAGAGAACTCGCCGTGAATTGTTGATTCCGCTTGAGCTCACAAAGCGACGTGCGTTTCGGCCGTGTGTTTAACTTGGGTTTGTTTTTCGACGACGCCGCAGCTGCAGAACTCCCGGACTGTCCTGCAGGAGCGAGACCGAGTCATCCGAGATCTGGAGGAGAAGGTGGCGTTCCTCGAAGCTGAGGTGAGACGCTTCGCGGTTCTTCAAATCTAAGACCAGTTTATATGTGTGTGTGCTGCTCGCTGTTTTCTAGAAGCATCACGCACTCTCACACACACACACAAGCTCTCAGACCTCACCCTGGACACTGAATCGTTGTAAATTCTATCTTTTATATTTGCCCCCGAGCAAAAGAAATAATGTCTGAACTGCTTTCTGTTTCCAGAACAGAGAAATGCATGACCACATGGAGTACTTCCTGGCTGGTCAGGATCCGTCACCGACTGAAAACAAACCAGAGGTTGTTTACAGGTGAGACGGGGCTTCTTAATCTGGAGTTTAATCTTAAATATCAAAATAAACTCAAACCGTACCCTTTTTTTTTTTTCCCCTTCTTTTTTTTGTTTGTCGTCTCTCTTCGGCGCAGCAAAACACTGACACCGACGACGCAGAGCAGCAAGGCCCTCCCATTCATCAAAGTGATCGAGATCAAATCCTGAATGAAGCAACAACCAACAGAATAACTAGAAGTAACAAACTCTGTAGAAATATATGTACATATATCCACCGACCAGTATACACAAAGTAGAGCTGCAGACCGAACGCACACGGGTCCTTTCGTAGGACCTCAGAGTTCCTTGTGGAGGCTGTTGTACATTCTGCTTGTTGGTTTTCTGTGTCAAAATGAATCGAGAACAATGATCCAGTAGAAGGAGAAATGCTTGAAAGCAAAACCGATGCGAAGCCTCTCGCCGATCTCCTTGAATTACACAAGACACAACCCGGTTGGCGTGAGGACTTTTATCAGCGAGTCGTTTGGCCAACAGTGACAGACGAGAGAGTTCAGCGAACGGAATTTAAATAAAGTGCATCAACAGGTCAACGTACGAGCCAAGTCAATTACAGCATCTTAATTATTCCAGGTCAAATGTCCAAACGATTGTGTTTGGTGTTGTTTTTTTTTGTTTTGTTTTGTTTTTCAGCTGTTCTTTATCCTCCTGCCTTGTTCCTCAGAGTCGGGATCAATTCTTCAGTGCTTTGCGCCACATTGCCAACAGCAGCCAAGCCGATGTCACTGATGAAACGTGACTTATGCAACTCAAATACTTTTTTTTTCTGACACTAGAGTGGCTCAAAAATAAGAGTGATAATGCTTTGTTGGTGTCAAATCAATTGCTTCATTTTACTCTTACTGTAAATCACCAATTAGAATAATAATAATAATCTACTCTGCCAAGTGTGGCCTAAACATGCTTATTGTGCAGTCCTGTTTGTTTGTACTTAACAAAAGTTACATATTTAACAACTCTGACTTTAATGACACTTATTTACTTTGAATATATTCTGTTTGCATGGACTTTGCTGTTTCGTTTGTCAAATACTCTTTAGGTTGAGCATTTTTTTTTAAAGTAACCTTTTACTGTGAACATTGTATAGATTTGCCGAAGTGATGCCTGTGTCCTTTTTCTGTAGATCGTGTAGATTCTTATTTAAATATAATAAAACAAATACTGGTTGAACCGATCATTTGTTGTCGTTTAATGGCTTATTAACCTCTGTGGTCCAAAGTGTATGCGCTATATAAGCTTATACTGCCACCTAGTGGAGATATTAAAGACAGCAGACAATGTTTGAGATGTTTTTTTTATCTGAAATTACAGAAGTGCAACTTTCACATGAAAACAAACTAAACCGTATCAAATAAATTATTACTGCAGCATATAAATATCTTACATCTGTACAAATAATCAAATATAAGTTGTGTATTTACAATCAATTTGTTGAAAGGAAAACATGAATTATCAAGTCCAAAAAACCTCCACCGAAAACCTTGGAACATCTGTACAAAGTGTCTCACCGTTGTGAATCTTTTGTTTACATCATAAATATAAATATCCAACTCTGAATTCATAGTCGTCAGTGCCCCACAGCACTTAATTTGTTGCTTTAAAGCTGATTTGGAAAAAAAACCACGTCGCCTGCGCCTCACAGCGTGCTCTCCAGTGTGTTGTAATTGTCTTTGAAGCTCTTGAGCTCCAGGAAGTGTTTGGGCCTCTTGCTGCGCTGCCCGGTGGAGGGCAGGTAGGTGACCTGGATGGTGGAGGGGGTGCCGCGGACCGGGGAGCCCGTCAGGTCCTTGGCTGCCGACTGGTGGTGCTGGTCCAGGCTGGTGCTGCTGGAGTAGGCCTTCACGCTGAGGAAGAGAGAGGTCGCACGGGTCACCACACACGCTCCACCAACGTCAGGAAAAATCTCAACAAACATCAAGTCTGGACCGGCACGGCGACACCTACACGTCAGCCAGTTCATCGAGAGCTTGTTGATATTCAAGAAATTCCGCTTCTCCAAACACCTGGAACAGATAAAGTGCAATTGATGGATATTAAAAACTCCAGGACGTAGTTGTGGCACACACTAAAAATTTTTTAAAAATCCTCCCACACACCCCGGTCCCGTGGCGAGCGCTGTCGTAGCCTTCGAGCAGGCGGTCGATGAGAGCGCTGCGGCTGCTCTTGATCAGAGAGTGGGAGTTGCGCAGCTCCAACAGCCAGCTCCTGAAGTTGCGTCCGGTGAAGGCGCTGGGACTGCGGCTTATCTCCTGCAGAGGGATTCCTGAGGATCAGACGAGACGGAACAATCTGAATAATGCTTTAAAACATCATGAGGCAGATCTGTGTGGATACGGGAAAAACCCACTGAATATAATGCACTGTATGGCCACAAAAACATAAACGTTACATTACATTTTGCCGATTTGTAAACACGAATCAGATTTTATGTAAAAACTAATGTTGCAAAGTGGATATTAGAATAATAATTTAATAATAAAAGAGTGGAATACACTTTTTTCCCCATTTATAACAAATAAAGAGATATTTCCTTATTTATTTTACCAGGTATGTTAGATGAGAACTGGGTCTCACTTTCAATAATGTACAAGAAAACAAGCTACGTGTGCATAAAATCACACAATATTACACACAAAGACATGGGAAAGGCTAAAAACTGCCTCTTTATTAAATTAGTTATAATTATGAGAGAGAAAAGTAAATAAACCAAAATCCAGCGTCTGATGACAATAGGTTTGCATTCAACATTGTTGTGTTTTTATTTTGTTGTGATGGGAATAATATTAAAGCTGGGTCACCTGAGTCACGGATGGCATCCAGGGCTTTCATCCTGTACAGGTAGTTGTAGCAACCTTTAACATGCAAACAGGTTTTTATTTAGATGCAACAAAAGCTACGATGTCTCCATCTGAAAAGGGGTGTGACTGTGTGACTGACTGATGTGAGATCCCCTCCTCAGCCGGTCGTCCTCCTCCGACAGGAGTCGAGGCTCGAAGCGGATCTCCTGCACTTTGGACAGCCTGGCGTCGATCTCCTCCTTCAGGCCCTGCGGGGACATTCATCCGTTGGTCAGGACATTCATCAGTCCATTTGTTTGAAAACAGAAAAAAAACAAAAAAAAACGGACTTACCTTGGGTGCGTTGTGGCCGATCGGTGCGTGTGGTCCGCGGCGGGATCTCATGGCAAAGCGCATAATCTGCCTCTTGACGAAGATGAACAGCAGCACGAACACCTGCACACACACACACACACGAGGTTAGAAAATCAAGCACGAAATCACAAGGCGGGGAGAGCAGCCATCATCCACGACAGTTGACCGACTCACCAAGCTCCCATAGGCCATAACCAGGACCACATTAACCCCAGAGAGCGGCGAGGAATCTGCCATGCTGCCACTGTGTGTATACAGAAACAGCTAACGAGCTAACAGCTAAAACCGACCGTTGCTCTGCTACGTGAGTTTCACGACTAATACACACAGGCGCATATCTACGAGTCGAAGCTGCTCCTCCGCTTTGAAAGTCTATTTCCAGTTAAAACAAACCATATATAGCGACTGTAGGCCTACAAATCTCCATCTTTCTTCAGCTTCAGTGAAATTACGCAGTTTAGGGTTTGCTAGCTTTACGATACAGCGCGACACATTGAGTCGGTTTACGGCATGAACATTACCGTAATAAGTGGAATACATAAATATAAAGTTACATTTATTTACAGCTAATAATTATTTTATGAATAAAATACTGTGTTTGCTTGTAAACAATATGCATTAAAAAAATACCCACACTGTATAATACATCAATTACAATTTTAAACAGTACTGTTACATAATGACATTTTATATTTGCCCTAGTAGGCATATATTTCAAGTGATAAAACTTTATTTCTCTGTATTTGGTTCATAATAACACATACAGGAGAACTTCCGGAGGGTGCAAGGGCCTTACTCAGGGACTGACTTGTCAATGTATACATCTTCAGTTACCCAGTTTAGGGTTGGGGGACGTTGGAGCCAATCTCATATGATTTTAAGGTTGATTTTTCACTTTTAAAAGTATTTAATTGAGGGGTTATAGCAGGGGTGTGAAACATAAGACCCGTGGGCCAAAATCTTCCCACAAGAGGCTCTCATCCAGCCCACCAATCCACAAAGCAAATTAGAAACAATTTGAGAAGAAAGCGCTGATTTTTTTTCTTTTCTTTTTTCTTTAGTCTTATGAGTCGCGGACACAACGCAACACTTAGCTGAGATATTGATGAGTTTGTAAAAGAAAAGAAAAAATAATGCACCAGCTATAGATGTTTTTAGGACATTTCACTGTATTTGAAGAAGACGACATAATCAAAATCGTCTTTATGATGAGATTGTCTTAATTTGCAGTAGTAATTATTTGGTTTTATGAAAATATAAAAAAAATTTGTGACGTGTAATCTGCATCCACTCTCGATGAGGCTGTATATGGCCCCTGAAATGTGTTTAACATTATTCGGTTATAGGGGGGTCATTTTTCTTCTCTTCGTGTTGTTATTTCATGTGCAATGCCTTTTATGCTTGTGTGTGGTGTTGTGCATCCCTGCTCTGACATGTCAGCTCCTCGTTGATGGAATAAAATATATTCGCGAAGCGGTCACGTGGTGCGGCTCCTGTTTCCTCGAAGCGCTCTGTGGACCACGTGACTCGGCTCTCCGTGGTGTCAGAGTGGAAAAGAAACAGGTAAATTCACAGTCTCTCGCTTATTGTGTGAGCGAGTCGGCTCGTCTCATTTTTCTCCATTTAGTTGTGTAAACTTCACGCTGAGGGCTTGTTTCCCCCCGTCCTCGATCCGACTCGAAGGTCGACAGGGAGGCCACTTGTCGGCCGGTTGGGTGGCAGAGTGTATTATTGAGCAGGGTTTCTGGTCAGTATCGCCTGTTATTTATTTTCATTTCACGGGGCCTGCAGGCCTTCCTCCAGCCTCGGCGTTTTCTCTGCCCACGTCACGGGAATCAGGCTGCACCGGCTCCACTACCTTGCCGTGGATGTCCGGAGCGGCGGTGCAGTATTATAGACCTGCTAATTCGCTAATGCGGCTAACGCCGTGTGGCAGCGCGAGGCGACGCTCGTTTGGGTTAAGTTAGCACGGTGGTTAGCGGATAACCAGCGGCGTATGGGCGTTTTTTTTTTCCTCCCCCTGGTTTTGTCCGGTGGCTCCCTGCGAAACCGCTCGCCCGGACTTGCTCGGCTAATTAACTTGTTGGCTATGATGCTAAGTGGGTTAGCCCCCCGTGCTAGCGGGCGAAGTTAGCCTCGCTGTCGCCATGAGGCGAAGCCGTGAGAAGCGGAAGCCCACCGAGGCTGGACGCTTCTCTCTTTCCCCCCCTCTCGTCAAGTGTTAGCTCGTTCGGCTAGCGTTTTTGAGCCATGTGGCTGGCCAGGAACGGTGGCTTGTGTGTCGTTCGGGGCCCTGGCTTCAAGGCTTGTTTGTGGGCTAGTCAAAACAGGCTTTTACGTAACGTAGATTAAGGAGTCGATATCAAGGTTAACAATTTGTGATCGAGTGGAGATGCACTTGACAGGCTGGAGTGTGTGGTTGCAGCTGATCTCTGATCCATTTACTTCAGTGATTTTTTTTTTTTTATCGGTTTTATTGATGGCTATAAGCAGCCCCCGTGGGATTTGGATCGGAATGCATTTCAGATGAATTGACCCGTTACTTTTCTCGTTGGAGTCAGTTAATTTCAGGCCTCCTCTGTGCCCCCCCCCCCCTCCCCCCTCTTTGCAGCCACCTCCCCTGGTTTTTCTTATCCTAATGTCTGTCATAAATTTGTGTGTATTTATATAAAACACAGCAAATTACTGTGTGATGATTTTTCATTATTATCCACAATTATTTATGTGCAGTGCAATGATAATATAAAGTTCTTTTTGTTCATATTTGGTCATTGGAAATGGTATTTCCCAACAAACTAGTTTATGCACCACCCTTAAACTCTTGAGGCTGTCCATCATCTATCAGAGGAAAATGTATTTTAGTTTACAGTTGCCTGATGCATTCACTGAGATTTAAGATGTCTTGTTGAAACTGTGAGAAAACACAGCTGTTTGTACCACAAGTGTGAAAATACTACAGGTGCACTGTGGTGGGACAAATCCCAGTGTGGTGGGCTCGCACTGTGTGGGTGAAGTAAAACACCGGGGATTACTAAACACCGCTGAGAGTGTTGCATCATGATCTGGAGAAGTAAATAAGTTAACCGGCGCTCTGCACTGATTAGCTTTGTGTGCAGCAGCACGCACCACGGCACTCTTGTTTCCCGGGTCAAACTCGCGCGTCTCCTCAGTTTCAGTTGTCCTCTTAAAAGACGCGCAGTAAAACACCCTTTGTCAACATTTTCTCGGCGTCTCTGAGAGCTGAGTTCGCACCACTGCCAGCTTCCTCGCCACTCGACAATAGGCTACCAGGCAGATTAAGGAAGTTGCATTGAACTGCGCCAGGGCTGAAGTTGGCCGGTGGTCACAAGTCTTTAATGCCTCTCTCGTCCCTCTCTCCACAGGTGTTAATTCCTTTGTAAATACTGTTATTTGTATATACTGTAAATGATGACGTCCATGGGCGGAAACCGAGCCCGGGGCAGCTGGGAGCAGACACAGGGCCAGACACAGAGCCAGACACAGCACAAGCAGAGGCCTCAGGTACCCTCCCTCGCACTGCCCGTCACACTGCCCACATGCACAATGATTGCATTGATTGTCGAACATAAGCTTTAGGTTTGTCTTTCCTTATCATTTAGTTGTTTTCAGCTGGTTGCACATCAACAATCAGTGCAGTGTGTTTAGCATAGCTGCCGATATCACATGCATACCTCAAGTTGAAAGGTGTTGTGGGGTTTAATGCAAAACAGCCCTTGATGTTTGTCACAAAGGTGGACCACATATTTTGAGAATTGGGAGCGAAATCCCAGATCTTTAGATTTAAGGATTACAAATTCTGCATAAACTTCTCTGATCAGCTCATTTATTGATTTTTAAAGTAACTGCACAGACAAGTTTATTAGTACAGTGTTTGTGGCGGATGTTAACTCATCAAGAATTATCGGCATTTACATTTACCAGTACATTAAACATGCACTGCTGCTTTATCAACTTGTAATGATGTCAACTATGCAAACAAATGACAGTAACTTCATCTGGCTAACAAATACTTTTTGTTCTTTTTGTAGTTTTAGCTTTATTACAGTGTTGTTTTTGTGATTTAAATGTAGTTCTATCGTATCCATTTAGATAATTGGGGTTAGTCATCAGACATAATATTGTTTTCAAGGTTTTATGAGTTCATTAGAGCAGACGGATCATATTTATGACAGACAAGATGATCTGTATTAAAAAATGCAAAAAATAAAACCCGTTTGTGATTAGCTAATGTTAAATAATTTGAAAGTTTAGTTTTCCGTGTGCATGTTAAACTGCAAGCTTTTTCTCTCCGTTTTGTTTGTGTACATCAAAAAATGTGCTACAGATGGAACTAATACCAAAACAATTAATTATGCAGTAATCGGTTGTCTTAAACTGAAGCGTCTGCAGCAAAATTGCTTCATTTTGTCAGCTTAACTTTGAAGCTCCGGCTTAAATTCTACAGATGTCTGGATGTGTTTAATAAAAAAAGATGCAAATTTTGTGCTTGCTGAGGCAAATGTTGGATATTCCACTGCACTTTGAACAGGCGACCGCAGAGCAGATCCGACTTGCACAGATGATTTCGGACCACAATGATGCAGACTTTGAAGAGAAGGTCAAACAGGTGAGCAGATGGACTTCTTTTCCTTCCGCTGTGCTTTATTTAGCGCCTTGTTTTAGTGTTACGCCCGTTACGCTTTGCACTCAATATGTTTGTATGCTGGATAACACTTTAGATATTTAAAGGCAGATTGTAAAAAGTTAGCCTATTCCTTGTAAAATGTGAATAATTGTTGAAAATGTGTCTAAACTCTTAAAATGATATGGAATGAATTTTTTTTTTTTATTATTTGTTTTAACTTTTTGGTAAAATCTTACAGAATCTGGCATCAGATTGTTTGTGTCAACATTGATTGAGCATAAATGTAAAAAAAGGAGACTCAAAAATGTCATTTAAAGTCATGAAGTCCAGTTAAGAGGTTATCAGGACCTGGTAAAAGTTGATCTTTTCCAGAAAACGATAGCCGATCTGACCGTTTCAGAGACTGAAAGAGGGTTGAACGTCACACATCATCACACTCTGTTTTTTTTTTATTCTTAAAGCACTGAAATGTATTTAAAAAATTTTGTAGAACATGTAAATATGTCAAGTTGTCTTTTTTTTTTTAAATTTCCTCAAACAATGCAACACAACAAATGTCAGTTGTTCACCTCAGTGTAATTGCTAATGTGTTGGGTTTTTTTTGTTTTGTTTTTTTCTAGCTGATTGACATCACAGGCAAGGACCAGGATGAGTCTATGATCGCACTGCATGACTGCAATGGGGACGTTAACAGAGCCATCAACGTGTTGCTGGAGGGAAGCCCAGACACTGTGAGTATTTGCTCTTGTCAGGATCAGATTCCGGAGAAATCGGTGGCCCCCTTGCTTGAGCGAGCTCATTGCGGACACAACTGTACAAGTCAGAACCCTTTGAGCTTGTTATCAACATGGGGAGAGTTTTATCATTGAAATTGGAAAAAGTGCCAGGAGGAGTTAACTGGAAACATATTTTCTGTGTTTCCTCTGTCGGTCGCGATGTTTCTTTTTGACTCCACTTGCATGGTGTCAAAGATGAGTGCCGTGGCTTTAATTATTGATTTTTAATTATTGGCGTGTGACAGTAAAATGGATTGTCACGCCTCAATTAAGTTTTAAGATTTTACTAAGCTAACTGCAATGGTTCCTTCATTATTTTTTGATGAGAGTGCGGTTTGTACTCGGGACTCGACTGCAGCACAGATCAACCTCATGATCCCTCATAGTTACTCGCCCGAGTGTAGTGGTATCTAGTAGAATATGAAGCACAATTTCAGTGGAAATGCATCTTGGCAGCACATTAATCACAACTGATACGAGCTTGTCGGTTCCTTAGTCTGTCAAGATATCGAATCAGTGAAGAAAAGAGTTTTATTAATATATATATCTAAAGTGCTGTGTCATAGGGACAGTCCTATAAGTGGTCAGATGTAGAGCATCTGGGGTGATTCTAGTTCCACCGTGAGCTAAGTTTTCTATACATAACTTTACTGAAATAAGTGCCCTCACTTAACAACTGACCCTCACCGTCTCTTCCTTTCTGTCTGATTGACTAAATACAAACACTGCAAGTTCTTTAATACACCGGCCTAAAGAGAACCCCTGTTATAATGCGGTATTTATTTCTGAAGGACTCCTGGGAAATGGTCGGAAAGAAGAAAGGGATGTCGGGTCAGAAGGAGACCAGCCAGGCAGACATCGGAGAGGAAGGAAAAGAGAACAGAGAGAAAGGGGCAGAAAAAGACGCCGCACGCCGTCGAGGGGGGGCTCCACGCAAGAGCCGCGGAGCCAGCAGGGGACGAGAGTGTGAGTGTTTGTCAGTCATCCTTCCAAATGTATTCGCTTGTTTCACCAACATGATCACATCATTATCGCAAATCAAAACAGACGAGTTGTGATCTATTAAGGCTGCAGGGTGCAAGAGGAAGATGCTTCTGTGATTAATCGCTTGACGTACATGTCTATTTGTACGCATTTAAAAGGAATTTTGGGTAACTTCCATAATGAACTATGTCACTTCTCCAACCATGCACATTCCCTTGTTCCTCTTTTGAGTAGTAAATGACTGTCAGTCTCCCCTCACATTATCAGATAGTTTTGTAAGGTTTGTCTTATTTAGACTGTAAGTATTGATCATGCACTTTGCACTGTTTCAGATTGTGCATAATTAACATTAAATAACATGGGGCCATGCTAAAGCGGGGATGACGTGTCTGAAAATACTTTATATTTAACATATTAGCATAGTTAGTTCATGTCTTGTAGATATTCTGCAGTAATTGCTATTTATACTGATACTCGCTGGTTTGGCACGTTTTTTCAGAGCTATTTATGCATGAAATATTTTTGTATAGCAAAGCATAGAATTTCTTTTTTTTGTGCAGCAATACTTTATTGCACGTTTCCTGAGTGTAGGTCAGATAAACCAAAACATGACTTGATGTAAACCAGAAAATTATCACACTAACTTTGCAAATTAGTAACTTTATCAGCACTATAGTAGTTGCTGAGTTTGAATACGTCTTGTTACCTTTTATGTTTATTTCATTATTTGCTTAGCACCAGAAGGTATTTCTCAGTCCTATCTGAAGCCCTGCAGCAGGAACTCTGTGAGCCCTTGTAAGCGTTGGCCGGAGTAAGATTAGATAAGATTAATAATAATAAGATTAATCATTCATCTTGATTGCTGAATGAAGAGCCACTCAGGTTTTTAGTACAGTACCACTTTTATAGAGTCTTTATGTACACTAGTAATACATGGATGCAATGCAGAAGGTAAATGTCGCGTTTTGGTTTTTTTTTTCTTCCTCCATTCCTGAAGTCCGTGGTCAGGAGAACGGTCTGGATGGAGGCAAAGCTGGAGGTGTTGGAGCAGCTGGAGGTGCTGGAGCAGCTGTAGGTGCAGGAGCAGCCGGGGGCGCTGGAAGAGGAGCAGACCGGGGTCGAAGGGGAAGAGGCAGAGGAAGGGGAAGCGTCGGTAAGTATTCCTATTTGGTCAAATTCCTCAATGAAGTGTATATAACCAAAATAACTGATTTCTACGTGTTTAATGTTCATTTTTGTCGTCGTAGTTGTCAAACTTAAGAGTCCGACAAGAGCTCTCATTGTCTCCTCAGGAGTGTCTGGACGGCGAGGCGGCAGGTTTTCGGCACAGGGCATGGGGTAAGGGAATACCTGCGTTGCCTAAATCCAGAGGGCCTTTTGTTCCACTTTTACCTGTTGCCATGGTCACCAGAGAGCAGGACCCCAACCTATTGTTTAGCTTTAATCCAACGGAGGGCGGGCATACAGCAGCCAATGGGTTGCAACAGCGTGGGCTGCACCTCGCTACAGAGAGTGCCATGTCTAAACATTTTATTTAGAAATGAAATCTCGACACAAACAATAAGGAGGGTGTCGGAGGCGCAGCTGGTGATCCTTAAAGTCTCTGCTCTCTGGCCCTGGGCTCTAGCATTGTTCTGTTTGTGTTTTTTTTGCCTGTTGTTTGTGTGTTTGTTCGTTTGTGTGCGTGTGCCATTAATAACATGTCAGTTGATGAGTTGGCATCTCGCAGTGAGAAGTCAGACCAGAGGAAGTACTTTTTCCTTTCCACTGTTGGTGTGCTTGACTCATTTCATCGTCACTTTATAAGCTACAATGCAGTAAAGCTTGAGCCGCTGCAGTGCAATCCACAGGATTTCATTATGACAAGCATAAGCAGTCGGGTGCAATGTGATGTTGCAGTTTTTTTTTTTTTTTAATCGTCTTGGGGTCTGCTAAAGAGGCACAGGTTACTTTTTGGTGGTTCATGCTTATGAGGTCAAGAGCTGCATGGTGTTCTCTGCACTGAGACTTTGACTGATTCTGTTTAAAGCATTAATCCTGCACTACAAATCAATTGTCCAATATACCATGAGTATACGGTATGATTGTACACAAGACTTAAGTGGATGACCAAAGTCTGACTGATGGCTTGTATTATGGTTCAGACGTGCTTGCATGCAACCAATAAGGTTGTGTAACCTCATGCAAGATCTTCACGGTCTGAACCTATGGAAAAATCTTTCACTTTTAAACATGTTTGTTTTAGCATTTCTCGACTCGCGTGTCTCAAACAGTTTTTCAACCAGATTCTAAGATAATGTTGTTGGAGACTTGACCTGATGGAGCAATCGTGCAATGCAAGCCGAGATGTCTGTTTTTTTTGTTTTTTATATGCACCTCAGTACACCAACAGTTTTGTTGTGTTTGCATCCAGTTGCCAGCGGTTACAGTGTACCAGCTTGGCATCTGTGTCTCGAAGAGCACCTGGCTGGAAAAGAAGCAGTCTTTTCTTCTGAAAAGCCTTTTAATCTGTTTATTATTGTGGTTTTGAGGGGACAGAGGTCGGGTCTGTGTGTGTCATTGGTTGTTTTGTGCTTTTCAATTGATGCTCAGGCAACTTTTTATTCAGCTCACGCACAGATACTCTGATTATAAATCTAAGCATGCATCAAATTAAAAACAAAAAGTGAGTGCTGCTCTTCAATACAGATGAGAGGAAATTTGCAAATAAACTCTCATTTTAAATGCAAATGTTTAACAGTACTTTAGAAGACGTATTAGGTTATCAGGGGTGTTTACTCTGTGCATTAAAAAAAAACTAGTCTCTGATCACAGACCTGTTGTTGAGCATAAAAATACAGGAAACTGTATTGCAGTGCAGTGTCTATGGTCTCTTATTCACTGATGCTATGTTTTAAGAATGCTGCCAGCTTTTTCTAATGATAGTGAATCTTACAAGCTCCAACAAAAGCCGTTTCTAATTAAATGGTTGAATTTAGTTCATTGAATAATTGTGGTAAATGCAGCTCCTGACACCGGTGCCTTGAACCACCCTGGGTAGTGACGGTTCTCCACAGCCAAGATCACAGCTCAGCCTGACGCATCACCAACGAAAATATCCTCCATGTGTCTCCAATATAAAAAAATGTTTATTAAATAAATGCAGAGCCTATAAGGAGAGAGGAGTCGTATTCACTCAATAAAACTCCAGTTTGGTAATTACTGTGACGGGTGTGGTTAACTGAATGACTCGGTGATAAAACAGCCGTCACTTTACATAAAAGCTAAACTAACTGCTCCATTCAGATCGCCTGTATGTTCAACACTAGATGTATTTTCTGCTTCAAAGATGTGCAATGCATTGAACTGTTGGTGCCGAGAATGAGCGCTCTTGTTTATTATGTCGGGAGCTGTTTTCAGTGGTACCACAGTGTCTGACGGCTCGGGGCGCTGCCTCGCTGACGGAACAGTTAGCTGCCTCTGTGTTTGTGATCTGTTGTCACGTTTGCAGAAAAGAAACGGTTTGCATTTCTGCACCTCCTCGTTCATAACGGAATATGAGGACAGTCGGCGACTGTGGTTGTTGGACGCTTCTACAAAACTCTTTGGCATTTGCACTAATCAGGGTCAAGGTAGCTGCAAATATCCCCTGTCGTTTTACTTCAGTGACGGATTCGCATTGCCAGAAGCATCTTGTCTGCATGCTTTGTCTTTCTCTGGCTCATGAACCTCAGTATTGAACTTTCAGGTGGTTTTCAATAGAAATAATTGTTGCATTTACTTCTGCTGTCGCTGCTATCACTTGGCTTCAGGTTTTGTGGTTGCATTATCGAAGCCAATTGCAAGTTGGGTTTCTTGCACATTGTATCGACCCGCTGCGACTAAAAGTACTCCGGCTTGCTTTGGCCTTGCGGTGTGACTGACCGGTGCAGAGTGGTATTCACAGTGCTGGCTCAGGCAGCTTGAAGGCTGCTGCTACATTGAATTGTGGTGTGAAATACTGAAGTTTTGTTCTCAACTTTTACTTTGTTGTTCCTCTTGTAATTGTTGCTGTTGTTTTTCCTCTAAAGCCAGATTGATAAGGGGCCCAGATATGATTTTGCTGAAGGTGAGAGGTGAGTGAATCGCCTCTGGTGTGTCTGTTACTCTTGCTTTTCATCGGGAGCTTTTTGAGCCTTCAAACAGGATCTTATCGAAACAGAAAATACCACTACTCCTCCTATTAATAGGATGTAGTCTTTCCGAGCCTTGACATTAAATCTGTTCATTCAGGCCATAAATGCAGCGTGATTTGCACAGGAAGGATCTCCGACAAAAAAAACCAAAAGCTGCTTGGCTTGACTCAAAGGAGAAAGTGTTGCACATGATCATGTTGCTAGGCTGCACCCGCTGTAATTTTCTCAGTTTACACGGATGTGTCGCATTAATGAAACACATGCCGTACCAGGAAAGAGTTGCTCAGTAACTACAGAAACTTCAATTGCTGCCTAATGCCGCTTATTTTCAATATACAAACCGTAAAAGCTGGAATTAGGTTTCTTCTGTTTTATTTTTCCTTTTACAACTCCAGTTTTTCCTCTCTGAAGTGTTTCTATCAAGTACATCTTAAGATGGGAGCTACAAATTGGATTTATTTTCAACTGTATTTATTATTCAGTGTGAATTTGACCTGTACGAGAGCAGCTATAACTCGGGCTGTACAACGTACTGCTTCAACATCAACGTTGTGATATGCAAATGCATAATCACATTGCAGGAAGTGCAATTTCAGCTAAAGTAAATTAAGCTAAACCGGCGTAATGTTCTCTACTTAAGGATGCATTTACCTACATTGCACACGCCTCTCGGTGCATTAATGCGAAACATTTCACACACATTGAGAAAAGAAACGCACAACTGAGGTTCAGGTAGAGCCTGAATCAATGACGGCTTTTTAGATGTGAGGTGCTTATAGCAAGTTGAGATTCATAGGTCATACAACTAGAAGTTGTTCGGCCCACCTTTGCAATGTGTCGTACATATATAATATATACTTATATAACACTGTTTAAATGACACATTTCTGTCATTCTTGGACCAAAGACACTTTACTGTAAAGTCACCGCCCTTTTAGTTGCATTTCTTTTATCATGAAATGTATCTTATCCTGAAGCGAACCAAATAGACCAAGATTTTAAGTCTTACATTTTTTGATACTTGTTTTGGATTTGTACATTTAACAGATAAGAGTCAGAAATTATCTCAAACAGCCTGGTGGATTTTTCATCCTCTATTGTGGCTGGAGGAAAATGCTGCCTTCATATTTGTGTTGTAAAACCTAAAAATAAGAAACGCACTCTCCCTGCTTTCTAATACATATATTAAAGTAGCATAATCTTCCACTATAATATAGGAAATTAAATTCATTGCTTTGGTCAAACCGGACCTGCACCGAACTATAATAGCTTCCGGAAACTAATAGAAAATGTTGAGCCAGAATACACTGCCAACGCTTTGGAATTTTCTCAGCATTTCCCCATTTTCTTGTTTTAAGAAAAGTTTAATCTAAATTCAAAATCTCAGTTTAGTCCAAATGGAAATTAGTTGACCGCATTCCAACATCTTCCATCACACCTGTCGGGTCTGGAACTTAAGGTACAGTTACTTGATTTTAACAAAAGTTGGGAGAACACACACCAAAAAAGGTTGTGCATCGGCATCTTTAACCTTCAACTAAAACATACAAATATAACGCTCAAGTATTTCGTGCTTTGTGACTTTTATCACGTCAACAAAAAGGTTGTGTGCTGGATTTGAGCAACCGTTGCTGGATTATTGCGGTCTTTGTCAGCTGAGAACACATTAAAAGCCCAAATCAACACGTTGCACCTGCCGTTAAAAGACGTGTTACAAGCATGTAGCATCTCTGAAGCCTGTTGCATCCTGTGTTGGTTTCATTTGGAGGCCTTTTTTTTATCCTGTGTTGCGCTCGTATTTCAAGTACACTGCAACAGAGTTTGTTCGGAGGTGAAGTGAGATTGGCTTTCTATATGACTCTGGCCCCTGTGTTTATTGTGCTGCAGGATTCACTTACTTTGAGCACTAACATACAAAATCGCAGCGGACAAAGCGCAACCTCAGAGGTGGAAATAAAGCAGCGTTTGCATCGTAATCAGGTTCACTTTATGTGTGCACATGGAGGGGGGGGGAAATGGATTCTGGATGGTTGTTTTGATATATATTCTGCAAAATAACCATAACATTGTTGTGTGTATTGCTAAGCGTAATGTGGCACACGTGTTTTCATTGTGGGGGTGCGTTTACCAACTGAGAATGTGACCGCTTATAAAATATACAAGGGCATTTAAAAAAAAAAAAAAAGCTGCAGGAATTCCTCAGTGATGTTCAAGTAATGCCATCTGCTGCAAGGATGCTGAGCTCGGAAGTCGATCATGCTTTGTGTGTGGTTTCGAGCTCTTTAGTCTGTGCTGGGTTGACACTTTCATCAAACGGCATTAGAGTGGTTGAGAAGACGATGGAGATGTGCTTTTCAAATGGAATCCGTCCGCATTAGTTTGTGCCATGTGTGACGTTCCAAAAGTGGACCACACGCAAGCAACGGGTATACCAGATCTCCATTTAATTGAACCCAACCTGTAAACGGGCACACTTTTACAATCGGACACATGACTGCATCACGAATATTACAGGAAAAAAACTAAACCTTCTCATCTTCCTACTTCTACAAATTGTGCCTCCCTTGTTATAAGAAATATTCTCGTGGGGTTTTTTTTTTGTTTTCCCCTCTTCCTTTTCTCTTCTTCCCTTGGGCTCATGTTGTTGGTACACACTCGGGTTGTTTGGTATTGTTAATTGCACATACTCAGTTCTCAACTCTTCTCTTCACCAGAACCTTCAACCCTGCTGACTACGCAGAGCCGGCCCAGACAGAAGACAACTACGGAAGCGGCAGTACCTGGAACAACACGGGAAATATGGAGATGGAGGAGGGAGCAAGTAAGTTCATTCGTTAAGAGCTTACAACCCAATAAAAGCAGTTCCTTTTTTCACAGCGCAAACAAATACAACGTCATGTTCAGAGGTTAGGAGGCTTTAGGATTGTGCCCTATAATACAAGTAGTATGATACACTGCAGGAGCTCATCGCCTCTCTTTGTCTCCAGGGTTGGAGTATTCTGCAGGAGAGGGAACAAATTATCCACCCAAGTTTGACTCTGCTCCTGGTAAACCTTTATTTTCTCGTGTTTTTTTTTTTTGGACATTGCTTATTCTGTTTGAAGCTCTCTTTGCCCACCGTAATGGTATTGAACCGTCTCTCTGGCTTGCAGGTGCCTGGAGGTCTGCTCCGGAGGAGTGGGGCACTGAGGAATATAATGAAGATGTGAGTGTTCAAGGGCTTCATCTCATCCACCTGTTTAAAAAAAAAAAAAAAAAAAAAAACCCTGCAAATCTGTGACCGTATCTGTTCAATAATCTGATTAGCTTCCGCAGCAATATCGCTGATGGAAAATGTTTTGTGTTATTAGTGCTCAATGTTTTCCCTTCCAATTATAACTACTCCCTTTTCCCACTGTCATTTCCTCCGCAGCTTTCAGAGCCCAAGGTATTCACAGCTTCCAGCGTGGCGACGATGCCTCTTCCTCAAGAGAATGTGACTATCACCAAAGGACAGAGGTGAGTCGCTTCAACAAACTCCAACTTTCTGCTTGAATGAAAAAAAATTGCCAGCGAGCACCTTTTCCTGTGTTTACAAGTGTGGTTTTCTTTACCCGATTTCTTTTACTTCTTTATAAACACCAATGGAAATTGTAATATTTAGTGGCTCAAGGTCTTGGGCCAGAAATGAGTTTCAGTTTGTTTTTTAGCTTAATTGTGCACCAACACTTTTATTGGACTGCATATGATTGTGAATATTTGTAGTACTTGGTAACAAACTCAAGAATTGTCTTTCTTTTTATGTTCATATCACAACCACCGTTCATCCCTTTTATATTTTTAGTCAATGAAGCAAAGGGTATTATTTATGTCTAGAAGAAAATTGTAGTTTTTCCCAAATTGGGCAAGTTAAAGTTGGAATTGATAAGAGCATGAGTAGAAGTTTATGATGCAGCAGAAGCAAAATGGTATGTGATCAAATCATTGAAGACGAGTTCAAACAAGCTTTATGTTGAACACAAAACAAATGCTGTCATCTCACCACAAAGCCATCAACTTCAAAAAGGCCAAGTTATTTTAAAGGTTTTATTCATCCCCTGCGGCTTCAGACAAAAAAAAAAATCTGCAGGTTAATCAAGTGTGAATGAGGAAACCAAAAAAAAAACGTTAATCGGAGGGAACATAAAGGTCACGTTGTGATCGTTTGGTTCTAATTGTTGCTGTAGGATTGACATCGCAGTGCTTCTGGGGAAGACTCCACCCTCATCCTCCTCTGAGACAGAAACTGCCCCCATGGACGCCACCCAGCCCCCCTCCTTGTCCCAATCACTGGTTTTCAGCAACTCCAAGCAAGGGGTGCCGCTTTCTCAAACGTCCTCCAGCACCCCGTACTCCCAGCACAACATGGTGAGGCTCTTGAGAACACCAGTTGTCACAGAGCAGTTAAATGCACCCAGGCTTTTTAGACGGCTGTCGCTACTGCGTTTTATTTGTGACGTTGGTGTTCTGCGGTTTGCACACTGCAGGTCAGCATGCTGAGCAAGGGATTCGGGGAGGTGGGGGACCCCAAAGTTGCGAGCTCGGGCACCACTGGCTCCCAGTTCCTGGAGCAGTACAAAACGGCACAGGCTCTGGCTCAGCTGGCAGCTCAGCACTCCCAGACCGGACCCCCCAACACGACCCCTTCCTCCTGGGACACCAGCGCCGCCTCACTGGCACAATACGGTGAGGAGGACGGCCTTGATTATCAATTGCCAAAGTACAGTTTTACAGCTTTTTAATATACTTTCTTTCATTGTCTAGATATGAAGACTCAGACGGACTCTGCGATCCACACGCCCTTTACAAAGCGGCAGCCGTACCAGGCCGCCACCTCCACCTCGTCCATGTTAGATGTTTTCCTGCAGGACAAAGGCCTGCCTCCTTCCTCTTCCGTCTCCTCGCCTTCTTCCTTACCGCAACAGACGACATCCTCGCCCCATGTGGTGCCTCCGCCTGCTTCCTCCCTCCCCAAAATGGCAGCCATTCCTTCTCTCGTGCAGCAGGTTTCACCGAGTTCATCGGACGCGCAGGGTTCAAGTCCGCTGCCCCTGCAGCAACACAAACTCAAACAGCAGAAGAAGAGGACCTCCATCACAACAAAGGTAAGATTGTTTTCATATCGCCGATTATTTGCAACGTGCATTGTTTTATTTGTTCACCGACTGTGAAAGCAATCATTCAACCCTAGACTTTCAAAAATATAGCAATAAAAGGTTTTGGAGTTCAAAAAATGCTTCTCGCCACCCTCAGATTCCCGCCATGGCGGTGGAGATGCCTGGCTCAACCGACATCTCGGGCCTTAATCTGCAGTTCGGAGCGCTGCAGTTTGGGTCGGAGCCGGTCCTGCCGGAGTACGAGTCCACTTCTTCCACCACCACACCAGGCAACCAGGTCCAGAACAGTCTTTACACCAGCCCCAGGTTGGTACATGTGAATATCTTACACACACACACACACACACACACACACACTTTTAGAAAAGGCTTTTATTTGGTGCCATCTGGTGAATCCCAAGACTAGCGTTTCTATTTAGACTACATGAATGGAATAATTAATTTGGATAATGAATGCTGCACCACATTTCTGGATTGTGCCTCATTATTCCTTCACACCTGTGTCTGAAAACAAGACTCTTACAAGTTTTGGAGATTCATGCAGTGTTTTTTTACTTTTGATTTGCATTTTAGCTTTTGTTTTCTTTAGTATGCAGCCTTTGTGTTCTACAATGAACATTACTGAATTTTGATGCATGGTCTCGCTTTTTAAAAGTCGAAATGGGGTTTTCATCATTATTCAAGTCAGGAACACAAAACTAATCCAATCAAACTTTGCTTTGTTTAATGCCGTTGCAGTGAATCGGCTCCAGCGTTGTCCAACTCCAGCCAGATGGACCTGTACGATCAGAGGGCGCCTCAGACACGCCGCTACCCACCTTCAGTTTCCTCCTCCCCCCAGAAAGACATGCAGCCCAAAGTAAGGACTTCTCTTAATCACGTTTACTGAAATATTTAGTCTTTCCCGTCCAAGTTCTTGCATTTGCAGAAATATATTGTGATAATGAACTCCTGCAGTGTGTGCCAGGACCAATGTACAGGAAGTCGTGCATGTATGGTCATTTGAATCAACTGGAAAGGATCACGCACGATAATTACATCATCATAGCAAACAATTATGACTCGCTGTGGGAAGGTGTGAATTATAAAAACTCTTTATCCTCGCTCAAGGTCTGGAATTTCTGTCAAGTCTCACAACAATAGCATTAATCTCCCACCACACCCGAATCATTGATTAATGGCATTGTGTGAACGACTACTTTGGTTACTGTGGGATAAAATGTATTTAATCCTACGTCTACAGTACTATAGCAGCATTCTGTTGTCATCCACTGTCATCAAGGTACATCCTCATATATAGTTGCTTCTTAATGAGTTAATAGATGAGCCGGGCAACCTAAAATAAAGATTTAAAGTTGTTTTTGTGTTTTTTTGTTAATTGTAAACATTTGGTTAAATATAAGTTGTTGTTTTTTTTTTTTTAAAGGACAGTTAGAAGATAAATAACATATTGTTGGTCGCAGAAATGAGACAAATTATACTCTGAAGAAACCTTCATCTGAGGTAACATGGCAGACAACTGAGCCAATAAGCATCTCAGGATGTCACTCAGTTTTCTTCTTAGAATCCCAACACTGACTCCAATGACTCCCGGTGGCACTGCAGCATTTGGTCCGTATTTGTTGACTTCCTGTAGATAGACGCCTCTTTATGTATCCAACGCAAAACATAAGTGAGTCTGTAGCCGGCACCTTTATTGTGAAGCACAATTCTAACGTTCCAAGGTCATTAACTGAAGTGTTGGACGTGCACAGGGAGCAGGTGTTCTCCATAAAGTGTACGCTTGGTGCAGATGGTGTTATTTGATCCCCTCATTGTTCCAAGTGCAGCCGTTGCATTGCGTGGTGTTCATTGTAATGCACCGCTGGCGTCAGACCTGACCCGTTGTTAAAATGCTCTGCATTTCAAACAAGCGTCTTGGAGACTGTTTCTAAGAGTCAGACAAGCCCCAACTTTTTTTTTTTTTTTTATCAATGGCCTGTTTCTATGGAAACCTGTGAGCTCACTTCCATTGTTGCTTTTACAGAATGGCTTCAGTTCAATACAAGCATCACAATCTGTTGAAGGTAAGTGTCAAATTACTCTGTCTCCACTTCTGCAAAATGTTAAAATTGCCTCGTGCATTTTTTTTTTTAATTTGTCGATTTCTACTCTTTGATTCCTTTCTATCATCTCTTCCCGTCTCCCAGCTGCAGCAGGCTCTGCAGTTTCAGTAAAGCCGGCGCCCGACTCCGTCGCGCCTTCGTCCGTCTCCAGCATGGGCACGCTGACCGACACTGGGTCAGGCGCCGCCTCTTTGTTGACCACATCCAATCAAGCATCCCTGAGTGGTCTCGGGCATAATAAAGACCTGCCTCCGAGCACCATCCCCCCTCAGCACAACAAGTGAGTCACGAGGAACTGATGGTATCTCAAGTTCTATGGCGTCAGTTCGAACTCAAGCATTGTGAAAACTGATAACTGTTGTCGATCTTTCTGAAACGTTTCCAGCTCTCATCCATCACAACAGAACAGCCTTGCTCCATCTTCAGTCAGGACATCCAACACAAGCTTACTGGTGAGCGCTTCATCCGTCAGTGTGATGTAGCAGATTCTGCCTGAACCAATCAGAAGGCATTATTTGCTCCTTGCTCCTCCGAGCTTCAGCTACATTTCCTGTGATGGCGGACAGGCGCATTAGCTTGACCCTTAATTCAGATGCAACTTCATCACTCTGAACAGCGTCTTCCTCCCCCCCCCCATTCCGCAGCACCCCGGCGTCGACGGCGACTCCAGCCTGCACTCGTCGTCCTTCCCTTCCTCTGTGTCGGCCGTTCCATCTTCGTCAGTCCCCTCCTCCTCTTCCTCTGTGGCCGCCGCACAGGTGTCCCTCGGCGCTCCTCAGGGCTCCTCAGTGGGCTCTGCCACCGTGTCGGCCCCCTCCGGTCTTGGCCCCGTCAGCAGTCTGGCCATGGGCCTCAACACTGCCTCCATGGGGGCTCCACCGCCAGCAGCTGCCGCCACCATCTCCATTTCTACGTCGGCTTCAGCCATTCCCTCTTCGCAAAACTCATCCTCGCGCGGCTCTGCAGCATCCTCAGGTTAGATAATACGAACACACCAGGGAAATGGGCTTCTTCAGTTTTCGTGTATAACTTTCCTTAAAATCCTGCCGTCAGTGTAGCAGTGAGTTAATTACCGCTTGGCAGTTTTATGTCGACATCGCCAGAGTGGATGTGTTGGTCTTTTACTATATATTTATACATTGTAAGGTTTTAATGGGAGTGTTGTCAGAACGTACATGCCAGGGAGAAGATCCAGTAACCTAAATAAAGCATCAGTGTTAATTATGAATTAAAATGGTGTTAATGCAGCTGATAAATGTCTGATCTGGGTATTTGACACGGTTACCTGTAATCCTAATTTGTAAAGGAAATTTGTCGTTCTTTTCACCGGGGCAGACGTCGCTTACCTGCGCTGCCGGTTATTCTTGACGTTCAAATTACAATGATGAAACATAACAAACAAGATTATTGCATTTGAAAGTGTATACTTGCATTATTATGATATATTATCATTGTATTTGTGGTAAATTTTTGGTGATATTATCAGCAATAATTTATAGGACAATATATCATCCAGTAAAATTAGTTATTGTCGCAGGTCTAATCCTAATCATGTTCCTGTAAGAACTTTATTTTCTTGCATGTCGGTAACCTACACCGGTGGTATAATAACAGTGAAGGCCCCTCCTTTGTTTGGCACGGTTGTCGTGTTTTTATCTGGGGTTTGGTGATTTGCTTTTCCTTTGACCGTTTTTGGTTTCCCGTGATTGTGACTCATCGCGTATCGTTTGGTTCTTCAGAAGCTTCTTTTTCTTTGTTGTTTCTCTGACATGTCAAACACATTTGCTCTCTGAAACGGTTTTCTTCTCTGCTCCCTCTGCTGGTGCACACTGGGTCACGTGATGCAATGCAGGCTCGTCATTTATTGATGCAGCTCGGAGAGGAATTTTGTAGCACTTGTTTTTGCTGCTTGAAGTGTGGCAGATGCTGCTTCATCGAGCAATTACACTTAAATGGGTTTGACATAGTTAGAAAGATATCATTTATAGATATAGTCTGAAGTACATATATTTCCTTATGTGGCTTCATATCAATTACGAGTCTGTTATTATTATTGTTTATTGTCATTGTGGAAAAGGTCCGTATTTTGCAGACTTATTACACAAAAATGTGCAAAATGGGCCTGAAAAAAATTTGTGATTATAAATTTTTTTCGTTCTTGCATCTTTTCTTAACATTTGACCTTAAACTGTTGCAAGCTTTTGTATGTAGTGTATGCAGCGGGAATTATTGATCAACTTGTTTAGACATGATATTTATTTCCTACTTCCAGGGAAAGCACCTCCAAACCTGCCACCTGGAGTGCCCCCTCTACTGCCCAACCCTTACATCGTGGCTCCTGGACTACTGCACGCGTACCCTGTGAGTTTGCACTCAAGTTAATAGAAGTTGAGCAATTTTAAGCTTTAAGATTTCCGAGCACAAGTGGAACGACGTTTGATATACCGATTGCGTCCCCTCAGCCTCAGGTGTACGGCTACGATGACCTACAGATGCTGCAGACGAGAATACCGCTGGTGGGTTTTCCTTTATTTAAAAGTAAAAAGAAATCGATCAATATTAGTTGTAAATACTTGAATTGAATGTGGTAATCTCTCCCGCAGGATTATTACAGCATTCCCTTTGCAACTCCAACAACGGCACTGACTGGCAGGGAGGGCAGCCTGACGAGCAACCCGTACTCTGGTGAGACAGCGCTTGGTTAAGCAGTTTTAGTTTGTGATGCACTGAAGTGAATTTGATGGAGGTGGGGGGGGGGGGGGGGGGCAGCAATTATTATATTCAGTTGATTTTATATAGTGCCAATAAGTTACATGGTCATCTCAAGGCACTTTTACTAGACTGAAAGCCTCAAAACTATCTTGAGCAAGCAGATGGTTTGTAGCTTCGATCTCCAGGTTTCTACCAAGCAGCTTTTGTGTTGCACCGGTCGGGGGGGTGTTCGCAGAAAAACAAACAAGTTGACATCAGACGACAAGCTAATCAACATGCTGAAGACGTGATGAGCAGAGAAAACAGATCACAGATTTGCACTTCCTCTGTCTGAGATCCAACAGGAAGGTACAGAATAAGAACAGAGGAGAAACCACAGAGATAAAATGTAACTTATGAACGTATGGACAAAAGGAAATAATTGGTAAAGATGTGCCCCTGCTGCTTAACTAGCTTAAAAATGTTCCAAGAGCAATACAATTTGCTATTAGTTTTGCTCAGATTTCAATGTTGCCAAGTGCAGGTAAGTGTGATTGCAGCCGACATGGAGTTGGACTCATGCCTTCGTAAACTGACTTATTAATTATACAGTCGTTCAAATGTTTTTAAAGGTGGGATGTTGAACATCTCCAGCCAATGATTGATTTTAGTCTTGGTCTCCAAAAGCAATAAATTCTCCCATAAATGTCCATTGGCATTATGGTCTTGTTTAATCTTCTGGGTGACGACACCTGTCAGCCTCTATCCACGTTCTTCTGTGTGAATACATTCATACATTGACGCCGCTGTCGTTTTCCCTCCGCAGGCGACTTATCCAAGTTCGGCCGAGGTGACGCGTCGTCCCCGGCTCCAGCCACCACGTTGGCGCAAACGCAGCAGAATCAGACGCAGACGCATACGCATCACACGACGCAGCAGCCATTCCTCAACCCGGCGCTGCCGCCTGGCTACAGCTACACGAGCCTCCCGTACTACACCGGCATGCCGGGCCTGCCCAACACCTTCCAGTACGGACCTGCTGTGTTTCCGGTGAGGACATTGATCGAGCATGCATTTCTGCACACCGCATTCCATTAATTCGCTTCTTTACCTTTTAAAATCTTGGAATGATTTCAACATGTTTATTTTTACACTGGGCCCGAAATTGCATCCAGGTTTTGGTTCAAATCAGAATTCCTACGCACAACCGTTGGGAGTCGCTTATATTTTGATGTATAAACGTTCTCCCTCCTATTCAATACACCTCGTCTCTTTCACTCTATCCGCTTTTATACTTAATGACTGTCTGTCTTCATTTCTCGTCCAGGTGGCTCCTACCTCGTCAAAGCAGCACGGTGTGAATGTCGGCGTCAACGCCTCTGCCACGCCCTTCCAGCAGGCCAGCGGCTACGGTTCCCATGGATACAGCACTGGTGAGGGACTGCACGGTGTCGAACCGGCATGTTTGGAGGGTCATGCAGGTCCCACTCTGTTTACCTGCATACCAATGACTACGTGCCGATTCCCACTATGAAAACCTTGGTCTCTTATTGCTGTGGAGTGCAGATTTCATATTTTGAGCACTGCTGCATCCACAAGCGTAAACATGGTGCTCGTGTCTCATCTTGTTGTCCTCGCGTCGGGTGACGAAACATTCTTGGCCGCCGGCTTTTTACCTGAATCGTTGACCTCGGAGTGGAAATGTCTTCAGATTGAGCCTGACGCGTCCTGTCCGCTGAAGAAACCCGCTGACCTAATTTACCAGGAATATGTAGGATTGCCATTTAGACACAGCAGGAGGGCTGGACAGTAGCAGCTGGATATACCAGTGTAACGAATCAAGAGGGTTTACGTTTTGGTTTCCTGCTGTCTTCCATGGCTTGCTTTGCTCATTTCAGAAGGTTTGCCCTCGGGGCTCTGCCATCTACCGAATCACCCGCGCACATCCACATCTGACTCCATCACCTACCTTATGATTCCTAACTCAGCTGTGGTTTGCGCCGCGATCCCTCCAGCAGCTTCACATCCTCACAACCACTTGATTCACTTCAGCTGTATTTTTTGCACTTTGTTCATCACGTAGCAAAAACCACCTCTGGTCGCAACACCTATTTGTTCGAAGCCGAACCATCTGCTGCTTTCTGCCATCACCCACCTCACGCTCGCTCTCCCTCCCTCCCCCACACACGCCCTGCTTGCCCCCTCACCTCCCTCACCTCCTCCCCCTCAGACTTGGGTCAGATAGTACTTGCAAATGATGTCGGCGTCGATCGTGAGCCGCAGGTTTGGCCACGCAGGCGATGCGGCCGGCGCCGGCTGACCCCCGGCACCGGCCGCACGGCCTGAGATGTTGGTGAAAACCCGTCGGGTGTGGTACGGCGCCGAACCCCAAACACGACGCATCATTTGCAATGGCTAGCTGAGGCAGGTCTGCGTCCCCTGCCTGGTGTGTCTAACGCTGTGGGCTGCGGCTGTGTGTCTGACTGTTGCAGGCTATGAGGATGTGGGCCAGGCTTCAGGGAGTGGGGATTTCTGTAAGGGCGGATACGGCACTGCCGTGGCCGCCGCAGCTTCTGCACAAAACAAGCCAGCCAGCTCTGTCACCGGGCCTGGAGTCGGTGAGTGCCGCCACATGCCAAATTTAAAAAAAATTAAAGAAGAAGAAGAAGGAAAGGGAAACAAAAAAAAAACCAAGAACCACCCTGTCCCTCCCGTCTTCCTCCTCGTGTCACCAACCATCATTTTCTCCCTCTGCTCTTGTTCCTTTGCCTCATCGCCTGATGAGCTGTGCCTGTGGGAAGACCCTCTCACCACATCTGCTTTCAAACAGCCCAGTGCAGCCTGCCCTTCTCTTTACAAGCCTCGTCTGCCATTGTTTCTGCTACCCGAGTAACTCATCATCGGTCTAATTCGATACCCTTTCTAAATTGGTCCGCCGTGCTGTGAAACCACCGTATTTCCAGCAAAGAAATGAAGCCCCGCACCGATTCTCTGCTCCCAGCTGGTTATGAGTTGCTCGGGTCGATGCTGCTGCGTTTTCCCTCAGTCCTGCTTGCTCGTCACTCATGTTGTCATTACTGGTGTGTCCGTTTGCAGAAGAACAAGTTGGTGGTCTTGTGATTGACGTGGCTTTTACAACACGAGGGGGGGGGACAAAAGCATAGAAATGTACAGACCTAATCCCGACACTGCCGACTATTAAGCATTTGCAGCTCAGTTTGCGCTCGACAACACATGGTACCCGAATGATCGCCTGGAAATCGTTGCTTCTCCATCACTGGACCCATTTACGTTTCCGAGAACAAGGACTGATGCGTCAAACTTCAATCCTAGAATCGCTCAAATTGGTTAATTTCTCCTCACTGAATTCCTTTAAATGCTTCTGAACACACTGCATGGCTCCGTTTCCACAATGACCATTGAAAGCATCAATCAGTTGCTGTGAGTGGGTAAAAGAAATGCTTTACTCTTGCGTCTGTTTCAAAAATGACCGCGTGATCATGGATTCCACGGTTCTCATGAATTTACTGCAAAATCTTTGTGCTAAACAAGAACTAGTTTAACATTGTCACTTGGAACAGAAGTCCAGAGTATTTTCACTTCCCACATCGGTGGCAGGACTGTGCCGTCATAAACAGCAGCACGTAGCGAGAAACATCTGTCGAGCAGCCTGTGGTCATTAAAAATTCATCCATATCCTCCATTTTCAACTGTTTTCTCGTAGCTCCATTACATCACATGCCAATTATTACACGAACCTGCTGTGTCAGAGTAAACATGCAGGTCGTGACGAGAAAAAAACATCTTCAGTCACTGTAGCCTCCAACGATTGTGTATTAATTAGATTTTTTTTTTTTTTCACTTAATATGTTTTGCAGCCTCTTGGGAAATAAAGGGGAAATTGCACATCAGAATTTCCTGGAGTTTCATCTCCAAAAATATATTAAAAAAAAAAAAAAGACAGGCAACACATCTGAGAGAGCAAACAATCCAAGTATAATTTTTTTTTCCCCGTTGTTAAACGGTGAGTCATTGCAGCGGTAAAGTGAAGCCGGATATGTTTTAACACAAAACTTCCAGATGTTTTTAACAAAAGGTTTTAGAAGTCATTGATTAGACGTCAGCTAATTGGACTTCCACTGGTTTATTTGGTTTATTTGGCCGTCTCACTGACGGGTTTTCACGTCAGAACAGTTGACCAGCATTTCAGTGTTTCCCTGGTGAAACGGCGGCTCGTTTTTTTTCCACCCCCAACATGGAGTCAGACTGGAGCCGCTGTGGTCATCCGGCACTCTCGCTGCTCCTCCATCTTTCTATTCCCCCTCTCCTCATCTCACCCCTCTTCATCTCCTCCACTCGGCTCTTTGCCGTCCTCGCCGAGAGGAAATATTACGCCAATCCTCTCCGAGAAAGACGGACCGTCATGCTTGTATCTGGAATTTCTTGTCGGTTTTTTTTTTTTTTTTTTGGTAAATGTTCTGCTTTATAAAAGAATAACTGTTATCTGGCAGGTAAAGATGATCGTTTCCTTGTTTCCATGTTTTTCGATTAAGTTTCTCTTCTTTCCTCTCACCTCTGCAGGAGTCTCCGTGACATCAAGCAACACGGGAGTACCAGATATTTCAGGGTCTGTTTACACAAAGACACAGGTAAATTTCACATTCTTCTCTTCCCCGTGGGAAAATAACTTCTTTTTTTTTTGTTTTCTTTCTTAAAACTTGACACGTGTAGTCCTGACTGTTCTCGGCCTCGCTCCCTCCTGCAGTCGTTTGAGAAGCAGGGTTTCCACGCCGGGACGCCGGCCGCCTCATTCAGCCTGCCCTCGGCGCTGGGCAGCGGCGGTCCCATCAACCCCCCCGCCGCCGCCGGCTACGCTCCGGCCCCCTTCATGCACATCCTGGCACCACACCAACAACCCCACTCTCAGATTCTGCACCACCACCTGCAGCAGGACGGACAGGTGATTACATGGAGTTAGAAATGGTCAGAATGGGGAGCAACGCCAAGAGAAGGCACACGGATGGAGAAGCAGGCACAGTGGACTATTTTATGTAACAGATTCAATTAAACTTTATTTATGTCGCCCCAAATACAACATAGTTGGGGTTTATTTAGGTGCTTTTTACAAAGAGAAACGGCAAACAAAGGAAAAACTCCATGCTTGTACTGATCAACCCAGTACGTCGCAACTTCAAGGAGAATCGCAGCTTCGCATTAACCTCTTGTGTAAATCTAATAAACTGTCAAATCTGAATTCTCACATGGTTTTTAAATTTCATCAAATCAGTGGCTTCATGTCGGTCAAGTTTGTGTCCAGTTCCTCCTTTTCAGCCGAGAAGCTAAAATGGTCAACTGATTTAAACGTAGCATAAATGGCACATGTTAGCAGAGCTGCTGGGAGACGTTCAAGGGACGTGGGTCATCTGTGTTTTCAGTTCGGTGGAAACTATCTGCATCAACGTTTGGATATCGACCTGAAGGACACCTTGGTTATTTAGTCGTGTTTTATATCTTGCCAATTCAGTGCCATTGTTTCCATTATCCTCCTGTGGTTGCGTTCCGCCGTGTGCTGGCGTGAAGTGACGTCTCGCTCTCTGTCCCCGCAGAGCGGCACCGGACAGCGCAGCCAGAACGCCTCCATTCAGCAGAAGTCCCAGATCAACAAGTCGGCTTACAACAGCTACAACTGGGGTGCAAACTAACCTACCACCGAAGGGCAACCCCCCCACCCCACACCCCCTCCTCTCCCACCCTCCCCCACAGTGTCAACAAGCTGGGGGCAGGGGCTCACCTCTTAGTCTGCAGATAGTCCCCACATGTAACGTCCCTCCTCCTCCTGCTGAGATTCCCTCCCCGGTGTCTTGGCGCCCAGCTCTCCTCGCAGCCCCGAGCGCCGTCGGAGGAAGAGAAGCACCGCGGTCCGGAGGGACGAGGAGGGCGTCGACACGAGGGACGTTCAGAGTTCAAATGATGATAGAAAAATCACCGTCAACAGGGGAGCGACGAGTGTTGGGAATTTGTATCGTGTTAACCCCACCCATCCCCCCTCACCCGAGCCACCCAGCCCCCCCACCCCCACCTTTTTTTTCTTTCACTTGTATGTAACATAGAACTGTTTTCTAAAAGAATGAACATTTCCTGGATGGTCTTTCTTTCTTTTCGTCTCCCCACCCCTTTTTTTTTTTTTTTCCCCCTTAAGGGGAGGGATGAAGTAAAATCGGACGGTGGGGGGGACAGGCTGGTTTTGTTTCTCACCCTCAACTCCCCCATTTCAATAATTTTAGGCAGAAAATTGTCCAAACCCCCCCCCCCGCCCCCCCACCACACACACACACATACACACACGCACAGAAAATCTCCAAACGCAATTTGCTCTTTAATGTCTTTTCTTTTCCATGTTTTAAGTTTGAAGAAAACAATTCTCTAAATTGGTAGAGTTGTGAAGTTTATTTTTTACCAAATATAGATATATTATATATAAAGACATATAAGCGAGCTCACTGGCTTGGACTGTGAGGAGAAGTGTGTTTGTCATGTGACTGCGTGCATGTTTGTACACACGGGGGCTGTGGCTGTGTACTGTGCTTTGTTTTTTTTGCCGAGCACAGGATTTTATTTTATCCCCCCCCCCCCCCCCCCATTATCCGCCGCTTTGTACAGTTTAACCGTTCCCACCGATTCTTAAATAAGTTTGCAAACGTTCCCGCCTGTTTGTTTTTTTCGAAAGTTGTTGAATGTGTTCCAAGGCCATTGCACACCCAGTCTGCCTTCCAGTGTGTTTTTCTTTTATATTCAGTTTCCGAGCCCCCCCCACCCAACCACCCACCTCCCCCCGACAACTCCACCTGTCCCCCCCGACATGTAAGGAAACCTGCAGCGATGCATACTGATGGACAGAATTGTACTTTGGGGTTTTGTTTTGTTTTTTTTGTCAGTGATTTTTTTTTTCTTTTTGTACTGTGCGTTTTAAAAAAAAAAGAAAAAAAAAGATTTAAATGGATTAACTTGTCTTGTACATATATAAAAAAAACACAAGTACTGTAGTCCCTGTTTGTTCGATGGCTTTCTCCTTTTTCCTTCTTGAATCCTTGCAGACTTGTTAGCTTTTTCTTTCATATATTTTTTTTATTTTGTAAAAATATATAAATATTAAGTAAATAAACAACAAAAAGACATTTTCATCATTTTGGATGTGAATGTCTTCGGAAACCATTTCTCATGTGGCGTGTAAATGCAGAAATTCCTCTTGTTTACACTGTTTTATAGCTGTGTGTGTCTGTGTGTGTTGCTGAAGGTCAAACATCTACAGCACCTAATGAAACTAGACCTCCAGATGTTCCTATATTTATATATATATATATAGAGAGCAGCCAGATTGAGGTGATTTACACTTAAGATATTTTAGATGAGGGAAGCGGAGATTTCGTTGACGCCGTCGAGGGTTGGGGTTCCCAGCGCTGGAGCGGCGCTCCACTCCCCTGGAAAACCAAACCGTCGGCCTTCTTCCCATCAGAAAACCTCTTCTCACCATAGACTCCTTAAGGAGGCCGTGATGAGACTCTCCACTCCCTTTGCCGTCACCGTCTCGCCACTGCACCGCCCTGCCAGCTCGTCTCATAGTCCTCCACCACCACCTTCTCCTCCTGCCTTCTCTCCACCCACGTCAATAATTGGAGATTTCGTCCTGACAGACTTCACAGCAAATTCAAAAATCTTATTTTCAGAGCTTAAAATTATGCAGGAATGCATCCGGTTGCATGTTTTGACATTAGAATTTGATAAAAACTGGGAGGAAAAATGGAAAGAACTTTTACGATATTTCTTCCGGCGTTCACATGATTCACTATAAATGTCTGGAAAGACTTGAAAAGGAGGCAAGTAGTTTCTTCTTTTGGGTTTAATGGCAGTTTGCATCCATAAAGTTGCATTGCTTCCATCTGCTGGTTCTATCTACATTGTTTCCCATCGCTCTTTTCGTCCTGATGACCGTTTCCCTTATTTTTCACTTGGATTCAATGGCAGTTGGCATCCATGAAGTTGTACTACTGCCATCTGTACAACAGCAGCTAAAGCTGGGTCCTAAATTTTCCAGTGTGGATTCTGGTAGAGGAATTAAAAACTTTTTTTTTTTGCAAATCACATGAACAAAACCAAGGATTGAGCTCCAGTAATTTACTGTTTTGTAAAACGTTATTTACTTGTGGAGACGCACTTTGAATAGCGACAAACTGCATTTTTGACAATGAGACAAAAAAAAAACCCAGGACGAGCTGAGTTTTGACAGATTTCAAGCTTTTGAGTCTGTATAAATACGAAATTTTACATTTACTGTATACTTCTGACACAAGTAATGCATTAAGTGTAACTAAGAAGAAAAATACAACAAACATACAATTGCTATTAATTTAATTTAGCTTATAACTTTTTTTTTTATTTTTATTATGCATCCGCTTTATTTGATTTTTTCAGCGGAAGTCCCATCAAGGCTTCCGTCTTTGCTGCTGCGCGTTGTCTCGTTCAGTTACGGTAAAACCCAGCAACACGATATATTACGTCAGGAATCCTTCCAGAACGTTTTACGACACTTCCACCAGCTGTTGGCTCCTGGGGTTTGTTTGCCTCTCTCGGAGCTCGCCGTGCGGGCATATTCCCAGTCATGAATTAGATTTCTTCGCACCCTCGCATTAGATGAGCGTCTTCGACTTGTTTCGGGGCTTCTTCGGGGTCCCTGGAGGACATTACCACGGCCGGAGGTCAGTGTTGTTGTCGGCTAGCCGCTACTCGGCTAACGAGAGAGCTAGCACCAGTTGAGTTAGTTGATAAATCTCCACCAATAACAAGATTAGTTGTTATTTTCTTCTGCCAGGAAAACCGCAGGGGTCCAGCGGCTGCTGTCTTATTTAGACTTGTTCTGACCCGAAGGCTAATGCGACCGGGTGTAAAGTCTATTAACGAAGTTTGGTGAACTGCTCCTTTAATTTAGATTTAATCTGCAGCAACACAACTGTGATCGTTAAGGCGTTTTAAACAACTATTGTCTTTACCAGGGACCCATTCTTCGACACAATGACCCACGATGATGAGGACGACGAGGAGGAAGATGACGGGACGTACTACGATGGCTTCCGGGGGGATCACCAGGACCCCTTCGACAGCGCCTGGAGGTTCGGATTCAGCCTCGGTCCGGACGGGATGAGGCTCCAGGAGCCTCCTGTGTTTGGACAAGTCCTCCGGGAGATGGAGGAGATCTTCTCCCAGCTCGGCCACTGGGACGGACAGACCCAGCTCGGACACAGAGGTGAGGAGACTCTTCTGTTTTTGATCATCAAAAGAAGAATATATAAAGTAGATGAAGATGATTCGGATAAATCAAATGTGTTGTTTAGTGGAAAGCCTGAATTGTAATAGTTTTATTATAAAGGAGTGAGTGTTTCAGCAGGATGCTTGGTAAGCAGTGGCATCCACACATTAACTCAAATTTTAAGGGGAAAAAAGGGATATTTTTTTAATATTATTATTAATCTTTAGATTTGTCAGTGATCTCAACCTTTGTATTTAATTGTGGTTGGGTTTTTGTTGCCTATATAGTTGTTTCTCTGGTCACGTGGTCGTTTGTTTCATTTTTCTCTGTGTGTTATTTTGAGCACCGAGACTCGTTTCCACCAGATGAATCTCTGAATCTCCTGTGTGGTTGTATAGATGTTCCCAGCTCAATGCCGGCGCTGCCTCAGGAGGGAGCGGAGAAAGGAGCGTACAGACCCGGAGGGAACCCCCTCAGAGACTTCATGCTCAAACCCCCTAACGATGACGCTCGGCGACCCCGAGGCGACACCCGCCCTTCGGAGTCGCCAGGTTTTTCACGCTCGCCCTCTCAAGGCTGGACGCCTTTTTCCAAAGTAATGTCTCCTTCTTTCATGTGATCATCTATTTATTTATTTTTGTCCTCATCTCATCATAACATATCATCTGTAATCTTCTTGACGTAGTTCCATGACATTTGGAGGCAGGACCGGCACATTGCACCGCAGGACGGGATCAGAGAAGACGTAGGTGGGCGAAGTTTCCCATCCATCGGTGAAAGAGAATCGCTGTTGGATCTTTGAACTCATCTCTGATTGATTTTTTTTTTATTTTGTTTTTCCCCCATCCTCTGGCAGACCTGGACTCTGTTGTGCAATCGGGAGGCCTGGATCAGATCCTGTCGCCCCCTGCTGGTCAGACACCCACAGAGCCCAGAGTTCGCTCCTTCTTTCAGTCTGTGGTCGTCACCAAGGTGGTGAAGCCTGACGGGGTGAGGCGTCGTCGTTTTATTGAAGTGAATCACATTGAACGACGGCTTATAATGTTTTTCTTCTGTTTTCTGGACGCTCAGACTGTGGAGGAGCGGCGGACAGTCCGAGACGGAAAAGGCAACGAGGAAACCACCGTGACTCGCTCAGGCGGTCCCGGGACCCCGCAGGGTCCAGACCATCACACCTCTCCCCACCTTCCAGGTCAGCTCTCCTCCTTTTCCTCCTTTTTCATCGCACTCCGTCTTCTATCTCACCGCCGTGCCTCTTTCTTTCTCGTCTTTGCCTTCCAGGTGGTGCGCGACACTTTTCAGACTTGAGAGACGACCACTCGTTATTCTCCAAGTTCTTTGGAGGCTTTAAATAATAAGTGAAGCGATGAAAAGTCTCTGGGGGAGAAAAAAAATAAAATCACAAAAATCTTGTGTTCCAAAAGTTTGTGTTTCTTGGACTTGAGCTGCACCGTCAAGACGCATGAGCTCAATATGTTTGTTAAAAGAAGGCCGGCGACTTTGAGGTTCAAACTTCAGATTCCAACATTCAGATGTCGGTTAGAAGCTTCCAACCGACGACGAATCAGTTCAACAATTCGAGACCAAAAAAAAGGTTTTCTTTCTGTAATGTCCTGTGTGAATGTCTGAGTGATGGTTGAAATAAAGAGTTTCAATATATTTACAAAGTTGTTTGCGGCTGGGGTTTTTTAATTGTAATTTTTTTTTTGCTGTCCTGTCCTGCAGCTTTAGACGTTCCTGCTGTGGTAATAAATGATTCTAAGCACAATATCGACATTACAACTTATTTATTTCTATTTCTTTATAAATCGTTAGGAGGTAATGCCTAAAAAACATTCCATCACTGGTTAGTTTTGCAGTTTACCAAAATGTTTTACTATTTCTAAATGATATTTATTGGGGTTTTATGTAGAAAAACTAAAAGAAAAGTATGTTTTGAAAACAGCACCTCGACATTTATAACAAAACGAAGCTCCTGGCGAGAAATGAAGTGTTTCTGTTATAAAAGCTCACGATCACACTCGGTGTGACTCTAATACGAACACTCCCAGCCAAAAAAGAAAGTTTTCAGTATCAAAGAATTGGATGTTTATGCGCGTATGTTGCCAATTCACAGTCTGCGTTTCCTATATGCGGATCCACAATAGCAATCAAATCTGCCGTGCCATAAAGTGCGTGACGCGTCTCCTGAGGTCAAACTCTGCCCACACAAGACAGTGGAGAGATAGATAGAGCGAGATCTTCTCCATGACGGCGTCCGAGCTCTGAGCGCTCGCCTGCTGCCGCCCGGACATGATGGAGAAGCTGCTGAAGAAGTGTCACATCGGGAACCAGCTGGTCAGAGAGTGTCTGGCCGAATGTCTTGGGACTTACATCCTCATTGTAAGTGTCTGCCTTCAAGTTGTTTGACGACCTCCAAACTCTAAAAAAAAAAGGGCAGGATTTAACTCTGGGGAACCAAAAGAAGTCTAACTATGAGTGTATGAAACGGCAGTTCCACGTTTGTTCTCTAGTTTCGGAGCAGCTGGGGAATCTGCACAATGTCTGACGGAGGACTTTGATCACTGCAGAGTCAAAGCAAGGGTGATAGTCTGTGTGTGTGTGTGTGTGTGTGTGTGGGGTGGGGGGGGGGGGCGGTTAGATAGAAGAAGCTCAGATCTTTTATCAGTAATGACCATCACACCTCCCCGGGCTGCAAACATTTTACAGCACAAACCATAAAGCAGAATGGAAGTGCATAAAAATGCAGATTGCAGTGTGTGTGTGTGTGTGTGTGTGTGTGTGTGTGTGTGTACACTGCACTATTGTGTGCAGTTCCGTTTCATAATGACAATTCTCCTTACCTGCAGCTGTTCGGCTGTGGCTCCGTGGCCCAGGTGACCACCACTCGGGACACCAAGGGACAGTACCTGTCCATCAACCTGGGCTTCGCTCTGGGAGTCACGTTCGGGGTCTTTATGTCTCGTGGAGTTTCCGGTAAGAAGAACCTGTACAGGAAAAGAGTTTTTTTCCCATTTAATATGACATATTACATCTAAGTTTGTTTTTTTTCTTCTCGTCTCAGGTGCTCATCTGAACCCCGCCGTGTCTCTGAGTTTGTGTGTTCTGGGGCGACATCCCTGGAAAAAACTCCCCCTGTACATCTTCTTCCAAGTGCTCGGAAGTTTCCTGGCTGCGGCCACGGTCGGCCTGCAGTACTACGGTGAGGCAAGCGAAGTCGTGTCCTCTTGGCGTAGGGCGAGAACACCGAGCTCAATAAACCCCCAAGGGTGAAATGTTCTGTGTGTGTGTGGCTGCACCCTGATGATGCACGCACGCGTGTACAGATGCCATCCAGATGTTCGGCGGGGGCCGGCTGACGGTGACGGGGCCAAACGCCACGGCGGGGATATTCGCCACCTACCCGGCCGACTACCTCAGTCTGTGGGGAGGCATCGTGGACCAGGTCAGGCACATATATATATATATATTTAATTCTCTTAATTCAATAGTACAAAGGCGTACCATCATTAAGGGTATTAATTTGAAATCAAATCTGCATTTACCACTCACATTCACACGTTCGGCCACTTTATAGTCACCAACTGACCTTAACGGCAGGTTTTTTTTGTGGATTCTGAGGAAACTAGGAAACTCGCCCCTTGAGAAAATATGCAAACTCCACATAGGAATGACACCTGCTGGACTTATATAATCTTGCTCATTTAAAAAACGACGTTTCCAACGAGTTCAAGGCAGTTTCGAGACTCCATCCTGTGACTTCCTGTCCCAGGTGGTGGGCACCGCCGCCCTGCTGCTGTGCGTCCTGGCTCTGGGCGACCGCAGGAACACCTCCGTCCCCGACGCTCTCCAGCCGCCGCTGGTCGGCGCCGCCGTGCTGGTCATCGGCATCTCCATGGGCTCAAACAGCGGCTACGCCCTGAACCCGGCCCGGGACTTCGGACCTCGCCTGTTCACGTACATCGCCGGCTGGGGGGCGGACGTGTTCGAGTCAGTAGTTGTTTCGCCGACCAAACTGCCCGCGTTATTCCCGATCCATGCTTTTTTGGAGGGGGGTCGTTTGGTGACGTGGGCTTGTTGTGTTTTGCAGGGCCGGAGGCGGCTGGTGGTGGGTGCCGATCGTCGGCCCCTGCGTGGGGGGGCTGGTGGGGAGTGTGATATATGAACTGATGGTGGAGGTGCACCATCCGTCTCCTCCAGCGGAGCTGCAGGCCTCTTGTCAGGAGGAGGCCGAGGGGAAGGTGGAACTGGAACTGGAATGACTGGAGAGGGGAAAGAAAAGGAAAAAAATGAAAAACAACTTAATGTAAAAACACACTGAAGACGGCCTGTGTGTGTTTTTGGTTGAACTTTGTTGCACTGATGAGAATAGCCTGAAAGTCGGCTGAAAATAAAAAGATAGAAAAGTTGATTGACAAAATATGTACGGCTGGAAAATTCTGCGTTGTGTGAACGTTTTTCATTATGAAAATAAAACTGGAGAGAGATTTAATGGGATTCATCTTTTCCCTTCAGCTGATATTAAAGGACAATTATTTGTTATTCAATTTCTGGAGGAAACAAAGTGGAAGTCATCGGTCAAATATGTGCCGAGACTGCGAGTTTCGTCTGTTTTCAACATTTATTTCCAAACAGCACAAAAGTGTATGGCATTTCAGCAAGCAGACCACAACCATGGAAAAGGAAATGACATGGAATTTTCCACTATTCAGCTATATAAATATGATATGACATATAAAAGATACAAACCAACAAAGAAAAAAAAAACAAAACATCCACTCAGAGGCCTCCGTCACGCGACAGTGAAGGCTGTTTTTAAAACATACAAAAGAAACGTGAGTACAGCAAGCACTGAGTCTGTAGATAAAAAAAGAACCGTCTCAAAGAGATAAACATTTGTTTTCATACACATTAAGACGACACGACCCCCCCCTAGCCGCGCTCTCCCTCTGCTCTGTAATTACAATGTGGAGCTAACTTTGTTGGGGGATTGGGGGGGGGGCTCTTTTTTTTTTTTTTTATTCTTTTAGACTTCAAATCATTTTGGAAAAGAAGGTGACAGTACAAGTACAAATACTATACGTATTCACATTATCATAGCAAGTTACTAAAACCAGAACGCTTTCATTTAGTGTCATATGTATTTACAGGGCAAAAGTCAAACACGTATACTAAACGGCAGGAAGCCTGATCTCTCTTCTTTCTAGCTCAACGAGTAACGACATCACAACGTATTCACACAGGACGCGGGCCACGCCCCCCCCCCCCTCCGGAGATCTCCCCTCGAGAGATCTCGCCTCACATCTCTCTGTCGCAGGTAAATTGCACCGGAGGACGATCTGACGCAACCGACTCGCACAAATACCGACAGCAGTCGTGTGTTTCGTATAAATAAATAATAATAGCAACATAAAAGTCGGTGTCGGGAGTCTCCGGGCTGCAGGTTTGTCTTCCTTCATGCTTCTGCGCGTTTCGGTTTGACGTCTTTTATTTCTGTTTAAAGTGACCCGAATTCAAAAATCAAATCAAAAAAAAAAAAAACATGGACTGATAGAGATGTGATGTAGAAAACACAGCAGTCAGGAGTACAGTGGGAGGTGTGTGTGTGTGTGTGTGTGTGTTTACATATGTGGTACATTAAGAAACAGGCAGGTGGCTACAGTCTGTGCAGAGTGAGAGTGGAAATGGAAATGAGGCCATGTTTTTTTTTTTGACGCAGTATGGCCGCTATAGAAAGTCTATCGCAGGTGACCCGACATGCACATACAATCGGGGAAACAGCCCCGTTTCATCAACATTCATATTCTACAACCCCCCCTCCCCCCCTCTCCTCGCTTGCTCTCAGTGTTCATTCAGTCCCACGCGATGCCCCGCCCCCTCCCCCTCCTCCTCCTCTACTGGGGCTTGTCCGTCTTGTGTGCGGTGAGGAAGGCCATGCCGTGGGTCCTGAAGTGGGTGTTGAGGTCCGAGGCCTTGTCGAAACGCCGCCCGCACACCTTGCAGCCCAGGTTGCCGTCGGCGTCCTCGCCCGCCGCCTGCGGGGAGCCGGCGGGGGAGCCGTCCGGCGAGCCGTGGGCGCGCGGGGCGCCGCGCTCCGCGTCGCCCTGGGTGTCCCGCACTCGGTGGGCGATGAAGCGGTGGCGGCCCAGGGAGCCGGCCGAGGCGAAGCAGACGCCGCACTGCAGGCACTGGAAGGAGGCGGTGTCGCCGCGGTGCTGGGGGATGTGGCGCTGGAACTCCGCGCCGTCCTCGGTGGCGAAGCCGCACGGGACGCAGCGGAAGACGCTGTCTTCTTCCTCCGGCTCCGACGCCAACGACGTGGAGGGCGCCGACGCCCTGTTTCGCTTGGCCGGCGCGGGGGCGGGGGCGGGGGCGGCGGCGGCGCCGGGGCCTTCCTCCGTGGCGTTCTCCTCCTCGTCTCCCGCCCGGCCCGCCGGCGGGCCGACCTCGCCGTCCTGTTCCGACGAGCTTCCCGGCCCCTCGCCGCCCGTGGCCGCGCGCTTCCTGGTCATGGGGGGTCCCTGGAGGCAGAGACAGGTTCCATTGACCCCATTGGTCCAAATACGACCCCGATTATAAGACAATTCCTCTGCTTTCATTTGCCTCATTTCAAAAAATGAGTCAGTTAAAATGGACAAAAGACAATAGAACCCCCAAATTCTACTCAATTCATTCATCACTTTATCGAAAATCAAATCTGTCAAAACCTCAACATGTCCTCTCCCCTGTTGTTCTTTACGGAAAATACGTGAATAAGTGCATCCAAGAGCATTTTTTTGCCGACTCACCTGTCCGTCCGTGGATCTGTGGTGGAGCCGGATGTGTTTGTCCAGTAAGAACCGGCTGCCAAAGGTGCGTTTTCCTTCTGTGCAATATCTGAAAATCAATCACACCAGACTCACTCAAAGCATCCAGGACTTCCTCTACCAACTGGTATTTACGCGTAAATTTGTCAACCACATGCTAACAGAGTGGAGCTCATATAAAAGCTAAATTATTTCAAGCAAGCCTTTTGATTTAGTGCACCGGTCCCCCACAGGACAAACACGTCGTGTCTGGAAAACATGCAAACTCACTGGCAATGGAAGACCCTTTTGTTGCCCTCGTGGATGACGCGCTCGTGACGCCTGAGGCTGGAGGACGTGCTGAATGTGCCTCCACAGATACGACAGGGGAACTGCAGGGAAACGCACAGGAAGAGACAAAAAAAAAAAAAAAAAAACACATAAGATCCCACTTATTTACAAACATACATTTTCCTGTGGCCCGTGATCAAACTTCTACAAAGAGCGCTAAGCCAATCATGTTCAATTGGTGTTCATAAATTGAATTAATAGTCAGGATAAACAAGGAGGGAATATTTTGCCAACTCGTATTCATAAAGTATCTATTCCTCACGGTTAACGCATTGGATTGAACCTTTTACTTTAAAAAAAAAAAACAGAAATATTGGAAGGAAAAAAATGCTTTAACATACGGTAATGTCCAGAGGAACAAAGCCGCCATGTTGGGATGTTTTTATGAAAATAACACATGAAATATTAGGAAAGAGGGAATCATGTGAGGTCACGTAGGGTCATGTGGGGTCCTGTGAGGTCACGTAGGGTCATGTGAGGTCACGTAGGGTCACGTGAGGTCACGTAGGGTCATGTGAGGTCACACGGGGTCCCACCTTGCCGTGCTCCATCTTCACATGACTCAGGTAGTCGTCGTTGTCGGTGAAGGTGCTCTGACACTGCGGGCAGGTCCACTCGGTCGGGGTGGCGGGGTGGGCGGCGCCCGTCGCCGCCGCTGCCGCCGAGCCGGAGTGCCCCGCCCCCGGGGCCTCGTAGTCCTCGTCCGCATCGTCGTCGTCGTCCTCCTCCTCCTCCTCTTCCTCCTCCTCTTGCTCCCGGCCCCAGTCCTCCCCGTCGGAGTTGTCGGGCTTCCCGGAGGACTTGGACTTCTGGCTGGAGGAGCCGGACGTGTTGGCGGGGGCCGAGGCGGGATTGGTGGCGTCGGACTGAGACTCCTGTTTGGCCGAGGGTCCTCGGTGGGCGGTCTGAGTGCGACGGCGGGGGAAAAAAAAACTGAGTTCGGCTTCTGTGAAGTCGTTTCATTTCATTTGTCAAAACACACTTTCTAACGCTTGTTCTTGGCATAGAACTTAGGACGAGGTCTCCGATCGGAAGCCTCCCAAAGGCCAATCCAAGATTTGCTGTATGCCTCAGTTGACACCACATTCACTGTAGAACGCAATGAACGGGCAACACATGAAGGCAAAAGGCTCGATTTGCTGTGCTTGTTACAAAGCTGGGTAATCTCACCTTGATGTGCTCCATCATGGAGCCTTTCTGGGCGTAGAGCTTGGTGCAGTCAGGACACTTGAACACGTGCACTTTCTGTTTGGCTAAATGAGTGTCAAAGTGCATGTACAGCAGCGGTTTCTGGGTAAAAACTGTGTCACACATCACACACTTGTAGATCATCCTGCAAGAGAAACAGGGGGGGGGGGGAGAAATAGATGCGCATGTTAGAGGTGAGGTGAAGTGTTCTGGTTGGAGACGTTCAGGTGGACGGAGCCAGCGTACTTGGCCTGTCCTCCGGTGAGCGTCGGGTGCTGAGTGCTGATGTGGCTCTGGGCGCTGGGGGAAGACTTGAAGGCCATGGGGCAGCTGGGGCACTTATGGAAGACCTCGCAGTGAGCCGTCTGGATGTGGGACTTGATGGAGTTCAACCCCCCGAACACGACCTGGCAGCTCGAACACCTTCGGCAAAGGAGACGGGACAGATCGTCACTCGTGTGTTTGCTGAACGGGACGAAACTGATGAGGTAAAGTAACGGCTCTGTCGGGGGGGGTCTCCGCACCTGTAACCGATGCGCCGGGCAAAGTGCAGACACGCCTCCTCCAGATGTGTCTGGAAGCTGGCCTGCCGTGCCGTCCCGCCACACTCGGGACAGACGTGCGGCGCCCGGTGTTTGTGGATCCTCTGGTGGGCGGACACGGCACACGAGTTCGGGAGCATCATGGGAGGCGAGCACTGCATACACGTCTGCATACAAAAAAAGAGTGGGGAGGATCAGATAAAAGTAGTCGAACAAGTTGAAGTTGTTTCGAACCGGCAGCAGGACACGTCTGTCTGCTGACGTCCAAGACTCACCGAGTTGGGAGCAGCTCTGATCTGCTGGAAGTGCGTGACCAGCTCGGTTTTGCCGGAGAACTGAGTCTGACACTCCGGACATTTGAAGTTGTTGTATTGCAGCCCCTCGGCCTTCTTGCAGGGCAGCGGCATCAGCGCCTGGGGGCCCTGAGGGGCGCGCCGCACCGGCCGAGGCTGCGCCGCCGCCGCCGAGGACGAGTCCTTCAGCGGGCTGGAGCTGGCCGAGATGGACGGAGCGCCGGACGTGGCCGAGGGAGAGGAGACTGGAGGAGAGGAGGACGAAGAGGTGATCAGGCCTGGCCGGGACGCAGGTGGAGAACGGGGGAGACAAATGGGACGAGGTGAATGAGGATGAGTCAGAAAATGAGTGACACGTACATCAGACTTTATAAACAGTTCAGGAAACTAGTCAACACTACATTTAAGCACAATTTTTACTTCTGGGAAAAGATAAAACATGTATACTACCACAGGAAGTAGATTTTTTTTTTTAATTAAGTCAATTTAGGTGTGGTGTTTTGAAGAAAAAAAGCCCAAAAGAATACCCTGATTTCAAAATCTTTAACTGGCTTTGTGATTTTACATGGTAACGCAATACATTTTTTCACTGGTTTAACTGGAAACAATCACTTCATTGACAGACCACAAGCAGTCGATCACATTTTAATTGAACACGTGACTGAACTGGTGAAAGAACAAGGGATCCGCTGAAGTCCTGCTTACCGCCGATCGGCGTGATGTCCTGCTGCCCGATCATCTGCTCCACGGTGACGGGCCTCATGACCAGGTGGGAGCACTGCATGACGAGTCCGCGCTCCTTGTGCTCCCTGGCGTGCAGCAGCAGGCTGCACTTGTTGAAGAAGGCCAGCCTTTTCGCACAGTGGTTGCACGTCACCTCGATGCGGAGCGACCGCCGGTCGTAGTGTCGCGCCAGCGAGCGCTCCAGGGCGAACGCGTCGCCGCACTCCAGGCAGCGGTAGCCCGTTGCGGGCAGCGGGAGGCCCCACTCGGGCGGGGGCGGGGCCGAGAGGTCGGGTTTGTAGCTCGGCAGGAGGTTCTTGCTGTTGAGGATTTTGTTGAAGGCCTCCACCAGGCTGGACTGGCTGCGCGAGATGACGGCGCCGGTGCTGTTGACGATGGAGGCGGGCTTGTTGGGCTGCAGCGTGCTGCCGATGATGGTGCCGCTGCCGCCGTTGGCGGCTTTGCTGGTGGCCGAGCGCACGCTGATCCCGCCGGCGGCGACGGAGAACTTCGGGGAGGAGGTCACGGCGGGGGTCGCGGGCAGGGCGGCGGATTTTGTGATGCTGACGGCGGTGGCGGAAACCTTCGCCTTGTCCGACGCGGCCAGTTTATTTTGGACCTTTGTGGCCGCGGCGAGCATGACGCTGCTGGCGGCGAGCGTGGACACGGGCAGAGCGTTGAGGGCACTTACTTTCTGAGACGCCGACGTCATGTGAGCGGGGGAAGCCTCCAGCTTCTGCCCTTTGCTTCCCAACACCTTGCGCTCGCCAGCTTCGCCTTTAGAGTCCAGGCCTTTCCCGGCAGCCGCACCTTTCCCCGCCACTCTGGTGACGGTCCGAGTGATTCCCCCCGTCGAGGTTTTAATTGTTTTTATTCTGACTTTGAGCGGTCGGGATGGAGCTCCCGAGGCGGCGGCGGGCGCAGCAACTCCTGCTTCTCCCCCGTCGGCGGATGGCGGTTTGGGCTTGCCATCGCCCACCTCCATGCTTTCCTCGCCGGTTCTCACGTTTTCTGTCTTGTCAGCTTTGTTATCCACGACCCTGTCAATCCCATTCCCCACCTCCATCTCCTCCTCCTCCTCTTTCGGCTCCCGCAGCTCCGAATCCGGCAGCGTGGAGGCCACGGCGGGGCTGGAGCACCTTTTAGCTGCAACTTGCGCAGTTGATTTTGGCATTTCTGGCTCGGGGCTCTCTGGCGAGTCTCTCTCCTCGATGACGTGCTCGGGGTGCCGCTCCTCCACCTGCGGACTCTCCGTGGAGCCGGACTGGGGGGTTGCAGAGGTCAGCGCCGCACCGGACGGCGTGTCCCCGGGTTTGGGCTGCGACGCGGTAGAGGACGAGGGCTGCGTCGAGATGGGGTCGGACTTGTACCGCCGGCTCAGCTGAGTGCAGGTGGGAGAGTCCGGGGTCTCCTGGATTACCAGGGGACTCCCCAGGTCAGGGTCGGAATCCTCCTCCTCCATCTGCTGGGGCTGGAACCCCACGGGCCCGCTTTTGGGCGCTCCGTTGAAAGGCTGAGATGAGTGTAGCGGGTGTGACGACGGGGCCGAAGGCAGAGTAGAAATCAGGGGCTTGGAAGGGGGGAAGAAAGGCGAGGCCAGGCCGACGGGGCTCGCGGCGGTCAGCGGAGACGTTCCCGCAGACAGAGAGGAGGACGAGGGCAACGACGCTTTGACCCCGTCTGCTCTCTCTTGGCCCGTGTCCTGCTGCTGCTGGTGCTGCTGCTGGAGGAGCTGCATCTTCCTGGCCCGACCCACCGGGTCTCCAGAGCCCTGCGCCACCAGCGGCTTCAGTCTGTTGAAAATGTTCCCGCCCTGTTTGTGGGACTTGGCCGTGCTGCCGCCGGCTGCTTCTGAGGACACCTTGGGGGTGTTCAGCGACCACGGCGCGCCGTTGGACTGAGCGAGCGGGAGGGGCGTGGAAACACCGGACGCGCCGAAACCGTTGTGGTTGAGGGCCTCCGACTCGGCCATGCCGGGAGCGCACGCGCCGAGTCGGGGGCCCACATCGACCCCCGCGATCACGTCGATGGGATCCTGGTCAGCTTCTCCCTCCGCGCCGTCCACCGCCTCAAGGCGAACTTTATTCTTCACGATCACGCTCACGATCGAGGTGTCCCCCTGGGGGTCTGAGGGGCTCGGTGGTCTCAAAGATGACCCAACACCCACCACGCTGTCCGGCTTTCCCAGAGGGGCACCCGCCGCTCCATGGGGCCCCTCTGCCTCGTCCGGCGCCGACTGGATGGCCTCTTTGGCATCGATGTCAGGAATATCAAATGCTGCCAACAGGTCATCAAAATCTGGGGTCTTCATGTCCCCCATACCGGGAATAACTCCTGCAAACACACAGAATAACAGGCTGAAGTGGCAGCAATTGCAAAAGTACAGACACAAATATGAATCAACCTGTTGTTGTCGCTTATCTAAATAACGATCGTCGCTTTAATTCATTTTTGAGGCAGCTGTGCCATGAAATATAAAGAAAAAGAAAAGCAGCACAAAATATTCTGAATGTAAAACAGACATGCAACACGGTATTGACAGCAAACAAACAAAAAAAACAAGTCGTTTGAACTTAAAAAGCATTCAAATTGAAATTCTGCGGAGCAATATACAGCATCAAGCTATATCATGTGATACGATGTATGGGATCTCATGGCTAAAATGAGTTATTTTATTCAAAAAAAAAAAAAAAAAAAACTTTGTGAACTATCCAGTTTCTCTTCAATGGTTATTTTGCCTGTATGAAGAAAATGTCAACCAAGATGGTCAGTGACACAAATAAGAAAAGGAAAGCCAATCCGAATGCAGGTGCATCCCAAGTTATGTGAATAATAAGTTTACTACTGTTGCTTTTTAAAAGTCTGAGCCAAAAATTGGAAGACAGTACCTTTGCTGAAATCCTAGATGACAGTGAGATTATGGTTATGCTATTTAAGGCACTCAACGACTGAGCCCAAGATGCCTAATAATGCTGTTTGCAGGAACTCACACATCAGGAAACACACAACAGTGTCAGTCCAGAAGATTATATCAATTTCAGATACCTGGATATTGATAATATCAGCAGAAATCCTCAAAACACACTGAAATCACACGGATTTAGGTGCTCATGTGCGCTTTCTTCTATACAACTAATGTGCTCCATTGTTATTTCTATTTGCTGAATCCCCATTGATGCTGCAGCTTCCCTTTGAAAACCAGTGATGTCAATAATGAGGGGAAATGGGGAAAACGGGTGGAGGTGGAAGGGGGGGGGTGCATTTGGTGATCAACATTAACACAATCAGAGACGAGCAGTGTCCAAAGCTTCGCATCAGAACCAGGTGCAGAAACACTGGCCAGCTGCAGGTCCGCACGGTGCTTTAAACACAAGCTGACAGGCAGGTTAGCGGTTAGCCCGCTAGCGCGCTCGTCGCGGCGGCGATCCTGCAGCCGCTCTGCCGGGAGCAGCTCTGCTTCCAGATGAATGGAATGCGCCGTTTCCACCGTGCAGGTTCGGATTCACAACGGGGTCCGCTCGAGACGCGGTTCAACCGCGGGAGGGGAGGGGAAGCGTCTCCCGAACGCGACCTAACGACCGAGGCTGCGTCGGCTAGCTGGCCGCGGAGCTCCAGCCAACACAGAAGAGAGGGGTCATTTAGCTAACTAGCTAGCGCTCGCCATTAAAAAGCAGCCGCCGCGCGCGTGCTGGGGCTCGGGGTTGACAGCGGGAGCATTCCGGTGATCGCGGGGTCGACGGCGTGACTGGAAATTGCGCTCGGTATGTGGATTTTCCTGCAATATCTCTGGGATTTGGGTTGTTTACCTGGACGTGCGATTCCCGACTATCCAAGCTCGTTTTCAGCTGAAAATGCTGCGCTTCCCGTCACGTGACCCGGGATGTCCTATCAACCGCGGCTCGCGCTGGGGGAAAAAAAAGCACGGAGGATGCCGCAAGCGACACGTATATTGTACTCTATTTACTTGTTTCTACAGAAAAACAAACCCACGTATAATCTTCAAAGGACGGTTTGTAGATATGTAAACTAGAACCCTGCAGGGATTTATTTTTTCTAACGTCCGGCAGTTGGAAAAAACCCCAGCACGCGCACTGTCAACAATATCAAACATCAACACAAACAAAACAAACGAAATCAGCTATTTACACAATACTTTTATTGCAAAAAAACACAAAGACGTGACAGGGGTGTTGGTAAGTGTTCATTTAAAAGCCTGTCATCACAAATCCCTCAGTTTTGTATTTAACGATGCCAAGTAGAGAAATGTAGGGGAAAGAGAAGCCCAGATTACTTTCATTCTTTTTTTTTTAACATGATGTCAATGTTTCTGGGTAAATTATAAACCAAAGACATAACATCAGGTTGTCGTTTTTTTTTTGTTTTTTTTTACATTTTATTTAATGTCTGAGTATTCATGACAAAATGGTGGTAATAAATGAGATTGCTGACATGCAGGGAAGTGCATCAGCAGTCTTTTTTAATACGCTTAATAAATCCTGTATTAGTTGGAAATAGTTCAAGTTTTCCTCATTTCTTCTTCTCCTCATCCTTTTTGCCGTCCGGCTTGTTTCCTGTCTGGGAGGCCAGGGAGCCCATGGCATTGCGGATGGCCTCGTTGTTGGGGTCGACACCAGGCAGATTCTCCAGGACGCTCTGCAGGAACTCTGGGTCCTGCATCACATCATAGTCGTCTTCCTCCTGTTCCATTATTGCAAAAGACGGAGTCAGTTATGATGGACCGGACCTTTATGATGTAGTGCCTATACCATGTCAGCTTCAATCAATCATTCGTCTGTTCAGTGAAAGGCTGCTCCTCCTTCAAACCTCTTGCTCTCTTGAACAAACTGCTGTTGGAACTACTACAAATTGTCAAAGATGTTCGTTCCACTTTAAAAAGTGCAGTGAGAAAATGACCCAAAACAAATAACTGACCTGGCGTGAAAGTGCCTGTACTGATATAATATGGAGTAATTTCAGTTGATACCTGGTTCAAATGTGCTTAAGAGGCCCATCATCTTACCTTTACATGTGAACTTAAACACTATAGATATAAATAAAGCGGTACAGGAGATGGATGGATGGTATGATGACTCACCTTGGCTGATTCTGCAGTGTCCATGGGGGCTCCTGCATCCATTTCACCATACTCTGTTCACAAATACGAAAATACAAATTTATCAAGCACACCAGGAGATGCAGGTGACGGTATGAGTTTGAAGAATACTTTAGGGTAACGCACCTCCTCCAGCAAGAGACATCTGCATAGCATAGGCGATCTGCTCCTCCTCCGTCATGCTGCTGAAGTCAGGAAGTACTGCTGCACCGCTCTCCGGCTGAGAAACCGACATCTTCAGTAAGGCCTCCTCCGATTCTGACATAAAAAGATTGGGGGGGGGGGGGGGGGGGTGTCATTCAACCTCAAATGACTGTAATTTGCGATGTCACATAATGACACGTCAATCATCCTTCACTTCACTTACCGTCCGCGCTGGGTGTTGGCATGCCAGCCTCGGCAGCAGAGGCGGCAGCGGCTCTGCGGGCCTCCTCCTCCTGCCTCTGTCGCTGCTCCTCCATCGAAACACGCAGGGCCTGCATAAGAGCACAAAGACGACATTGTGAGTCACAAACCGTAAGGGAAATCCTCAATTTCATACACACGAAGCTACTTTTTTTTTTTTTTTTTTTTTTTAATTCTCACAGGAAGCTGCTTGAGATTTCACTCAATTTCACCAAATGTTGCACTGAAATTCAGTGTAACACCAAGATAAAAAAAAAGTTATCTGGCACTTTTCATACATCATATATTTCTTACCAGGGCCAACTCTGGATCTGCACTGGGGTCCACACCAAACTCAAAGTCGCTGGCTCCAAGACCCATCATAGAGCCTCCTTCACCGGCCAGAATGGGGGAGGACAACAGGGCGTCGGCAAGACTGGGCCCCGGAGGAACTGTGACCAGGTGGGAGCCCGTTCCCTCTTTCCCATTTAGAGTATTAATAAATGCAGTCAGCTTTTCCGTGTTTGCTTCCTGAAAGAAATTATATGTTTGAAAACAAGTGAAAATGATGTGGACATTAAATTATCACAATCGAGAATAAGAAAATGTGAGCTCCTTACCTCCTCTCCAAAGTTGATGATATCCACATTCACTTTCTCCTTTTTCAAGCGCTTTGCCAACTTCACAAGCTGCAAAATGAGTAGATTGGGACAGAAGCACAATGAAAGGTAAAAAAGAAACTATTTGAAGAGCGTTAACCATAATACTTTGTGCTTTTTTTTGACTGATTATACTTGAGTGGAGTTTGTTTTGCTTAAACATTTATGACATTGAAATAGTGTAAATAACAAAACCGTAAACTCACATCTTTCTCATTATCCTCGACAGGACTCCCAACAAAGGCAATGATCCTCATCTTGTGGTTTTTCCCTTGTCTGTGCTTGAGAGCCAGCTACACGGGAAAGCAACAAACAGATTTCAGAAACAAATCGTGCTTGAAGAAAAGGCTTAAATCTATATCAACATTTTTGTATAGAGTTCAAAACTATTGTTTACACACATGAGCCACTCTGATGCCTGTGCAGAAGCATATCTTCCCTATTGGAGAAACAGCGTGGAGTTTGGACAGGATGCGGCCGGTGTCTGGTGTCAGCGTTGTCAGGACTTCACAGTTACTGTGTAAGAAAAAAACCGTTTGCATGAGTTTCACCTTCAGCTCCACATGCAAGTGGTAAACGATCAATCAATTATCAGCAGCCAGTAGTTATACTGATCCAACTGCTATGGAAATAGTACCTGAAATACTTTAGTAACTCGCAGACCCACAAGCGTCCCCAGTACAATACATGCAAAACATTGTATCAAGTTTATCAAAACACCCCAACAGCTCTGTGTGACATCTTCTATATCAAATATTGTCCTAATCTAAAAAGCCGTGAAGCAGTTAAGACATCCGATGTGTGTTTACTGAGATCAGTGTGCTTACTTTGCCATTGTGATGAGGCCCACATTGTTTTCTGGGTTGCTTCTTGTTTTAGAGTGACACACGATGTTGACAGCATCCTGCTGAGCCTGTAGCCTGGTCGGTAGAAAGTCTCCATTCCTCATGTACTCACTGTTGTCCACACTGAAGGAGAAAGGACATTAGCACATCACTTAGCCAAACGGCTAGTCCACGTAAGTTTGGAACCGGCACTCTCATGGGCCCGAACAAACTACCTAAAGTGTGTTATTTCTTTACATTAAATTCTATATGAAAACATTAAACACATACCACACTAAATGTATTAAAGATTCTTTAACCATTTCTCACTAGCACGCCGTGCTAACTTTAGCATGTTGTGACAGTTGACGAGACTGTCAATTAAATTGTCCGTGTTGTCAGGCATTAACAAAAAGTGAAAATACAAAACAGCGAACGGTGTCACATCTGAACGATGTCGTGTGTGTTATAGGTGGATACATATTCGATTTAACGGATAAATGAAAAGCTCGTTGGAGCTACAATGACTCAGCCTGCCGAGCCTGCGTTAGCCGGTTAGCCTTTTAACCGACAAACAGCAGCTCAAGGAGCCGCGATATCTCGTCCATGTTCCTGTCTGAAAGCGACTTTATCGAGTTAATAACAAACATGTCTTCGGATGAAGTAATAAAATACCAACAACGATAGAAAAACAGAAATTTGAGGACTTCTTACCAGACCATCGTACTTTCAAGCCCCATTTTGGAAAGTTCTTGTTGCTCTCTGTCGTGTCTCAGCAAGCTCGCAGATGATTGGATAAAGACCGAGTAAACCGAGAGCTGATTGGTCCAATCTGTGCGGTTAATTTATTGACACGAGACAATAGAATAAACCAAATAGACTCTTTAATTTTCAACTCATATTTTGAATTTGTGGCCATAAAGTGACGCCATCAATCTTTATTCTTTTTTTAATATAAACTGTACCTCACCCATTCACAAGTCAATCATATTTATAAAATAAATGCAGGTCCCATTTCATCAGAACTGAAAGGAAAACTTGAAAAAAGAAAAGGAGGAAAATAATTGGATGTCTTTCGACATTACATTATTTTTTATGTTCATTGACAGAAGCTTGAAATACACATTCATTTTTTTCATTAGCCTTTATTTATTAAGGAGAAACACATTGAGATTAATAATCTCTTTCGCAAGTGTGTCCTGAATGAAACATGAAGAAAAATAAAAACAAGAGGAAACTTTTTTTTTTTTTAATAACTTCAGGTACACATGAGAAAAAAACATGACACCCCTAAAAGAGTAAGACAGAGTGAAGTTGTATTCTGTGAAAAAGTATTGCCGTGATTCTTGTAAACACTTGTATACTTATAAACTACATACATTTCAAAGTCAAGTTCAATTTACAGACAGAAAATACAGAATGATCTAACAGTTGTGATAATACAATTATCACGTTTTCTTTTTACATTTTCCTTCTGTCAAGGATCCATCACCAATAATAAACACTTATGGAAATATTAGAGCAATACATACAGCAATAAATACTATAATAAATATAAGTCACCACCGGTTTGGTTCACAGGCTGCGTGTGCGGATTTGGGAATAAGGCACAATTATGTTGGGCTAGAGGGCCATTCGACAATTTAGCGCAAAAGCCAGGATAAAAAATATATTCATTTACCAATCACAAGTGTTAGTTGCATATTTCGGTTGGCTTTGGAAAAATGGCATTCAATTTAATATTATTGCACAGTTTACTCATTAGCACTTATGTTGTAAACAAAAAGAATGATGCAAAGAAGATCATTTTAAATTTTCAGTTTGCTTTCTCTCAAAAAAGAATCCCCTAAATTCTAGCATATTTCTGTATTTTCAAACTGGCATCAAAGTAATAACTTTAAGTCACAGCATTATGTTAAAATAGTGCACACTTGATCTCGAGTGCAAAGACCGAACAGTGTGACTTTATAATAAACTCAGAATAACTCATACAGGTTTCGGACGTAAGCAGGTGTCTGTTAATGGTGTTTGTCTGGATAATCTAATTTAACATTTTCAGCCTCACCACATTTATCACTGACGATTGGATATAAATTTGTTAATCCCGTGTTTACTATTGCATCTATGAGTTTATGCAGAAAGTCTAAGATCAGAAGACAATTGCTCCAATAAAATCATCTGCAGAGAACTATAAAATTGACGGCAATCACACATACTTCAGTCCGACTCTGCAGCAATAAAGGTTAAGTTATTATTAAACTGAATAGAGCCAGAAATGGCAAAGAAAAGTAGTATCTATATTTACAACAAATCAGTCTAAAAACAAAAATGGAGCTGTGATGTTTTTTACAGCTTGTATCATTTTCAGATTACACATAGCAGCGCAATGAATACTTTTAAGACAATACAGTACCACCCAAGTCTACGGTATTAAGCAACAAAGTCTAAGTTCTTACCAACCCGTTTCTTTTTATAGACCCTACACTCACACCCAAAAGAACTCATGAAGACTAAAGAAAGGTGATAACGCACAAATCTTTTATCCCTCTCCGGCAGATTTCAGTTAAAAAACAAAAACAAAACTTGTGTTTAGATGTAAAATAGAAAATGGTAAACACAGAGGTACACACAGAGCTTCCCAGTCACAAAAACAAAAAGTCTTAAACTCAATGACATTTTCTTTCTTTCTTTGTCTGCATGCACAGATCAGCAGGTCTGAGGCTGCTCCAACTGCAGCTCTGGTCCTGGATGATATCAGTGACGGACTATTTTTAGAGGTTTTGACATTAATTACATTGTGTGTCATTGCTCAGTCGACTCAGCTGCAGTTCCTATAATTAGTCAAAGCTCACAGAATCAAAGTAGACAAAAAATTTAAAAAAACAACAAACAAATACCGGAAATATTCAACAATAACGCGAAAAAATATGTATCAAAATTGGTTCCAAAAACACGTTTTGAAGACTGCTCAAAAAATTGTTGCCAAATAAACCAGAATGCATGGACAGAGTCACATGTTAAGTATACTCGCTGGTCCCAGGGGAAAAAAACCAAAAAGTGCAACCTCCATGTCATTTTTAATGATTAATGACACAAAAATAACTGCAACGACCGTCTTACCGGGATGAGGCCCCGGTTCAGCCGCTCATTTATTGCAACCTTCCAATTTGTCCCCAATAAACTAAAAATCGAACAGTAAACAAAGTGATTGTACCAGTTTGTAGTAATGTCACGCTCCGTCCTCGTTCAGTGAGGACATGGTTTTTTTTTTTTTTTTCAAGCACCTTATCGCTTGAAAACTTTTAACACAAACTTTAACAAGCGGGTTGGTTTAGTGGCATCGCCTCCTACTGCAGAGACTCTGGGAGATTAGTTTGTTTGTTGTGCTGTGGCCGAGTATCACATGTTAAAATAGGAAGAAAAAAAAAAATATATATAAAAAAAATATCTCGTGGACCCAAACATTAAAAGTTACAATAAGATTCACAGTTCCTAGAAAATAACTCAGCTCCATTAGAACATTTAGTGGGATAAAAACCGAGAGAATGAGCCTCTCGTTTAAAAAAAACAACCAAAAAAAACATGCAGCTTGTGAATAATTTCTCATAAAAGAAATGTTTATTTAAAACCGTGTTGCCGGTTCCAATGTGTTCATTCCATCATGCTGTAGAATTTGCTCGCTGGGGGGGGGGGGCACGATTTGCAAAAAAAAACGGAACGACGACTCAAACAATCCCCTCCGAATAAGGAGTTCTTGTGTCGTTACTTCTTACGACTCAATTAAGGCGTACCTGACGATAATCTTTGGTGGCGAATACATGGAGATGAATAATAGTGTTCGATAACCACAGCCAGTACCTGCAGTCACTAGTGTCAGGACATGGACACACACACACAAATCACAATGAGATCTGGAAACCAAAGTGCAAAAAAAAAAACTATAATAACTCACTTGACGATAACACGAGTACTGTTTTTCTTCTTCTTCTTCGTTTTTTTGTGTGTTTTTTTTTTAAATTCTGGTACCTCCAAAAGGGGGTTTGTAACATTTCAGCCATCCTCTGAGAATCCTCCAAGTTTGTTTCAGTTTGTTTGAGTCTTGCTTTCATTCCCAGGTCTACACCTGTAAACCAGAAAACCAACAGGTTAACAGAAAGGAAATGGAGCATGACAAGAAAATACTGGTGAAAAAAAAAAAGAGATTTTAATTTACAAATTATTGACTTGCATTAGAAACAATATCTTCGAGCGTGATCTCTTCCTCCGGGCCAACACTGTCTTCAAGACTCCCAATTTGAGCTCTGGAAACAGAAGGGAAGGGTTATTGCAATAAATACATAAATAAATGGACACTAACTAGATAAATTGCAGATGGAGGCAACATGAGCAGAAATTTGTACACAGACCCAATGTGAAAGTTTCTATTGGCATACATTTCATTGAGAGTTTGTATGTTCTTACTTTAAAACAACAGAGTTTGTGTGATTGGTCTGCATCTAATTAAAACAAGGTTATTGGCTTTATAAATTCAAACTCACATATTGATCAACAACAATGTCCTTTAATCTTACCCAGCCATGTGACTAAAAACACCCCAAGAATAATCCTGTGGTTTTTTTATGTCAATGTACCAAATAATGACATTAATATGTTTGTTTTAATGAACTCCAGAAGGATGTATGACCTTCCCTCCGTTACCTCTTGGGGGTGCTGTTCCCTTTCTCCCTGGTTGCGATGTTGCTTAAGGCCGTTTCCAAGATCTTGGCGGGATCTGCGGGACGTGGCAGGGGCTGAGTTGTGGGCGCAAATCCAGGGTTTCCGACAGAGGAGGCCGAGGAGAAGATGGTGGCCTCGGAGCTGCTGCTGCCAGCAGTGTTGCTGGGCGGGAAGGACTTTGGGAGGAGGTCAGGGCGACCCGACTGCAGGGCTGAGAGGGAGGAGGAGGAGGAGGAGGAGGAGGAGGAGGAGGAGAGGGAACACTCTTAATACTTTGTTGTGGAGGAAACACTTCACATGCCGACACATGCAGGAGGACTGAGGGTTTGCAGATTGCAGTAAACACGAGCCCCTTCCCACGAGACGGCAAAAGCCGCTCGGCGCTCACCGCTGTCCACGTCTGCGTCGTCTCTGGCGTCGGTGCTGAGCTGATACTGGAGCGAAGGCTGTTGGCTGGTGGTGCTGGTTTGGGTGGACAGAGTCAGTCCAGAGCCGGCGGCTCTTCTCATTGGTCCCTGTGTCACGGCGCGGCGCTTCTTCGATGGGGACGACTTCACTGAAAACGAGAGAGAGACGCCGTTCTCAAGAGTTCAGCGAGCTCAGATGACATTATGCTTTTATGCAGGATCTCAACACTTACATGAAACTTTTCTAAAGACTGTGTTGCACATGAACTTCTGGAAGCGATCTGCATAGAAACTCGGCCGGTGAACCGACACCGTGTCCTGAGGGAGAGAAAAGATTAGAAGTTACAGTCTTCAGTCCCTTCTCAAGTTTGTCAATGATCCAGCGACGGCTGGAGGCGATCATATTTGAATTTATAGCTTAAAAGTTTCCCGAAGTGGGACACGATTCTCACTGGACTGCAAAATGTTGCATAAACCCTTTTGTAAAATCCTGTGTAATAACTTTTGCACTGAAATACAACATAATGTGTTATACATGTAGTCCCCAAACTATGACTCATTGGACAGTGTTTTGAAAACTGCAGTAGTTTTGTGTCATCTTGGTGTTTTTCCGTTGCATATTTTGATTATTTCACCATTGCTAGTTTGTAAGAAAAGGGTAAAAAAAAAAAAATGCGCGGAATTACAAAATATGGCAACTTGCTTTGTAAATAGTTAATAAAAGTGACAAACATGGTTGTTTAAATAGATAAGACCTCTCGTGTCAGTGTTAGAAAAAGTTAAGCTCTTTTAATCGCGAGTAAAAACACGTCATGTTTCATTGTCCGTCGTTGTAATTGGTTGTGTTACAACCTGCAAGTTTTTACTTTGTGTTGGTGGTTTTGTAATGGCTGTAATGTTGGCCGGCTTTCTCTTACAAAATGGGTTCTGATCTCAGTGGGACTTCCTGGTAACCGAGAGTTTCAAAAAAAACAAAAACAAAAAAAAAGAGGAAGAAGTCACTTACTCCATCATGAACCAGAGCTTTCCAGGAGTGTTCCAGTTTCTTTACAAGTCTGAAAGAGCACAAAGACCAAAGTTGTCGTTTCACAAAACACACTTTACACTTACTACAATGGCAAAGAGATTATGGAAGTAAACTTTGAATGAAACGTTCAATACGATGATTCATAATGAAGTTCTCATCGAATAGTCCAACCATTCATTTTCTCTATCCACTCTAACTTTGCCAGGCTCTTAAGGTTCCCTAATGGAATTCACGAGAGAGTAAACACACGGCGGGGGGAAGCGTTGCAGTCACCTGTAGGACTGCAGGATGTCGATGATGCCGATGTAAACCAGCAGCCTCTCGTTTTTTGAGTTCCGTGCAGGAATCCCTCCCGTTCTGCAAAGGGACAAAAATAAAGACACTAAAACTTTCTTGCGGAGAGAGGCGCTTGTACGGGTGATGCTTGCTCGCACAATAAACACAGTGACAGGAGTCGGTCACTCACTTGTCCTCCGTGTCCAGCGACCCCATGCCCCCTGCCTCTGCCTGAATGGCCTCGATGGCTGTGCTGTACAGTGACTTTTGGCCTTGAGGCCTCCTCTGGTCGGCCGCCGCCGCCGCCGCAGCCTCCTCGCCAACCTGCCCTCGACGAGCCTGATCCACATTGTGAATGCCCACCAAAAGGCTATAATCCATAATCTTGAAACTCTGCAAGAGCTGAGAGAAGATCAAGGAGAATAAGTCAAGTATGAAGGAGAGCCTTAATAATAAATGAAACCCCCCCCCCCAAAAAAAATGTAGGTTTACAATATCCATCTTTTGCAGTTCTCACCAAACAGTCTCTTTGAATGGTCTTGCAAACAGCATTGAATTTGTCCCCATCCAGTATGAGCCCATCGGACATGTCCTGCATGAAATCCAGATCCTTGTATGTGGGTACGGCCTTGTCCCGCTCTTTAGCCGAGGCCCGTCGCTTGTAGGTGGAGCCCTTCAGGTCAAACTTGAGGTGCATCCGTACGGAGCTCGGCAGCAGATTGTTCATGACTGCGATGCGGATATTTTTCCCGGCCGCCTGCACGCAGTAGAGTCCGTAAAACTTTGGTAGCAAGGTCCGTTTGTTCTGGTTCAGGTTCTGAGGGAGGACGGAGAAGACCGAAATCGGTGATCAGAAAGGGAAGCAAGTTCTTGACAAATTTAATAATAACGACAAACGGGACAAACAAACGTCACTGACAAAGATGCCAGGATGAATAAACGTGGATCGCATGCAGAGTTGTGCAAAACAGCAGCACGTGTGCCTTGTGAAAGGGGAAGTTGTCCTCAAAAATCAGGGTGATTTGACACTCATCATCATCAGTGCACACATTAAGCAGCAAAACAGGCCAACTATGGCACGATTCTCGTTTAGGCCACTTTGAGATGCAGAACTGATTATCAACGAGATGATCAAGATGATGATGATGATGATGATGATTCAGGACAGGCCAGATTCTCTCAGCTCCACCATGTGTGACGCCACCATAATCTCACCATGAAGTAACCGGGCAGCAGCTTTTGCAGAAATTCGGCCTCTTTGTGTTGCACGGTCTTGATGATGTACTCGTCGTCGCTGGAGACGTAGAACAGGGATCCGCTGGCCCCGGAGTTTGACAGCTCGATCAGCGACTCGTTACACAGCGAATACTGGAAATCCATACCCAGCGCAGTGGCGTATAAAAGAAGATAAAGATCCAGAGGGTTAAACGCAGTGAAATCTGACACGGCACAGTTATTCACACTTCCCTAGTTTACGTCTTTCCGGTTACTCAATCGCTCTTCTTTGTATTCACATGCCTTTCCTTTTCCACACACACAGATGAAGATTGTGCACACTTTGTAAATAAACCGGATGCCGAATAAAAAGGAGTATACCATGTAGTCATCAGGCCGGATGCCAAACATCTCTCTGAAGTAGCGAAAGGCAATGGGGGCGTATGTTTTGAACCTGAAGTCTCCGTAGTGGTGGGCCGGTGTCAGGTTACTGCCCTCGCTGTCGGAAAAACACAGCAGAGACACCGGATTGCGTTTAATGCGAGAGGAGTTTGGTACGTCTGTGCAGAATCCACATCTAAAAAACAGAATCCGACTTATCGATTTAAAAGCTCACCACGGAAAAAAGATGCTCTCCACCACCTCAAAGTCCTGCAGCAGCACGTCTCGCTCAGGCTTTTGACTTAAGCTGCCCACCGTGTGCGTGATGCCCAGCTGGATAGCACCTTGCAGCGCCGACGATGTTGTCTGGAAGAAAGGGAGACTTTGTATGCATCAAGACGCAAACGCAGTTTAAAAGTCCCAATTGTCAAGTGTGACTTATTGAGACAGAATTTAAGTCCCTCGCATGAGTCTTTCTTCTGCATGTGTTTGGTTTGTACATTCAACCTGCTTCTCACAACTACTGAATTTAATAATGATTATCAAGATTATCAAAGTAAAAAAAAAAAAAAAAAGTTACTTTTTTGTACGTGGTCTCCCCCGTGTGAGCGATTCCACGGTGGCCAATAGTTTTTTTCATGGCCGGAGTCATGGTGAGAACTGGACCCTGCGGCGACAGGAAGAATGTTGGGGGGGGGGGGGGGGGGGGGGGGGGGGGGAGTTCAGCGTCAGAATTTGCTGCAACATGTTACAAACAGGAAGGATGAGACGCGTCAGCAGAATATTGGAAAATCACAAACTGTTAAAACAACAACAAAAAAAAAAGAACAATGCATGTTTCCCAACAATCACAGTGCTCGATTACACAGCCCTTCCTGAGATTCCTCACCTCGACAGAACCATTTTTTCGAGTCCCAGTCGAATCTGTAGTGACAAAAAAAAACAACATAAAAACAAAGTTACAAAACACACAAGACAAAGTAGCCAATAGCTTCATCACACAAAAGCTTTTATTTTCTATTGTTTTAAGCACAGGATGCATTAATACCACAGCAGACTTTCCTCACACTGAAACCAGAGAGTGCAGCCGAGCTTCGACACAAGCATGCAGACGCACCTCGTTCATTACCTCTGAGAGAAGAAAGCCTCCTCCACAAGTGACTCTGCAGGTCTTTGCGTGCAATGGGAGGAATTAGATAAGTATGCTATTAAAGTGAGTTCACACGAGGCCGATGAAAGTCATGTTGCCAGGAGTCCAAAGTCAACACGGAATACTTTCTACTTATCTTTCAGGAAACAAAGTTTAGGGATTGAAACAACTGTTGTCTTCTATTGTTTGGCTTCATCAAGCGAGATGTGGTCCGAGCAGAGATTTTCTCATGACGGCTGCAGGTTTTCTAGAGTTTCAAGCTTCATAGCATTAAAAAGGACATACTGGATTGTTTGACACTATTATATACACTTTTTTTTTTTTTTTTTTTTTTTAATAATTTAAAAAGTTGGCAAAAAGTAAAAGAGGCTAGAAAATTCCAGAGGAAAGTTTGTGTGGCTGCCTCTCACATCCTTAACTGTCAGAGCTCTACACTACTGTTTGTCAGCTGCAGCGTCTCCATGGCAACATAGTGATCTCCTTTCAGCTCTTCCATCTGCTTTGTATAGGATTCTTTTTTGCATTTTTTTTGCAGTTTATTTGGAAACCGTTAGCCAAATCCATTCCCAAACTTTTGGCACATTTTGGTGGGCTTTTTGTGTCCGTGCTCCCGACAGTGCGACACTTAATACACGCCAAATAAAAGGGTAGAAGAAAAGAAATAAGGAAAAAAGAAATAAACGGCTGCCCAGGATAGTAATCTTTGCTCCTCGCCTCATAAAGAGGGGAAATGCTTGTTAAGAACATGAGCAGTTTCTTTTTACAATTTCATTTGATTTTGACTTTAATTAATAAGGATTCTAAAAAGTGAACTTTACAGGAGAGACGTCTGTAGCTACAATACGTTCTTTGCTGATATAATAGTGTATGGTTCAATGACTTCTATACGTATGGTCTTGGTCCTTCAGCGTTTTTATTGAGCCTGGGTGGAGCTGATGCATTCTAAAAGTGTGAGTTCAATTCATATCAGCTGTATTGAGGTACCAAGAAGTCCTGAGGCCATTGATTTAGTCGTTTTATTAGTTTCTGTTTCAGATCCGTCTCGTAATTTGACATTACAAAAACATTGTGGCCAAGTTTAGGATGTGAAATCATTCTCTCTGGAAACTTCCAGCCTCTTGTCGATGTTAGACACAGTTCAACAGAAGAACAAATGACCTCCTCAAGTGTTACGAAAAGACAGCGCCAAGTCAGCACTTCAGTCAAAGTTCCAACTAAAAAAGAAAACTGACACCCAGAGCGATCTGGCCACAAAGCTCCAATTAAACACGCTCTGTACCAGCTAATATTCAGAATCACAGAATTTAAAGAGTATAAACATTTTCTGTTCAGTCACAGCGACTGAACTGTATGGTACAAAAGACTATTATAAATAAAATTGGTTTATTTTTTACTATCAATATCAATTCATCCTATAAACTTGGCTGATTTATACTTTTTATTGCAGTCACTCAGTCGACACAAAAAATAACCTAACTGTCTCGATCTCAAGGTGGAGAGTCAAATAGAGTATAAATCAATATATAAAGACTTTGTTAAATGCAGCTGTAAAGACGGGATTAGAAAACCTGAGTACTAACTTAACTGTATGAGAGACGATGAAAACTAATCCATAAACCAGAATAAGCCACAAAACTGGGACACTCGTGTAAATACAGTGTTGGCACTGTGTAACATCTAAATAAATAAACGAGCTTAAGTGTGTTCCCGCACACTTCGTTTCGTAAAATTTATATTTTCGTCTTTTTTAAGCACACTGGCATTCTGACAAGGTCTACATTCAACAAGGTATGTTTTTACAAATTCATTAGATTATTCTTGTCGAAAATACACGCAATTTGAACATTTTAATTCAAATTTCTACTTTTAATTCCCCACTGCAAAATACAGTGAAATGTTCAAAAACTATGTTAACCACAAATAAAACAGCTCCACTTAAGGAGACCCTTTGAATTCTGTTGCAACCAAAAATGCATTAATAACAGATTTTGTGTTTTCTTTGGCAAAGACTATTTCTTCGATTCCTGAATGTTTGTCTCTGTTGCACTTTATATTTTCCAGTGTGTCTGGAAATGATTCTTAATTGTGAGCACGGTGAATAAAAACAATATTTTCTCTAATAATGTAATAAAGGCCAATAACAAGAAAAATGGGACCATTCTGTAAACAGGCCAATGGTGACAGTTAATTTAATTTGATTGAAGATTTCCCAGGGTCACCCCGAGTCAAGCAGAGCTAAAGGGCCACATACATGTTGGGGTAAATTGGGGTATATAATGATCATTGAGAACTCACTGGCAGCTTGATGCCCCTGCAGCCCCGGAGGCTCCTCTGCAGCTGTGGCCATTCAGAACCGGACACTGAAGCTCCTGTCCGGGGTGATGCAGTCAGAGCGTGCCGGTTCGGGCAGGTGGAGGTGGAGGAGGAGGAGGAAGAGGAGGAGGATCTCTGCGAGAAAAAAAAAACACACGGGATGACTTCATGATACAAGTATTAGCAGCAGCCACGTTGACTGGACCCCTTCACCCCACGAGAAACCCCCCTCCGGGCTTCCCTCCCGGTTCTACCCGGTCTTTAACACCCAGTTAGTCCGAGTTCAAGCAGCTTTAAGGAGTTTATACAGTTAGCCAAGCTGAAGCTAAAGTGCTAACTCAACTTTTCCCACTTCCAGCAAGAGAGTCGAGTTAAAAAAAATAATAATCGCAAAACAAATGTTTACTCACCGGAAAACTTCGTGAGGGGACTCCGTGGGCCTACGGAGAAGTTGACAGTTGACGTTTTCTCTCGTAAAAGTGTTGTTTTACTGACAGAAAACAAACAAGCAGGGAAGCGATGCGGAAGCGGTAGTTAACAGCCGGAGAGACCGGAAGCAGCTGCTCGATTTCACAATAAAACACACCATGTCACAATAAATATATATATAGAAAAAAAAAAAGTGGAAAAGGGATGCTGCAAATTATACTGAATCACGGGTAAATTCCTGACAAAGCATCCAAAATATGATTCATTTCCAGTAATATGAGTATTTCGAATTCATTACCTCTTTTCAAGCGATTTAATTTCATTGAACCAATTGAAACTTTCACAAGAAATGTATGTATTATATCCATATGGTTTATGAGACTGGAGGAGATTCTGCTGCTGGTTTATCCAATAAATTCAAGATATGTATCTTTGCCAACGAAAGTCAGAGTGGAAGATTATGTTTTTGTCTGCGTGTATTTATTGGTTTTTATGTTTGGAGTTTAACCAACTTTTCGTAACTATTAATCCGAAATGCATCGAGTGTGGCGTTGGCGAAGGTCTGCGCTCTGCTGAGGGCCCCTTCTAGTTGGGATCCTACTTTAAAACTTGTTGAAAGATTTAGTTCTCACCGCAGTGGTTAGCGCTCTCATTTCTCTAGGTTCCCCCCCAGGTTGCATGATCTCCCTGAGCTTTCTTTAAGTCCTCTGCTTTCTTCTCACAGACCCATTGATATGAATGTGAGTGTGTAACTTTCTCACTGGATTTGTTCAGGATGCACCTCTCCTTTGCCCAGAGTCATTTGGTTTTTTTGCTCCAGTAGCTAAAACCAATGGCTCCCCTCAGTGTTAAGTCACAATAATTGCACTAAAGTTCAAGCAGCATTTAATTGTTTTTATTTATACCTTGCTTGAAAATGTGTATTAGGTCCCACCAGTCCAAAACAAATTTCCAAAATCCACTGACAAATTAAAAAAAAATATTGCGTGTGTTTTTAGAATATGCACACGGTTCAAAATATTTGCACAGGGATGTGCAAATGTTCACAGAGTCAACAGTATATTCTGTACAAGCCCTATAATTAAACAAAAATGCAAATAACTGTACTGACAAGTTCAGGTTGTGCAATTCAGAACTCAAATGTTTTCAGATCATGAGAGCTGCAATCTACATTTGTGAAATATGTGATATTGAGGGCAAATGTGTATTTTGCCTGCTGAATTAAAAAACTTCACCAAAAAGAAACTTTCTCACACATTCCGATTCTAAATACGTTATTGAGATTGTTTTTGCTGATGTTCAAGTAAAATATTTTGCTTGTAATCTTGAAGAATGAAGTATTCCAACTTAAGTTGTTGCCTTGAATGAACAGATTCTGAGTCACAGATTTACTGTAACAAAAAAAAAAAAAACAACAACAAAAGAAAACTTTGGCCCTGATCACTTTCAACTGTTCTTTCTTTGTGTATACTGTATACCAAAGGTTACTTGAAGAAGTAAGTGAATTCTGAGGAAAAATGTTTATTTGTAATTTTGTTTAGGTAAATCTTTTCTTAGAAAAAAAAAAGATTTAGAGTTTGTTTACAATGTTTGCCAACAGAATTATCTTGTTTCACTTAAAGAAACCTCAGTCTGGACGTCTATGAGCTATTTATCCCAGGTGATAAACTTGATAAAGAATCGGGATGAACTTAAAAAAAAAACATAGGATGCTTTCAGTTGCGTCTTTATTTCAATTACAAACAATGCAAAAGGTCAAAACAGTGTATTTCAAGCAGAATACATTTAATGGCAGTTCTAACATTTTAACTGTATTTTAAACTTGGCAGGGAACACTTCCATTGTTCTCATGCGGCAAAACAATAAACCAAACCAGTGTGTTCTGTATTTTTCTGAAAACCTGTGACAAAGAGAAGATACAGAAAGGGAAAAGCTACAGAGACATATTATCATGACGATTTCACGGATAGATGTTTGCTTTTATATATATATTTCTGTGTTTGTTCTTCTAGCAGAGGCTGGAGTTGAAGGAAAATAATCCGTCCTGCACAGTGACTGCTGGGGCGTTGTAGCCCGGCTTGGCGATGTAGCCTGGGTTGATGGAATGCTGGTTGAAGCAGCTCCACCGAGAGTCGCCCTTGCCATCACAGCACTGGTACGCCAGTGTCATGGTGGAGTATTCGCCAATGCAGAATATCGACAAGGCTTGTCTCCACTGCAAAAACAAAACACACAACCTTGTATTTGTTGCAGCTAATTGATCCACAATTTTTCCCCAAGTCAATATCTTGATTAAAATCTCACAAATCCATTTATATTTACTACAAATGTAATTATTTTGTACATAATGATTTGATTAATATCACTTAAAAAGTCATTAATAACGCTAATAAAGACTCTGACTCTATTCCCAGACAATCACAACCACCTTTTCATGTGAAATAGGATTAATTACAGAACATTTATGACACTTGTTGCTATAAATATAATCACAAACTGTAGATGGACGGGAACTGGAAGCTTTAATTAACATCTAGCACCCTGCACAAAGTTACAGAGGAACTCCCTTTGCTTCAAATGGACTGCAAATGTAGTTGGATTGCATCCATGGCTCATAATGAACCTTTCTGTTGGAGTAACAGCACAGATCTGTGATGTCGTCTCTCGAACACTCACAGCTTGCTGGGTACAGCAGAGGATCTTGCTGCTGTCTTGTGCCGGGACTCCACTGCAGCAGAAGTCAAACCAGGACTCCATGAGGTTGATGGCGGTCCCGCGGCGGCGGAAGTGACTGACACCCGACCGCGGGAAGAAGTTGTTCGGGTATCTGGGACGGCCTTGACCCTGGTGACAAACGGCGAACAGGCTCTGAGCGGTGGGATAGGCGGGCGGGAAGGGGACGTCCGGCTCGTTGAGAGAGTACGGCTTGGTCTCTGTGATGGAAATCAGACATGAAACCAAAGCATTTTTTTAAAAAAAGAAAATGTTAGTGCTGCAGGCTGAGGAGCAAAAGTGAGAAAGGGAAAGAAGTTACCTCCGAGATTTACACTGTGAAGACTCATCAGTACAATTATCAAAAATCCTGCCAGGCTTACAGCTGAAGTCATGGTTGTGTGTGTGTGTGTGTGTATGTTTGTGTGTGTGTGAGCTCTGAAAAGGAAGATTGTTGTGAAAGGATGCTTTCAACCTGCTTATATAGGCAAGGAGGAGGAGGGGGGGGGGGGGGGGGGGGTACTTGAAAGTGCATGCAGGCATACTTTTGTGTTTGTGTGTGTGTGTGTGTGTGTGTGTGTGTGTGTGTGTGTGTGTGTGTGTGTGTGTGTGTGTGTGTGTGTGTGTGTGTGTGTGTGTGTGGTTGAGAGGAGGAAAGATACTGTTGACAGTTGTCAAGATAACCACAACAGGACTGATATTTGTTGACATGTTCAAGACAGGCTAAAAAAAAAAAAAGAAAAAAGAAAAAAGAAAACCTCTGCAATCAGACTTAGATTAAATCTAAAACATGTTGGTGCTGCTTTAAATTTGAGAAAAAACATTTTGACTTTTGTTAGAAGGAGATAAATCAGGAGCCTCAAGCCACTTTTATTTAATTAGCTTCTATTTGCAAAAAATCTGAAACTATTAAAAAAAATATTTGCTGGTTTCATGCATTTTCATGATTGAATGGCAAATAAACAAAAAACCATGAGATCTACTGAATCTTTTATCACAATAAATATTTGCACATGAACCTAAACTTTACAATAAATATGTATATCTCAATATGTAGTTTAAATTCTACAATGACATTCAGTTCAATATTTTCATTCACATGGTTTTTTTTTTAACCAAAACTGTGTCAAAAATTGATTTTCAAATGGCACAAAAATCTCATGATGGCTAAAAGAAAATAGCATCAAACAACAATTTTGTTTGCTAAAGTTTTGTTGTTTTGTTTTTTTAACTATCAGATATGTTAACCTTATCTCAGGGCAGTTTTTACATCTAGGTTAAGATAAAAGGACACAAAAACTCCCATTTTGACGGGAAAAAATAGTTTCAGGGGTGGTCATCCGTCTGCCCAGACTGGTTTGAGTGGGAGGTTAATGGAAACAATGGCACTAAAAGATAACGGGTAATAAATACCTGGAATTTTTTGTGGCGCAACAAATGAAGAGAACACACTGTATATTTTAATTTAATTACACTGAAATGTTGATTGGTGTACTCAACAATGTTATTCTGCCTGTATAGAGGCAAGATTACCTAAAATATCCCGCATCACTATATGTTTTTCCTGCTATGAATATTTCTATTACCATCCTTGCGCTTTCTGGATTGCTTTACTAACATTTTACCATATCGCATATTTCAGTTTTCCATACAGTGTTTCCTCTAAGTATCCACAAAAACTGGAGCTTAATAGGAGACAGAGTCACCTCTTTAATTTTGTTTTTCTCATAAAATGCCTTCAATCTCAACTTTTGAGAGACAATGGGAGGCAGGTTTCACTCAACAGTTTTCAACAGGATGTTATAACCACGAATCCTCCCTTTGCTTATCTTTGGCTGACTCTTTATCAAAACCTTTCTCATTTGTTTCCAAAAACTGCACAGACATTACAGAAAATAAAGAAGAAAAAAAACCTTTGATCCCAGTTTCCACTGGTGGGATGAGTGTGAGTTTCTTATCAAAGTGATTCAGACTGGCCAAAAATGCTGGAAATGTTGTTTTCATGTTTGTTTCCAAGTGAAGCCAGACAAACACGAGAAGAGGATGGATTTCCTGGGAAGAAATCGTTTTCTTTACGGTGTTTTGACTCCCTGGAAACCAAAACATCAGTTGTTCCTGCTCTCTGCATGGTGCGGTTCAGAAAGTTGTTGGCAGCTATAAGTGATAGAATAAAATAGTTCTGTCTTTGTTCAAAACATATAATTAGTATACTTTAAATTATGAATCAGACTTGTGGATATTTAATTGGTCTGTTTTCTCTTGTGATTTTTAGACATTATTGCATCGACAACTTCGATATTTGCATCTACTTTTCTCTCAAACTCTTCCTGCCGCAGTCGTGAATTAGTGGCGTATTAGTATGGATATTTTCATTCTACACCATTTGAATTTGTTGGACAAATCGTCAGGTTTGACGAGAGCTGCGGTGATGGAGGCCCAAATAAGTTTCAAATACGCGCAATTATCTCTGTTGAGGTTGAAATACTTCTGTTTATTTTCCCAAAACAAATCTTCTTTGTGTTATTATTGTAAAAAAAAAAAATGTAATCTGTGAGCCAAACCACTCACGACATTTTCAGCAAGATTTCAATTGAGGGTGTTACATAATGCTGGACAAAAACAGCCTTATTTGGGAATTTCAGAATAGGCAAATACAAATGCTGAAAAGTGCTTTATTTGGATTTTTTTTAAATATATGTGATATACAATCTTCATATATATATATATATATATGAAGATTGTAATTTGTTGCCTGGTTAATGTTTAATTGTATAAATATTTATGGGCTTTTTTGTTTGCTTGTTTTTTGTTTTTTTAAGCAGCGTCTTCTGATTTAGCCAATCGCTGCAGCGCATGATTGACCTTTTGAACTTCCTGTTCTTGAGAGCGCACTTTCCCTGGTCACTCCGTAACTTACTGATAGCAATAAAACATTGAGCGCTTTTTGCACACAAAAAAGAAAAGAAAAAAGTGACAAAATCACTGACGGCTTCGCTCTAAACCACAACAACCGACGTTTTATTCTAACATCTCATGGTGAGTGATCACTATTTCCTATTTGGTGTTTGAGATACGAGCAGTGACTACTGGTTATCTCTATGTTATGTTTATTAGTATGACATTAGAGCCAATGATCTAAATATTGTTCATTCAGTGGAGGTTTTGGCAGCAGGAGTTCGTGTCTCGTGTGTGTGTGTGTGTGAGGCCCAAATGAAAACTTGTGTGTTTTACTTCCTGTTGCTGTTGTTGTGGCTGCGTCTGTCATATTATTGTGTTAAAGTTCACATTCAGTTGTGTGCTGAAGTGGCAGGCTTGTAACCTTTCCATCTTATCACTTATTACTCATTATCTTTATCACTTTGGCTAAATATAGTGGGTATTGTGCCGCACAATATTGTTTTAAAGAGCGGAGGTTTTACTGGGCGTGCACGGCGCGCGCATATTGTGGGTGTTACAGTGGAGAATAAACTGGATCTCTAAATTCCCCAGAACAGTCACTGAAAGATCAAGCTCAAGATAAGCTTGCAAATATGGTCATTTGGAATGTTTTACGTACTTCTGCCAGGACACACTTGTAAAAGAGATGGTTAATCTCAATGTGGTACTCCTGACTAAATAAAGGCAAATAAATACATATTAGAAGTGACACAAACATGGTTCTTTAAATAGATAAAACCTGCTATATTTTCTAATTATTTAAAAGGAATTACATTTTCAAAATAGGATTTTTCTTTTTTTTGTACATCTAAAAACGTAAACATTCGATAAGGGGGTGAACTTTCAATTAAACTGCATAGCTAAAACTCTAAAATTACTTGTAGGTGTGAAGGGCTGTGTTGTTAATTTTTTTCTGTGATGGATTACTGATCAGAAGTGTCGAACATAATGCTTGTGTCCCAAACTCAGAAGATGATGAGTGAGAAGTGCTGCGTGGAAATAAACAAAGCGTCAAGTGCAATTCATAATTTGTCCATTGGGTGTCGCACAAATTCAATTAACAGGAAACACTCCAAACTGAACGTCAGACTCTAATTGGTGCAGAGATGGTGGCTATTAAGAAACATGAGGTCGAAGAGAAATACTGTGGCACGATGGGTTTTATAGAAAATGCATTGAACGGGAACATTTTTAAGATATCGATGTAGAAACTGTTGCATATTCCTAATTTTCCCTAATTTAACTGGATATTGAGCGACCTCCTATGTCATTCACATATTGGAAAATAATAATTAAAAAAAAACATGCTTGACCTACAGAGAAATAAAAGTCACAATCAAGTACTTATATTGTTTGATAATATTTAGTCAAAATGTAAGTCAATATCAACTGGATTATTTTTATGGACCTTTTGTTCCCTAAGTCTGATTATATTTATCTTTGACTGTTTAATTAGCATGAAATTTCGACTTCACGGGGGAATTTAGGTGATTTTACAGTTACTCTCTCATTGCAGGTTTTTTTTTTTTTTTTTTGGGGGGGGGGGGGGGGGGGGGTTCGATCCACTTAAAACAAACAAAGTAATACTTCACATGATAAAGTTGCAGTCATATACGTTTATGGAAAAGACCTGATTAAATCACAAAGTATTTCAATTGTTTGAATTGAAACTGTATTAGAAAGCTTAGAAATATGGACAAACTGATCGTTAAGATGTATTTCTACACTTTTTCCGCCACTAATTGGACAACAGACCTAAAGTGTTCCAGACTACTTTGGTCGGATGAGACACCAAACCAGCCATCTCCCGTGTGCAAATGCCCGGCGGGTGGTAATGATGCCCAACAGAGGTCACTCAGTGCGGGTCACCGGACACCGGGCACGTGGCACGGCAGACGAGACAGAACCCGCTGCCAGTAACACACCACAGTAAGAGCGAGGAGAGAACTTCCACACGTGGATAGCATTTGGTGGAGGTCTCATCAGAAACAGGAAAACCTCCCCAACTTTCAGAGAAGGAGCTGAGTCGTACAGTGAGACGGGTTCGCAGCCTGCCGATATCACGGCCGTTGTTTTCTCACATAGTCAGACAATCAACCAATGGAAATGGCAACGAACGCAACACAGATAACAGCAATGTCCAGCAATGAACTGTTAAAATCATACAGTCTGGAAAAAGTGTTAATGCAACACTTAGATTCTAAAGCAATAACATTAACATTGCTCTCATACTTTGAGGGTAAGTCTTTCAACATTTAGCTTATACATACTGAAGAGAGCAGGCAGCCAGCAAACTGTTGTAAATGTTACATTTAAAAGAATCCCTGTGGAAGAAGGGAATTCAGGGTGCAATAAAATAATGAGAAATTAATTCATGTATTTCTGCACTAAATCATAGGGGAAATGGTAAATGGTGGTTGGTATGAGGCCCTTAAACTAAACATCAGGTTAAGTATAAAGTACAGTAATCTTTATGACTTTTATTTTAATGCTGGTGAATTAGCCTAACTAGAGATATGTCTCATCCCCCTATATTTAAAAACAAACTAGAAGAAGGAGACATTGTATTATGGAGAAAGATCTTTATCTTCTTTTCTCCCAGAAAGTCACACTGTGATCCTATTTCACATGCTGAACTTGTTGGACGGAAAATGTCAACAACAAGACCGTGGATTTCCATAAGCATCACGGCCACATATTTTTGTTTGTGTCATGAAGAAAGGAGACAAAAAAAAATAATTCTTGGGTGGGATTGAACTGATTTGCATTGTAACCATCGCCTCAACACACAAATACAAGCTCATCCACATATTTTCACTCCAGAAAGTCTAGCAATTATAATCATCGACGAGGCCTACCCAAACAGAAAATAAATATGAACTGGTTCTCAAACTATTTTTGGATTGAAAATTGAACCACTTATTGTAGCAACATTTTCCCACGTCACTGGCAGAAGCTTGTCGAGCTTCTGTCGGGGTTTCCTGCTTCCACACACCTGAGTGTCCTGAGAGGCTCATCATCAAAAGCCTTCATGATGACACCGGTCATTAGATTCAGCTGTCGGAGCAGACGGATGCAGAGACGTGCAGCGCCGTGTCTCCACCCTCTTGAGTAAACTCACTGAGGCTTCGCGTTACGAAATCCTTTTGTACGTATGTGTTTAACCGACTTAACCTGTTTTCAGTGTCACACTGCAATGGTACAAAAATGAGAGGAGCTTGGACGTGCTGACGGCTTGCATCTTTGAAACACAATCAGGGAGTCCGTGTGCATTTTACAGAGCTAAATACACACATATCAGGTGAGGAAACCAAAGGTCGAATGGAACACTTGATTATGAAACTTCTTGTATTGTAACTTGGCTGTAATGTTCCCAACCCTCGTTTTTTGAGTTTGCAATAGTCTCGCCTGCGTTTGTTCTCTTTCTCACCGCAGCAGCCATGCATTTCACCTCGATGCTGTTTATATTCTCCATGCTGATATCCCTGTGGCTGCTGAAGGTCGCCTTCAGCCAAAACAAAATGATCGTGGAGCTTAAAAATCAAGACGAAAGGCTGAAAATTAGATCCGTGAAGCTGGATGAGCGACGAGCAGCCGAACAGCAATATAACTCCAACATGGACATGCAGGTGACCAGTGGAATAAGTGAAGTGCAGGAGTTGGAGAAGAAAGTGCCTGAACTCACTTTGACTGCGGAGAAAACGAAGACGCAAAACGAGGCCTGTCAAGAGATTTTGGTAAAAAAAAAGAAAAGAAAAACATTGTGTCGTCTTTACAGTTTTGATATCCATCACTGCACTAACCCGCACGTTAATTGTCGCTTCACCCGTCATGTACACACGTTAATCTCCATATTAATTTGTTTGCACAAGATCAAAGCTCTTTTTTTATCCTCAAAACACAATGGCTGGTTTTCTTTGTTCTTCTGGTCTGTCCTGCTGGATCTGATTTCAGATTTCTTAACAGCAGAAATATACTATTGTCTGAAAGCAAAACAAAAATTACTCAGTCATTATAAAAAAAAAAAACCTTTTACCTGTTTCACTTAACCTTCAAGTTAGAGAAAACTTATTAAACTTACCTATTTTCACTTTGAGCAACCTTTTTTTTTCAAACAGATGCTTGAATTGATGAAGTCACCTCACAGAAAATATAAACTTTGTGGTTTTATCCATACTTTTTTCTGCCACTACTTGATTTTTGATGGATCACACATCTTGTGCTTTCCAAGCTTTTAAATGCAAAAAAAACATGCACAAATAATTGTCATTATTCACTGTCATTTAAAAGAACGAGAATAGGTTCTTGGCTAAAACGTTATATAAACGGCACTGTAATATCCCATCGACTGTGTATTTGTGTGATTCAAAGCTTGATCTTAATGATTTGAAATCTCTGCCTTTTAGTAAAAATAAAGACACAATTTCATCTCAATGTAGTGTAGCTTAGAAGTCACTATCAAGTCAATGAACTGGTTCAGCAATGAACTGAGTGAATTGTGAAATTTCAGGCAGGTTTAACACAGAAAAGAAGAGTTGATGATTTAATAACTTGGTGCGTGAATATTTCATGTAAAAAATTCTTAATGTGAAACTGGTCTTTTGTTTTCTTTGATTTCTATTTTTCGCATCACATCTCGGCATAGCAATGACTTGGCTTTAAAATTACAGCAAAAGCATGGAAACACTTTTCTTTTTTTTTTCCGCCCTTCAAATGCTTTATCTAGAATATACTGTTTCACTCATAACTGTCACATTGAGCGTTCTGGTGCCTGGCTGTTTACTTTTCAACTGTAAAACCTTTCAGTCCTCACACTCGTCTTACAGGTTCAGTCTGATTGTTGTGGGCTGATGCTTTGCATGTTTCCCATTCCCAAATTGCTCATGTAATGGAGGCGTGGAGGCCTGATGGTCCATCCCACTGCTTTCTATGCCACGTCACTTTTACTTTTTTATGCCAACATTTCTCTCACGCTGTTGTAGAAAACAATAAAAGGAGAGCTGGATTCCATGCAGAAGGAACAGGCGAAGGTTAAAGGTACAGCACACAGCAGACAGTGCCACCATGTGGTGGAATACAAGAGTAATTCCTCTGCTGTCTAACGTTTTTTTGTTGTTGTTGTTGTCAACAAGGTGTCATGAAAAGCTTGCCTGACACCTGGAAGAAAGAGATACAAAATCTGAAAACGCAGCTGCTGGCCCGCAGTCCGATATGTAGCTTTGTGAAGAAAAACCCAAAGGCTGTGTAAGTCACAAAACCTCAAACTTCTCGAGAACTCCTGAGTTTGTAGTTGTGTTAATGATAGGTTTGTGTCTTTCAGGGAGCTGTGTGGCTTCAAAAGCAGCAAACCCTGAAGAGGAGGTTCACATTATGAAGCTGTACCTGCGTGTTTTCTTTTCTGTCTTTGGATTGTTTGAAAAAGCGGAGTACACAAGAGAAACACAAAGAAAAAAAATTGGCAAATGGAGAACATCCAAATGTCACACAGGAAAACCCCAGATTGAAATCGAACACATTTTTTCCCAAATCTCACTTTTATTCAGTAATTGTATAAATTCTTAGATTAAAAAACCTGCTGTGATGCTGCATGTGACTTGTAATTCAGTCAGATTTACCCAATTTTTCAGGAAGGTTTTTTTTTTGTTTTTTTTCTGTGGGTAAAAAAAAAATGGTTTATTGAGCATTTAAAAGAGAACACAGGAGGAAACCTTTGCTTTGTCTTCTCACAATCTCCTGTTGTGACTGGAAACTGTCCTGTTCTGCCAAAAAGAAACGAAACCTGCCTCTCGCCTCAACTGCTTGTCTAAATAATTTGTGGTGTTTAAAATGTACAAAAGCCAGAGTGTGAAACGGACAGTTCTCTGGTTTAGGCCACTGGATAATCTGCCAGTTTCCTCACAGATGTTGGCGTCTTGTGGGTTTATTCGGAGGATTTTGCTTAAAACGCCTGGGTGGAGCTTGACATTTTTCGGAAAAAGACAAAAAGCTGTCTTCATTTTAAGGATTTGACCCCCATCTCACCCTGTCCATAAGTCTGTCTTGAGTTAAGGGACTGAACCACAACTTACCGATGTACATGGCAGCCATGAGCCATCGCCATCGGGATGCGTGTGAATAGATGAATGTGTATCTACTTTGAGACTGTACAAGGGTTAAAATGTACTATATCACTAATTTAAGTCAATTAAAAAAAAATTCACTCAAGTTTTTCGGCAATTGAACCATCCCTCCTCATTTCCTTTTATATAGGTTTTGTTAAACACTGACTTTTTAAAGAGTGTAATATGACGTGTTTTTCATTTTTAAAATGAAGTTAACCATGTTGTCATTTTGATCTTTGAAACCCAAGAGAGGAACAAGCTGAAGACATGACCCAGTGAGTGTGGCTGCAGCGTCTCAAATGTACCTGTAACAGTACATGAGTAGGATATTCGCCACTTCAGAGCGTTCGTGTCCGACAACAGTGAAATCCGATGCACGTTGAGTGACCGCACAACCTGTGGAGTGACCTGGACACACCGCAGAAACTACGAGGACTCCTCAATCTCTGTTGTCCCATAAATAGTAAAAATCTGTTATTGATTGAAATAATAAATCAATATTTAATATTTGTTATGAACTGTCGACATGAGTCCTGAAAATGGAAACTGCAGGAGAGGCTACGAGTGGCACCGCTGATAGAAGCCATTGGCCAAAGTTCAGTGAGCTGGATAACACTGCTGGTAATGACCTGGACTCGCTCCACTGAGTTTTACCTAAAGGATGAGTACTTTAATAATTAAGGTAATGTCTCAAGAATGTCAAACATATAACATTTCAACATTCTTAAAGGTAGAAATTGCACATTGTTTTTACATGAAGTGTCACGTGACACTTTGTTAATGTTAAAAAGTGTGATATCCATTATTTTAATTTATAGTGACATAAAAGGTAACACCGAAATGCCACAAAGTTTTAGAACTTGTTGGCAAATGTCCTTTGGATGGAAGTAACTGTTGGCACAACTTACACCACAATGTAAGTTGCAAAAAGACACAGCGGAGGAAACAAAAGTTGGACTAAATTTAATATTTTTGTTTTTATCTGAACATGCAAATTTATGTTTGTTTGTTTTTTTTTTTCAAAGTTGGATCTGATACATGGAGAAAGTCTTCATCCTCAAATCTGAACCGTGGGAGGGAACCAGAGTAGATGCACAGGGAAAACGTGCAAACACTGAATTAAAGCCAGACACAAGGAAATATGCAAGCATAGGGAGAATATACAAACTGTAGACATTCTCAATATGAGGAGGGGGGGACAAGTCACAGTGCAGTCTCTTTTTGACGTTACAAAATCAATAAAAAAAATTTTTACAGTGGAAAAACCGTGTCCCAGTTTTAGACTTTACATCTTTCCCCACATAGTATCAGAAATATACAACTTTTGGCCATTTTTGAGTTGAAGAGGTCTATATTTTGGGTTCTTTTGACCTTGGTTTTGCGCAGTTAGATTTGCAAGCAAATACTTTATAAAGGAAGCAGTTAATATGTTTAAAACATGGCGGCGTTGTCTGTAAATGTGTAAAGCGTGGTGCAAAATCTACCTTAGCTTTTGAATGAACACTGTCGATTGAACAGTCTACCATCTGCAGGTGGAGAAAGATGACGCACAACCGTGCGTAAAGTTGTTTTTTTATATATATCAAACAACTGTTGAGAATAACAGTTTGAATAGAGAGCGTTGATCTTTCCTATAGGAAATGTAGTTTGGCATAAATACGCAATTCGTGCTGTTTCTGCTGACTCGTCTCGGATCATCCCCGTCTTGAGCGCGCAACATGACCTGCGGCTCAGACCGGGGAGGAGAGAAGGGAGGAGGGAGGAGGAGAGGAGGGAGGAGAGGGGAGAGTGGAAACAGCAGTGCCAACAAGCCGATTATTGAAGGCTACTGAGCCCTCTTTGTCAATTTGTGTCCGTCCACTCATTCACGCAGGACGCGGACGTAGTAGAAGGCTGGATCTCCTCAGATGATATTTGCGTAAAAGACGCGCTTTTTTATTGGATATGGCAACTTTTTTCTAACGGATGTGGGCTGCGACACTACAAAACCAAGAAGAAAACAATTTCATTCAACTTTTGGAAACTTGTGGAGAATAAAGACTGACACATTGTGACTATACATGTATATAGATTTTTTTTGTTTGTTTTATTTTTTTGCAGCTGCATACTGCGCCGACTGTTAGGAATTTAAAGTTATGCGCATTTTGGTAAGGTTGTGTATCTTTGTTTATTCAGTGTCATTGTTTTCTGTGACATTTTAATAATAACTTTAAAGAAAAATGGCATCTGCCATCAACTTTTTAAACTAAAAACAAAACAAAACAAAAAAAACTTGAGTTTGCGTTTAGTCTTTTTCGAGCGCAAAGTGTGAAAATGACCAGCCCCTGCAGGAGTGTCGAAGAGCAGAGAGGCGTCAGTGAAAGTCCCGCTCACAAATCGGAGGCGCCCCGGTTCCGCAGCTGGAGCAGCCTCCGGTTCTCCCGGTGGAGGAGCGGCTCTCAGAGGACGACCCCGCCGACCACCCCCTCACCAAAGGCGGACAAGAGGAGCGACGTGTCCCGGACGCTCTTCTCTCTGGTGAAGACGCACAATGACGACTACACGGCGGACCCCGACGGCCTGCTGGAGAACAACACGGAGGTGGAAGGAGACGCGGAGGACCTGCCTCCGGACCCGGCCACCTACTTCCAGAAGCAGTTCGGCTCCATGCTGCAGCCCGGGGTCAACAAGTTCTCCCTGCGCATGTTTGGCAGCCACAAAGGGGTCGCTGCTGAACAGGAGAGGGTCAAGAGCTTTGGAGTGTGGATCATACACCCATACAGTGACTTCAGGTAAAGATGAGTTGACCTATGGCTGAATCATGCTTGTGCAATAGTTTTTTTTGGGGGGGAAAAGAGTAGTATATATAGTTATAGCCCCCATAAAACATCCCCCTATCTGTCCTCTCCATCCATGAATTTCAATTTTAAGTGCTTTTGTCGTTATTATTTTTTTAATCCCTTATCCATTGATTAAGTGTCCCCAGCAAGTTTTCTCCAAGGGCAGAATACAGGACAGCTGCTGATGTCATGGTTCATAGCACATTATAAGGAGATGAAGGGATCTGATTAGTGCTACAGTATATAGGACAAGATCATCTGGATTAATGATACCACTCCCCTGCTGTGACTCCTTTTCTCCTTCCTGGTGAGGGCAGAACTACACCAAGTGAACCCAATCATTGCAGCAACCCAGAGTATTCAAAATTACAAACTTCCAATCATTTTGCAGTATAGTTTGTCTTTCTATTGTGTGCCTGTTCAGCGTCTGCTGCTGAATTTCCTCCTGAAAGTCTAACCAAAGCTTTTTGTTTGTGAGGGCCCCTTTTAATAGCATCAAATTTAAACAATTTTCAACCATCAGGCCCGCAGGGAGGATCAGCCCGTGCGCAGGGATTATTGCCTATAAGAATCGTATAATTCCTATCTTGCTCTATTATGCAACAATACACAGGCAGCTGAGAGGGGGATTACCGAGGGCCTGCTCTCCTCAGACCTTATGGTCCAACTTCCTATTTTAAAAAAAGAAGAGGCAGACGAGTCAGAACAGCTGGTTTTTATTTTGGATCCAACATGAGGTATTGTCAAAGCTGGTTGTAGATGCGTACAGTCCCGTTGATGGACAAGTTTGCTGTCTTAGTTTGAGGTTTTTAAGATGAAATATGAAAGTGGTTTTAAAGTGGTGAACCGGAGGGGCACCAGAGAAGAAACAAGTGCAGATTGAAACTATTTTATCAAAGCATCGGATTACTGAACTTGTTGCAAATGTAATGACAATTAACAGTAAAGCTGTGAGTGCAACAGTTACCGACTACATACGAAGACCAGACAGTTTTCAAAATTGCTATCAATGCATCATCCATCAATGCATCGGCAGCGGAGTTTGGGATCTCAGTGTGGTTTAGGCAGGGTCTATCCCACAAAACGTTTGAAACCTTAGATAATTAGCCAAGTATTTGATGGTTTATTGATGAATTGACTAACCCTAAAAAGCCTCTGCTTCCTAACATGTGTACAGCCTGATGGCTCTGGGAAGGGAGGACATACTGAGTGATTTTAGCAGGTTGGGTGTTTTTGTATATATAAAACATTTTTTTATAGAAAAAAAATTCTAACTTTAGTTTGACAGTTTTAGTAGTCCTTCAAATAGTTGTGTAAGTGTCTATTTGTCATAAAGGCATGTAAGTGGTTCATCCTAATGGTAGCTATGTGATCAATCTGGCAAAATTAAAGGTTGCTTTGTAGTTTCTACTGCTCTAAAAAGTGTAACGTAGGCTCACATCAATTGCTAACAAATGAAACGCTTTAAGTCTACGTGTCTATTTTGGTCACACATTCACTGATGTTAAGTCTAAAAGGTTTTAATGCAGCAGATTTCATTCAGCCGCTCTTTCACACACACACACTCTGGTGCTAAACGCACACAGGTCGGCCATGATGCTTCCCAGAGTCTTTTGAGTTATTAGCAGCAGGCAACCGCTAATCTGCTGCAACATGAGAAGTGATGATTAGTAGTCATGTAAACCAGTGCGTGTGTGCAGGCAGGACAGGGGCGCCAGAGATGGATGGCGGGATAAACCTGAATGACAATAAAGGGCCCATCAATCAGTTCTGTGTCTGTGCCTCGATTAGCCAGAGAAGCAGGTCGCTTTCTCGCAGGCTTCACGTTGCAGCCGCCGGAGGGTGACGGTAATCAAAAAACAGTCTGGTTCGTGTTCTGTTCCTCGGCCTCTTGTTTGGCGAACGAGTGACTGAAAGGCCCGAAGTGATTGACACTTTGATGGAAACAGTCTGTAAGGAAATTCAAACCGTGGAGACGTGCTGCACAACGAGACACTGGAGACCCGTGTGGGAGATGAGATGGCGTATGACACGAAGATGAGTTAGCGTGCAGCCCGGACGTCCGTGCTCCAACACGACTGCCAACCACACGCCCAACAGGCCGGACATTTCCAGACGCCGCGGCGCCTTTCTTTTCTCCACTCCCCTTTGATACTATATCGAGCCTGACCAGGCGAGCGCCGTGCATTTTTAATGAGAGGGGTTCCTCCTGTGACAGAAGCTGTGATGAGAGTAAGGATCACTCTGAAGTGGGTCACTCCCTCTGCTTGACCCCCTGATTGGATGACTTCACTTGCCCTCGGTGGCTGTTTCAAATTCTGTGAGCTTGCAGACCACATTCAGACCTGCTGTTGACACCGAATCCAGGTCCGCATCTCCTGACTGGATCCGGTACGATGCATGACAACTGCAAAGGCTGTGAGACTGTGATCATTTACATCAACCTTCTTCCGGCTCTCACCCGGGGGTGAATCCAGTTCATGCAGGGTGACACATGCTTGAAAAAAAAAACAACAACCCTGTCCAGTTAGTTAAAAACATCATGTCTTGTTGGTTTAATCTGCCAAACTGCAGGTTGCAGGAACAGCTGGTGAGAGAGAGAGAGGCCCCCCTAAAGAAATAATCTGTGAAATCCCTTCTTAAAAATCTCTTTTATTGACTTATGATGCTGTTCTTTTAATATGACTACTAAGAGGTTTTTTTTTAATTCAAGTATTTCTACATTCATACATTTGTATATTATTTAGAATAGTAGAGCTATGCTTTAAATTTATATTGAATGTCAAGCTCAGTTAGTTAGTTGTTAGTATGTTGGGTAGTTTGTTCATCATTATGTTCACACATAACTGGATGTGAATATTAGCAAACCGGTTGAAAACAGTTTTGACTGTAGTCAGTTTTCTATTCTGCTTTCTAAAAGGCATCATGATGAGTTACTTGCTCATAAATGTGTGAGTAATGCCTCTTTATTCACTGAATGTTATACGCATGAACCAGTCAATCAATGTGGTCTTTGAATTATAAACCACATCTCCCTTTAAGAATTTACGATGTTGTGAGATCAGTTGAATATGATGCAGTTGTGAAACTTTTAATCCTGATGAACATTATTATCCCCTTTAATCTGTTTATTCAATTTGTTTACTCAACATTATTGTATTTTGATAAAATAACCTATATAGTTATATAGGTGGTGCGTCAAATTAAGTCTTGACCTTGAGGAGGAACTCTGGTTTAATTCAGGGTTGCAGCAGGGAGGGCATCTGGCTATAAATAAAAAACTTAGTTTGTTAGTTGGTTGGTGTAAATATATATGTACCCTGATCCGAATAATGTCCACTGACAAAAACAAGCATGGTCAAATCTGTCATTATCTATATGAATGGATATTATTTATACGAATGGATGTACCTATCAGATAAAGTTGGCCACTTCCTGACGAGAGAGTGATTTCTCTCTATTCACTAAATATAATGTTGTTTATATACATTAGGCTGCAGTTGAATGAAATCACAACATCTGTGTTTAACAGCACGTCTTGCTTCATTAAATGAAGTTGTTATGAGATCAGGTCTGAATTCGTGTCTGCTGCAGGTGTAAGACTTTAAATCCTGATGAACATCTGTGTTACATCAGCAGTGAAAGCATTTAGAGAAAACACAGCTGGACCACGTGACCAGGGGTGGCAAAAGCACACGCACACCAAACTTAAACAGAGGGACACTTGTGTAATAGCAAGAGATAAAACTGTTCTGGTTCATTGTGTTTACTGTGTAATCCAGTAACAATAACCTTTCAGACAATTCTACCTGAAATAGTTAAGAGCTGTATCGAGATGACAATTTCAATTTACTGGAGGAAAGGTTCATGAAATCCTCTTGTGTTGGGATTATGTGAGTCGCCATTGGCTACTCTTACATGCTTTTTTTTATTATAGTGTTCACTGTTTTTTATGTTTGTATATGGACCTAAGAGTCTGCAATAAAGATTGATTCATAAATTCACACATGTTCTCAGTGTTCCAGATATTATGGAAGTTTGGGCTTTCTGTCATTTTGTAGCTGTCAGGTAAACACAGTCCAAAGCAAAATTAGATAGACCTGTTTTGGAAGTACCAGAAATAACGCATCACTTTGTTTTAAGCACAACTTCTCACTGTATATCCTCTCTTTCTGCTCCGTCTAGGTTCTACTGGGACATCGTGATGCTCCTGCTGATGATGAGTAACCTGGTCATCCTGCCGTGGGGCATCACTTTCTTCGAAGACCAGAACACGATGCCCTGGATCACCTTCAACGTCCTGTCCGACACGCTCTTCCTCATGGACCTGGTCTTTAACTTCCGTACAGGCATCTTGGGAGAGGACAGCCACATCATCCTGAATCCCAAAGAGATCCGAACGCACTACCTGCGCACCTGGTTCATGGTGGACTTCGTTTCCTCCATCCCCGTCGACTACATCTTCCTCATCGTGGACCTGGAGTCGCGGCACGAGTCATCCGACGTGTACCGCACCGCCCGAGCTCTCCGCATCGTCCGCTTCACCAAGATCCTCAGCCTGCTGCGTCTCCTGAGGCTGTCCCGTCTCATCCGATACATTCACCAGTGGGAAGAGGTAACGCAAGAGGAGGGAGGACGTGCACAGATGTGCACATCAGGAAAAATAAACATGATCGTTTCTCATCTTTGTCTGACCCTCAGATTTTCCACATGACCTACGACCTGGCCAGCGCCGTGGTGCGAATAGTCAACCTGATCGGCATGATGCTGCTGCTGTGCCACTGGGACGGCTGCTTGACCTTCATGGTGCCGATGCTGCAGGAGTTTCCTTCAGACTGTTGGGTGTCCAAAAACAACATGGTGGTGAGTGCAGCATCCTTTAAATATAACAAGACATAATATTTATGGGGTACTTTTACTCTCGCTGAAATCAGGTCTGAGACGTCACTTAAATCAGAACAACTATCACTGTGCTCCAGCACTGAAAGACAAGTTTAAAAACAATATGAGAGGGGGGTCTTGCTTCAACCATTGAGTTTTTACTGTTGTGAGATTTTTTTTTTTTTAATTAAAACTACAGGTTAAGCAGCTTTATTTGTCACAAAGTCAATGTGTGTTAAAACTGAGTGAAACTAATTCAGCAGAAGAGAAAATAGAAAAACCATTGGCAATACCTGCTAATACTACACAGTTATACACATCACATCAAGTATGTAACTATTGACACAAGGTAACATATAACGGAATACTTTTCTCAATAAGTATTTATGCTTTATGTACTTAGATTTTGTTCTTATTTGTGGTGTATAGTGTAAACACAGCTCAGTTTGTTTCTCTAAAACAACTCTGAATTCACACCAAGAAGAAATAAAAACTTCACTATTTTGTATTTATATTTAGCACAAAATGCAATCCTTTTTACAGTGGCTTTATGGGCCACAACCTCACAGACTCATTATGTATAAGAGTGTGTGAAATTGAAAGGCTTTGAAATAATCCACAACATAAACTCAAGCTGTTAAGTGTGAGATTATGCTACACAGTTCTCTCTAAACACTACATGTGACAATAGCATCTCAATGAGAAAGCATAGACTTATTTATTATATATTTTCCCCTCTATTTCCAGTGTTAAAATCAGGATCATGTGACGTGTGACATTATTCCATATATATATATATATTTTCACCACGACATTATTCCATATATATATATATATTTTCACCACTTCGCCGTCTCGTCTCCTCTTCACTCTGTCCCTCTCAGAACGATACGTGGCACATACAGTACTCGTACGCCCTCTTCATGGCCATGAGTCACATGTTGTGCATCGGGTACGGTGCCCACCCCCCAGAGGGCATGACTGATGTGTGGCTCACCATGACCAGCATGGTGGTCGGGGCCACCTGCTACGCCATGTTCCTCGGTCACGCCACCAACCTTGTGCAGTCCTTGGATGCATCACATCGGCAGTATCAAGAGAAGGTGATCATCTGTGCTCGGAGCTTTAAAACTTTAACAAACATCATCCCTTTTGACCCACAGCCTCGCTTGCACTGCGGACAATATGTCCCGGGGGACTCACGTGGATGTTAATGTGATTCCAGCTTTGAGATTTAATATCACAGTCATGTTTTGTTTTGTTTTTTTATATCATAGGCTTGCTTACTTGCCTCATTCGTGGAAATTGTGCCAAATGTCTAGAGAATATGTGTATTATCTAATGGATTTTGCGGCCTCATTGCGAACCTCTCCAGAGGATTTTCACAAGATAAAGCAGGAGCAGATAATAGACAAATGGCAGCACCTTTGTTTTCAATCACTGCTGGCTAATGCCCATTACAAATGAGTTTGTAATCCACTTAAAACAATAGAAAAAAGAAAAAAAAATCCTGCAAAGCTGGTAGAGCGAATGTGTAATTACTGTGCTCGGCATAATTCACTAAACACATGGTGGAAAATGTGACTAATTGTGACAGCTGACAGCCATCCTGCAGAATTTCAACTGTATCCTCAATCACCATGTGTTTTCTACACTTTTTGTTTTTGTTTTTTTTCAGTATAAGCAAGTGGAGCAGTACATGTCATTTCATAAACTGCCGGCCGACGTCAGGCAGAGGATCCACGATTATTACGAGCAGCGGTTCCAGGGCAAGATGTTCGATGAGGACAGCATTTTTGGAGAGCTCAGTGATCCGCTCAAGGAGGTGTGTCGTTCATAAACTCTCCTCATGAGCCTCTCTCACTCACAACACAGCCAAACACATCAGTCTCATTGATCAGCATCCTGAAGGAATTATAAGCCTAGAATTCAAACACATTTTTATTGGAAGTTAATCTGAAAAGTTTAGAATTGTCAGAAATTAAACGTGTCTTCAAACCAAAAAGGAATCAATCTAATCGATAGATAGTGTACAAAAAAGAAGTTAAAAAAAACACCAAAGTCTTTAATTGTCAGGCTGCACAGTGGTGTAGTGGTTAGCATGTCTCCTCACAGTCTGCAGTTCAAGCCTGCTTGTGAAGTTTTCATGCTCTACCTGTGTATTTACATGTTCCAGATAGTCTGGTTTCCTTTTATAGTCCAAAAACATGCATTTAAGGTGAAGTGGTGACTATTAAAAAAAAGCCTGTAGGTGTGGATGTGGGTGTGTGACGGTCATTTTCCCTCTACTGTGATGTGTCTGTATCAACCCTGAGGTGGATAAAGTAGTATAGAAGTGCTATAATGATGCTGGTGAAGATTCAAAATATAGAGTAATAATTTGAAGATCTGTTTCTTCCCTCCCCCCATGCAGGAGATTGTCAGCTATAACTGTCGCGGGCTGGTGGCCAACATGCCGCTGTTTGCCAACACAGACCCTCATTTTGTGACGGTGATCCTCACCAAACTGCGTTTCGAGGTCTTCCAGCCCGGAGACCTGGTGATTCGAGAGGGAACGCTGGGCCGGAAGATGTACTTCATCCAACACGGCACCGTCACCGTCATCCCACGTGGCAGTAAGGAGATCAGTCTCAGTGACGGAGCCTATTTTGGGGGTAAATCGACACTGACCTTCACACAGTTTCCTTTCACATAAAAGAATGAAGGAAATTTATAGGCAGCGTTTGATAAAAAAAGTGAACTGCACATGACTATAGACATAACAGTGCAACTAGTGAGCCACATCAGCTTTATCTGCCGTAAGAAGCTGAAGTGAAATGGATCTAACAAACTTCATATTGTTACTTTTATGTTTTTAAAACTGATTCTGGTTTTTCCCTTCATTTGACTGAAGGTTTAGTTTTTCACACTTGGTCAATATTGTGGCTTTATTATTTCATTTATTATGAATTTAGTCGTAGCATTATTGGAATGATTTATTTTCAATAAAAAATTACCTTTTCATTTTCTTTAACTAATTATTATTCATAGAGATTATTTGATAGTTATATAAAACTAATACTTAACTATATTACCAAGCTGTGGTGGTTGATTGTTTTTAATCAAGTTTGAAACTTGGCTTCACACTAAATTGGATGAAGCAACAATATATGTTTTATCTGGACACATCTAGGATAGAGGTTTTGTTTTAGTCAATTTCTACCCAGGCCAGCCAGCTGCTGTGTCACTCTCATTACTCAGACACAAGAGGACCAGTGTGGCACCAGTGCATTGGTCTAACAGCAGCATGTCCTCCTTCCTATGTGTTTCAGAGATCTGCCTGCTGACTCAGGGCCGACGGACAGCCTCGGTGAGGGCCGACACCTACTGTCGTCTCTACTCGCTGAGTGTGGACAGCTTCAATGAGGTCCTGGAGGAGCACCCTCTGATGAGGAGGGCGTTTGAGAGCGTGGCCGTGGATCGGCTGGACCGGGTCGCACGAAGACCCAGTTATCAGCCTCCAGAGAATGAGACTGAGAACTAAAAAAAACAAAACTCCAGCCAGATATGAGCAACATAGATATCACTTCTTAAATGGACTTTATACAACAAAGAGATGTTAAATGGACTTAAAATGAAGACCTTCATCATAAATTATAAACAGATTATACTTGTACTTGAAAATACTTTACTGTCACTTTGTTTCTTATTGGTACTTGAATCTATAAAAGCTATTTTCTCATGACTATTTCAGATTTTTATATATTATCCATGCTCTGTCCACTGAATTCACATAAGAAACGGCACTTTCTTCCTTTGTTCCCAACTGTAGTGTATTTGTTTTTGTTCTGTTTTTCCCACTTGCCACACTGTCTGTTCCAGTCTAAGTACATTTAAGGCCAGGCTTTCTATCTCAGCATGCTTATACAGATTTGACCGTGAATCTCCTCCTTCCTGCAGGATATTGAAAGCAAACAGGAACACCAGCTGGTGTTATACATCACACAGATTTCTAATTTAAATGATCCCTGGGATGTGTAGGCTGCCTGAAGTGAGGGTTTTAATGCCCATGTTCACAGATGATAAGCTGCAGTGATGTAATATGTCCAACTGTACACAGGCTGTATACATTTAAAATATATATATATTTTTTTATAATTATAGCAACTTCCAATTTCCCTTGAGGATTATTTTTCTATGAGAAAAAAAGATCTCATCACCTCCAGATTACATATGCATTTCTGTAATTTAGTCTCCAATATTCTCAGGTCATTTGTTCTTCCATGCAAAAACTTGTTTTATTCTCTTAAAATACAACCAGTTTTTTCAAAAATTCAGTTCCAACTTAACTCTAAATATGAGCATTAATCAAAAAGCTTCACGGGCTGTTTAATATTTAACTATTGTCTCCCTATGAATCCTTTAGATTTTTTTTTTAACAGTTTATTACTGAGCAGAAACAACATTTTATATCACTCACATAAAACTAAATGTACATTATTCATGACAGACTCATCACACCAGGTCAAGCATAAGCATACCTAATAACAACAAGTATCCTGTCAACAATAGGATTATTAGAAATCATCTAATCACAGCTGTGCTTTTCTACATTTATTGTGTGAAAATAGGCAGTAATAAAGGCCTTTTTTTTTAGCTTTTTATTTTCTGCATTTGTTCTTCATATTAACATTTCATGACTACTCAACCGTTTAATCCATCTTGTTATTCCACATATTTACAGTTAAAGTAATAGTATGTATTTCTCTCAGGTGAATAAGCATATCATTAAAGGGACATTTGATGCACTGAAAAGGTATAGCTGTTATTAGAGCGCTGTACATCATAGTATTCCTGTGAATGTGATCAATTTGTATTGAATTTGCTTGCTTTGGTATTTAGGTTTTCCAGTGAATACCCTCAGACTGATTATGTTGTGTAAATATTATTTTGATCCTTGATGCACAATTATAAAATATGTATTTTTGCCTATGCAGTTGCTTCAGTGTTTCATTCAGTTTCATTTGTACTGCAGCCCAGAGACACATCCAATCATACATAGATGTGTACAGCATAAATGCTGTTGTAGTGCCAATTGTGATAATTAATGATAAATCAATATTAATCATCCCTATGTGGGAATTAAGTCATATTTACAATAGGAAGATTAACAAGTAGCCACGAGCCCATAAGCCCCAAACTTTACATAAACTTGCCATTATTGTTTCGTTCCCTGCAGTCAAAAAGCTTCGTCACTCACATGAAGCGTAGGATGTAATTCTGTCTGTTTAAATTCTCTTTCACGTGTGTTTGTGCTTCATTGCAATTGAAGTTTCTCACGTTTTGATTTTTCATGATAATATATTGCAGTTAGATGCACTTCAAAGGTAAAAAAAACCTGTGAGTTGCAGTTCCATGGAATACTTTATTCTTTTACTTGAGTACATTTTAAACCACAATGATGTGATTGGAATTGAGGACAATAAAAGCATATTATAAATTTTCAGAGCTTTTTCAACTGCTTAAATTATTTATTATATTATATTACTGATTATAATTTTTTTACACTTGCATAAAATATACAATATATTTTCTTTAGGTTTCGTGCATAGACAAACCACACAGATCGGCCTTTGTTTAATTAAGGGAGTGGTGTTATGGAAGTGTTTTTTGTGGTAACTGTGACAGATTTTTAGACAGATTTTTTTTTCAGGACACAGTGACTTTATGAACGACTTTTGTTTTGGAATGGGACTTTTTTAACCGACAAAGTGGTGGTATGAAATAATTATTAGAATAAATGAGACCTTTTAATGTAAAGGACACTTTGATGTGATGGAGTTTTGTAATAAATCGGACCTTTTAAAAAGCTCAGTAATGTTATTAAAGAGCTTTTGTAATAAATGTCGGCTCTTTAAAGGTCACAGATATGTTACAAAAGCGTGTTGTGGTATATGAGACCTCTTTAAAGGCCAGATGTTATGAAGCGTGTTGCGTTTAAATGCTCCTCCGCAGCGCCGCAGCGGACGGACTCAGAACTGTTTCCGGTCCGGGCGCTCTACTTCCGGTAAACCTCCGTTTCATAAAGTCGGGACGCAGACTGGAGGTAGGACGGAGCGATTCTTTGCTCACTGATTTGTACAGTTTGATCAATATTAAAGCTTCGTCCAGGGTCATACCACTTAGTGAAAGGCCATCCATGTCTGAGATTTTGCGGTGAATCCAGTGTTTTTACTCTGCTTGTGCAAGGTTAAGCGCTAAACTTAGCTTAGCACGCGGCTAGCAGCAGCGGCTACATGGAGGTCAGTGTGTACTCTTTAACTATGGCGCTGACAGTGAACCAAGCGCCCCTGATTTGTGGATTATTGTTCAGTTTCTTCGCATGTGAGTGGGTCCGAGGTTTTGGCTACCCTGTGAGGATTTATAACATCTGTGCTCGCTCGTCCTCACCTTCGTTAACTAACTGTCAAGCTCCCTCTGACATAACAACATCACATAACAGAAGCCACAAATCCCTCCAAACTAATTCACATTCTCACACAAACGTCAACGTATAACTTCAAAATGTGAGTCATAGATAATCTGAAGTGGTGTTTGTGTGAGGATTTATAGCATCTGTGCGCGTCCTCACCTTCGTTAACCAACTGTCAGCTCCCTCTGATATAACAACATCACATAACAGAAGCTACAAATCCCTTCAAACTAATTCACATTCTCACACAAACATCAACTTATGACTTCAAAATGTTAGTCATAGATAATCTAAAGTGATTAGTTTAAGAAACGTTTATAATATTTTCATGGTGGACATGTCCGTGCCTTGTGTGAATATTTTCAAAACCTACTGTAGTTCACAGTAATAAAAACGTCATAATCTTCTCTTTGTTAACGAAACTGAACTTTTTTTGTCCAAGATTTTTTATTTTTTTTTACAAAGTGATAATGACTAAACAACTCATTTAGATTTTACACATTCACACCTGGGGTGTTTTGGAGTAGTTTTGGAGGAGTGTTTTTAATCAATGTAACATGAAATGAATGTCCCCGTCCAGAAGTGGCCTTTTCCCCCTGATTTTCCACATCATGTTTGTCTGATGTCTTCCACATGTTATGACTAGATTGACACTGCCATTTTTCCCCCCACATTGCTGTCTGTGTATGAGCAGCCTAACACATTACTGGGGAGAAACTTGGTTATCGTATTATTCACACAATTCAATGTTGTTGGATATGGCATACATATAAATATGTAATATGAATGAAGACCTCGGAGGAGAGAAGACGTGGCTGTAGCTGTTATAATATTATAGGAGACAGGAAAACAAGTGAGATGAAGTGAATGACAAGAAAGAACAGAGTTAGAATCTGGGAAATCACTTATTCTGTTTTAAAGTGAAGGTTTTAGGTAACTTCAATCTGCTGACAAATGTCAAAAGACAAGCAGGGATCTTGTCATCTAAAAATAGCAATGCAATTGCTGTCATGATCTAGAATGGCGGGCTCACGTTTTGGCCTCTTTCCTCTGCAGGAACGATGCTGGCCTTGACTCGCGCCGTGGTGAGCGGGGTGTCACGGGCCCCAGCTGCTGTCAGTCAAGGTGCCGTGACCACAATCACCCGTTACAACAGCACAGCTCAGGTACGCGGACCACGCTTTGGTATGACTACATTTAGAACCATCTCCATGACAACGACATGAAGAACGGTTTGTTTATCCAGGGCGCTCCAAAGAAAACAACATTTGGGCCTCTGGCTGATCAGGACCGCATCTTCACAAACCTTTATGGCCGTCACGACTGGAGGTAACACTACTGATGTCACGCTCATGTGCTGTTTGAATCCGATTTGATGTGATTAACACTCTTGACTCTGGCTTGTGCTGCAGGCTGAAGGGCGCGCTGAAGCGTGGTGACTGGTACAAAACTAAGGAGATACTTCTGAAGGGGGTGGACTGGATCCTTAATGAGGTCAAGGTTTCTGGCCTGCGTGGGAGAGGTGGAGCTGGTTTCCCGACAGGCATGAAATGGAGCTTCATGAACAAACCCAGTGATGGCCGGTCAGTCCCTTTTTGAGAAATCCTCTCCTGTTAAAGTCAAACTTGCTGCATTTTTTGTTTTGTTTTTTAAGCTGTGTCTTTGTTGTTTTTTTTCTGTCTTCAGCCCAAAGTATCTGGTGGTAAATGCAGATGAGGGAGAGCCGGGCACCTGTAAGGACCGGGAGATCATGAGGAACGACCCCCACAAGCTGGTGGAGGGCTGCCTGGTGGCTGGGAGGGCCATGGGAGCGCGTGCCGCTTATATTTACATCAGAGGAGAGTTTTACAACGAGTCGTCCAACCTGCAGGTGAAACTGACTGACGTGTCTCTTTACAGTAGGGTCTTTTGAAACATTTTTCAGAATGATTTTGCAGACCACAACTGTACTGATATGAGGCAAAACTCAGCATAACTAGAGGAGATGAATATATCTGTTTCAAGAAAGAAAAAAAAAGCCTGTCCTTTATTTGGACCAACATTTTATGTTTATTTAACTGTTTCAAGATGATATGAAAAATGTGCAGGGTTGAAAGACGGTGAACTACTTTTTTGATTGTATTTTCTCTATGACATGCTTCATAGTAATTGCAGGGGTAACAGAGTTTCTTTACATTTTGCAGCATCTTTCTGGATCAGTTTCTAAATAATTTTGAAAAAATTAATTGTCATAGCCTGCAGGTGAATTAATGTACTTACAACTTCACACAACCAACCACCCAATTAATATTTGAGTCACACAGAATAGCGAATGGGAGGACTGATATAAACAAAAGATAAAGCACTTTGCCTACAGAAAGTCTATTTTTCTTATTCAATTATTATATTTATTGTTACAACTTTTCCTTTGTTTTCTTCTTCAAATGACAGCAACCTCTTCTTCTTCTTAATCTCTGGAGCTCAACACAACTAATTAAGTTTAATCAGGTTCAGATTTTATTGTCTAATTCATCTTCTTTAAGTATTCTACGATGTGGTTTTGCCCCCCAGGTGGCGATCAATGAGGCCTACGCCGCCGGGCTGATCGGAAAGAACGCCTGTGGCTCTGGTTACGACTTTGATGTGTTCGTGATGCGCGGTGCCGGCGCGTACATCTGCGGAGAGGAGACGGCTCTGATCGAATCCCTGGAGGGGAAACAGGGGAAGCCCCGCCTGAAGCCCCCTTTTCCTGCTGATGTGGGTGAGTCCCGGCACTCGGAAAGGGATCCACAGCAGCCTGATCAAACAAAGGATGCTTTTTTTTCCCACCATAACACCGATTGGTATCACTGCTGGGCATTTATTTATCTTGCCTCAAAGTCAAGCGTCCCCCCCCCGTGCCAATGTCTCTCCGTATGCTTTCTCTCGCTCTGTGAAGGTGTGTTTGGTTGCCCGACAACTGTTGCCAATGTGGAGACGGTAGCCGTCGCGCCCACCATCTGTCGCCGCGGAGGCTCGTGGTTTCTGGGCTTTGGCAGAGAGAGGAACTCCGGCACGAAGCTCTTCAACATCTCGGGCCACGTCAACCACCCGTGCACCGTGGAGGAGGAGATGTCCATCCCCCTGAAAGACCTCATCGAGAAACACGCAGGTGCCTTTTACAATGAGAACATGACACTTGTATAAATTCCCTCGCGTCAAGACAAAACGTGTCTTGTCCAATTCACCATGCTAATTACTGCAACAACACAAACATGTAAACATTATAGATTTGCACTCATGTACTTTGGTGCCACATTCCAGTTGTTGTGGTACCTGCTCTTGTCTGAAATCAACAATATTTTATCTATTTTGCACTTTAATCTCCTGCTACTGCTGTAGTGAATGTTATGTTGCTGTATATGTTAATTAATAAACACTTTGCTCCTTTATAAATTAAATCTGAAACATAGACATCTGTGTCTGTTTCCTTGCACCGCGGGGGGTCATGAACTGAAAGATTAAGACAGCTCAGACTCAGACCCAGGATAAGGGCAGTTTATTTTTTTTTTCCCTCTACTTGATTGAAACAAACATCTGTCCGGTAGGTGGAGTGCGTGGCGGCTGGGACAACCTGCTGGCTGTAATCCCCGGCGGCTCCTCAACGCCACTCATTCCCAAGAGCGTGTGCGAGGAGGTGCTGATGGACTTTGACGGCCTCGTTCAGGCTCAGACCGGCCTGGGCACCGCCGCCCTCATCGTCATGGACAAATCGGTAAGTGTCTCGCCTCTGACGCGTACGAAACGACAAGGCAGCCCTCTCATTGTCTGTGGCTTGTTTTGTGCAGACCGATATCATCAGAGCCATTGCACGTCTGATTGAGTTCTACAAGCATGAGAGCTGTGGTCAGTGCACACCCTGCAGAGAAGGTACGCGCCGCTTCAGTGTCGTCTGTGGGTTTAGAAGGAACGTTTCTGAATCCGATGTCATTAAAGCCTTTATTTTGAGAAAACAAACAAAACTTTTTCACCATTTTGTCCGTTTCTGCAGGAGTGGACTGGATGAACAACATGATGTGGCGTTTTGTGCGCGGCGATGCTCGTGCAGCAGAGATCGACATGATCTGGGAAATCAGTAAGCAGATTGAAGGACACACAATCTGTGCCCTGGGCGACGGCGCCGCATGGCCTGTGCAGGTAAACAACTGTTATCAGGATCGAGTATTTAAACACCTCACTGGATTATTAAGGGCCGTTTCTGTTTTGGTCTCCGTGGCAAATTCAGGATCTAAATTTAAAAATGTATATCCAACTTGTGCTTTGAAGGTTATTTTTCTTCTCTAGATGTTAACTTGCCAAGTGTAAATGAACCCACTCTTTATTTTTATCCAAATGCCATCACATGCTGCTGTGATTTTTGTCATTTGTATATGTTTATGTTGTTTACATATTGTCATGTATTTGTCCTGTTTTGCTAACAGCATGACTTTTTTGTCTCCTCTGTGTTTTCAGGGACTGATCAGGCACTTCAGGCCTGTGATGGAAAGCAGGATTTCTGAATACCAACAGCAGCAGCAGGCCAGGGCTTGAACTGCAACTTGTCCTCCTTAACCTCGCCTCTTGAGCTCTTCACCCTGTGCTTGTGTCTTTCACAAATTATTTAAAGAAAAAGAAAACGTGCCGTCTCATCACCTCATCATCAACTTTTGCATTGATGTGTCTGCCTTGTAGGAGGAAATTACCGAATAAAGTTCTATGAACAATCAAGTGTTTGTTTCTTCATTTTGACATTTTAACTTTTTCACTCTTAGCCTTTGGTTTATAAGATACTCATAGCGATCACACTTTTTGTTAAATCAACAATTTTTCAAATTTTATATTTCTGCAGATTAAAAAAATACGTATTTTGAATTTCTGGGTTTTATAGACATATTTTTCAAATTAATCACATTCTCAAAAAAATATTAATGAATTTCCACAACTTGCAATAAGTTATGTCCTATATATATTTGTATAATAGCTGAACATTTCATGAGATAAACATAATCTGTTTTTATCCAAAACATCAGTTTCACCATAAATTCTTTAAGGTTTCTGTTTTTCATCTTGACAGTTGATTTCTTTTATTCATATGAAATATTGCTTAAAGAAAATGTGTGCATTATGACCTTTAATGTAGTTTTCCTTTGGATTGTAAACGCCCATCTGGTAAAATAGCTTGCAAGTTTATCTAATCAATATTCAAATACAAAATACATATCCTGATTATGTACATTTTTATCTGGGCATGCAGTCAGACGTTTAAGCAAATGTTTCAACATCAAATTTTTGTGCCAGTGACGTCCCATAAAAATCAACGGAATTAGAAATAAATAAATGAGGTAATTTCCCTTTAGAAACCCGTTTTTCACCTGAATACCTTGAATGGGCGCTGCTCCGCGTCAACAAACGCAGTGGTACAGTCCACACAACAGGCGCAGTCCCGTAATCTCGCGATAACAAGTTTCCCTCGTCACGTGACGAGAACAGCCGTTTCTTCGCGGCTTCATTCCGGCGAAACCTTCGTGAGGTAAGTCAGTCGCCAGGAAGTGTTTACATCGAATTTAGGCCAAATCTGCTACAATTCCGCGCATTTATGGCGTCGAGGCACGCGGGTCCGACGCTAAATTGACACAGGATGGCGTAGATTGGAAAAAAGTAGTTCTCTATAGGAGCGAGAGGCGGTGCTTGTTATTGGCTGCCCTCATCCTGTGTCAGCGGTTGGCTCGGGCCTGTCGCTGCCCGTCATGTTTTCTATAATCACACATGAAATATGTACACTCTTGTGACGATTGCCTCTGGCGAATGTTATTATTTGGCCACTTATCCTCATTGTTTACTGTGTTCCAGCCTCGTGCGGTTGGGTTGGGTTGATTAGCGTCAATATGGACATGATGAAGATTGAGCAGGTGATTGTCGGAGGAGAGATGAAGCCCCATCCTCCTCCGGAGATGAAGCCCGAACCAGTGGTCGCTCCTCTGCCGGCCTGTAAGATGACGTTTCCTCTCATCAGTTATGCAAAGTCCTATTTCACAGCTCTCGCCGTGCGAGTGCCCAACCCTGAGTTCGTGATTTCTATTGTTTTAGATCGTTAAATGTAAACACAGACCCAAAAGTAAAGAAAATTCGTATTTGGTATGTTATTCATTTGTTGTAACACGTTTATTATTGATCATAGTTTGGCGATTGGAGGATTGAAGCGGTAAAATACATTTAAGACTGGTAACATATTTTGAAAATAATACTTTTTGGGGTTTGGTTTTCTCCAAGTGAGGCTCAGGTGTGTGGTTGGTCTATATTCACTGAACTAATAATGATCAGCGTATTATTTCATTGTGATACAGATCAACATGAAAGTCTGCAGTGCTTTCAGTGTTTCATCACGTTCCGCAACTTCCAAGCCAAGGAGCGACACATAAAGAAGAGCCATCGGGATCAGTACAGACAGCACCTGATGCAGGTGGGGTTTTCTTTGTGCCGAGTTAAAAAGCAACACTTTCAAATTCTGTAGCCGGCGTTCAATGAAACAGATGTTTAAGGGAAGGGTTGCTCCACATTGTCATTGACAAGCCACCATTTGGATACAGCTTAGGGAATCTGCTTGATGGAAAAAGTTCAATACATTTATTGTCATGGTTGCTGGACAAGCTAATTGTTTTGGTGCAAGATCTTTTTTTTCAACTCCATAGTAGCGTGGCTATACACTTAAAATAAAATTAAAAATCTATCTTCCAAATTATTAAAGGTATACAGGAGGATTTTCCCGAATTTTAGGAAAGAACCGCCCTCTCCACCTTTTGAAAAAAATGCGCATGCGCAACGCTGTACCTGCTCCCGAGACGGAACGCCTACTAAAACGCGTGCACGAGACATGCACGAGCCCAGTTCTCCTCGTGCACGCTCTGTTTACAAGTCACAAGTCGGCATCGCTCACATAAGCTCACTTTACAAGAAGATTTGCACCAGAGGGGGGTGAAACTGTATAAAAATGTCAGAGAATAATGCGTCGGGTCGGCCACCGGCATGATGAGAACCGTGTGGAGTGAGCTGCGCGCAGGGACGAGCACGTACGACGGGCTTACGTCATAGATCACCAGAATGATTGACAATTGGGAGGACCAGTTATTTTGATGATCCACCCGGAAGAAGAAAATCCTCTACTATACCTTTAATTGAGCTATTATACAACTGATAATGTGAGCTTTATTGGGTTTTTATGTTTTATAGTATGACTCTGTCTTTTTTTGTAACTGGATCTTCAGACTTGAACTTTTATGTGTGAGAGAAATGTGTTCAAGTAGAAATGGCGGAGACTTTCAGGGCTTCAGTTTCCCATGGTTAACAGACAATAGGATCAGGCAGGAGTAGCTCACCTTCCCCCGCCGTGTCTTTTGTGCTTTCAGTTGTCATTTAATCTTTTGTATATTTCTCTTTTTTTAGGTGAACGTAGGGATGTAGTTTGGTGAAGACTGTTCTTCAGTGAATGAGAATGTTCTCATTAGTTTTCCTCTCATCTTTGTTCAGACAAATACTCTATTTACCTGCTACAAGTGCGACAAATCCTTCAAGTTCTCCGAAGAGCTCAGGCAGCATCAGCTCTCCCATAACACAGAGGAGAAGCCTTTCCGCTGCGCACACTGCTTCGCCAAATTTGTCACCTATGCTGAGGTGAGGAAACGGCGTTCGTTTTGTTTTTGTTTTTTTTTATTTGCAAATCTGTCACGAATTTAAAACGTCATTGATGTTGTCTTGCAGTTGAACAGTCACAGGCGACACGAGTGCGTGGTACGAAAGTACATCTGCAAAGACTGCGGTATCTTGTTTTCCACTGTCGCGCGGCTTCGCAACCATCGCACCGAAATACACGTCCGAGCCGCCGAGATGGCGCGGGACCTCGACGCGCACCGCTGCAGCAAGTGCAGCTGCAGTTTCCAGTCGGACGAAGCGCTCCAGCAGCACCAGGAGAAATATGCAAACAAGGCAAACTGCGGCCGAAGACGTCGCAAAACATCGGAGGATGCCGAAGAGGGAGTGAGCACTAAAAGGATCAAAGAAGAAGAAGAAGAAGAAGAAGAAGAAGAAGAAGAAGAAGACGATGACTCCCCGACTGAGGGATGCTCCTCCGCAGAGCTGCAGATTCCCTGTTCTGAGTCGGAATGTGAGCTTGTCTTTCCTTCTGTCGCAGCCCTGCGGGCCCACAAGAGGGAGGCCCACGGGCCCCCGCAGCGCAAGGCCGTCGGCACCGGGTATCCTTGCCCTATTTGTGGAAAGAGCTTTGCACGAATCACCACGCTAAAGGCTCATCAAAGCACCCACGCTGAGGGAGAAGAGGAAGCAGCAAACAGATAATACTGATTTTGAAAGAAAAAAAATTACTTCACCAATCCTCCCACAATGTTCAATTTACATTATTGGAGAACATGGCGGAAGATTTTTTTTTATTTTATTTTTTTTTATTATTTTTGTTTCTGTGAATATTTCAGGGTGATCAAGGGGATAAATGCAACGCCAATGTACAGCACCGGTCCAAAGTTTGGACACACATTCTCATTCAATGTTTTTTTTTCTTTATTTTCATGACTATTTACATTGTAGATTCTCACTGAAGGAGAGGTGACGACCTCATGAAGCTCATCCAGAGAAGACCAAGAGTGTGCAAAGCAAAGTTTGGCTATTTTGAAGAATCAAAAATCTAAAAGATGTTTTGAGTCATTTTACTTTTTTTTTTTTTTTTTTTACACTATGTAATTCCATATGTTGTTATTCATAGTGTTGATGTCTTCGGTGGGAATCTACAGTTTTAGATAGTCATGAAAATAAAGAAAAAAACTGAAGCTGTATTCAAACTTTTTACTGGGAGTGTATTAAGGTTTTTTGAATTATATTAAAACTGTTTACCACATTGTATAGGATTGTGATTTATGCTCATTTAAAATGATATCACAAGCTTCTTTTTGATGTGTATGTATTGCCTCTATTCTACTTTATTCTTTGTAGATTGACAGTCTTCATTCTCCCTCATGTGTGGGGGTGATTATGGCTTTGCTGTATCGTCCTATTTTTGAGAAACACTCATTATATGACAGAGCCACAGAGAATGTAAGCCTTCAACATAACAAAATGCAAAATTCAATAAATAAGTGTACAAAATTATCTTCGGTGGGACTTCATTAATTGTAGCGTTGGTTTATTTTTGTCTTTTCACAAAACATTATATTGAACACGTTAAAATTTTTTGCACCAAAGGGGGACAGTTTAATTGTCTGTAGGTTGTTGTGCTATTGTTATTTCTGGCTTGACACTTATAAAGAACATGAAACTTTATTTAGTGTCCTCAGAAATTTATGAAGAAATTGAAATCAATTTGTTTTTCTTGTCACATAACTGAGAATGAAAGGTGTGAATAGTACAGTTCATGGATAACGTTATATCAGTGACTCAAGCATCTTTAAAAGGTTGACTTTAGCTTGGATTTAATAGTTTGTGGAATAGTACTTTCAAAAAGACCCCGGATTGACAAACTCACAATATAACTCAATATACTAACTTAGGAATACTTTGATTGCATTGGTCATTCTTTGGTACACAATTCTATTCTCCGCATTGAGCATTATTTTCATTAAAAATCAATTATTCACACACATACTGCGACTTCACAAAATACAACATAGCACTGCACATCAAGCATGACGGTTTCAGACATGCTGTTTACTCCTCGTTTACTCACCAATTTCAGAAAACTTGAAAAATGTATGGTTGGCTAAAAATTGTTTCGTTAAATGTTGTCAGTATTTGCTGGATTGTAAATACATTTACTATTGTTAAATGAATAATAAATGCTCAATATAATAATAATAATAATAATGCAAACACTTAAAACGGTGCATTATTGATTTAATGCGAGTATCAACTCATTTTGTTGCCTGTTAGGATTTAGGAAAGACAAGGAAAAATTATATATATTCCATAATTCAGACAAGGCAATTCATAGAGCTTTAAAGGGAAATAAAGGAAATAAATGAAAACAAAGCTTGTATGAAAGACATATGAGGACATGGGGCATTATAATATTATTGTAGCCTCAGGAGAATTGTCTACATTCCAACATGTCTATCCAAAGTGTAAGAATTTGTCAATGTGAACCTGCATATGAGAAAGTTGCTGCAAGTTGTCTGTCTCTAATAAGGTATTTAAATATGTAAAAAAAAATGCTGCTCCCAATAAAGAAATTAATAAAGTAAAAGCTTTGATATAAGAAAAGTAATATAATAATTAAAAACATATTATTTATTGCAAAACCCGAGCAAATAATTATGTTTCAAGGCCTAATTTAAAAGAAGTGTGTCAGCAGAAAGTTTGTTCCATAGATGAGGGGCGTAGAAACTAAAAGATGCTTCACCTTGTTTCCTCTGACTCTGGGAACTCTTCTGGAGGACCTCGGGGCTCTGGATGCTTCACATTCTACCAGTCTGAGCTGTATTTAGACCCACACCCATTCAAACCTTTATAAGAATTAACATTTTGAAGTCGAGCCTTTGACTGACAGGCAGCCATTGCAGAGATTTAAACACAGTTAATATCTATTTGTATTGCACTATTTAGTATACAACTAATGAGTGTGAAATGAAAGTGAAAGATAATTTTTAAAAGCTCGAACTCATCTTTATCTGTAGTAAATAGTTACTAAAAAGCAAGTTATATTTAAAAAAAATTACATTCAACATTTCAGCAAAAATACATGTATCTATGTAACACAGTAGATGTGAAGTCCATGTAATATTTCATCAGTCATAGAAAGTGAGTAATAATAGGTTAACCTGTTAATTAAAGTCTTTATTGATCATCACTGATCGCTATTAATACGGAGGATTGATATATTTAAATGAGCAGTTAATGTAAATTTGTTCTTCACACACAAAGCGTTTGATTTGTTTCCTGTTCGAAGTCGCTCTGCCGGTCGGCCAGGCGAACAGTGGGCGTACAGCAGTTCGTTTTCCCATGATGCCTCGCTGTCTCTCTCTATCTGGCGCCTTCGCCTCGGAGCGGTCCATCTTGGCTCGCAGATCGCTGCAGTCTCCCTCCGCCCGCGCGCCGTCCGTGTTGTTGTAGTAAATAATGGCGGCATCGGGAGGTGGATTATCATCCCCCACGACCGTGGCGGCCCAGAGCACCGTAGCGCCGGCCCGGGCTCGTTTCCCGGGCCGGCCGGGCTCGGCTCGCAGCAGGCTGCGGTCGGAGAAACGCACCATACGCGGAAGGTTGGGTTTGGGCGACGGGGAGCTGGCTGCCGGAGGGCCGAGGCCTGTAAACATCGGCCTGGCGTTGAGCGAGGATCCGTCCCTGCTGCGCCTGCTCGGGCTGACGGAGAAGCACCGCCGGCAGAGAGACGTGGGCTTCGAGTCCAGCAACAGCGAGGAGGTGAATAAGCTCAGCGGAGCGCGGCAGCAAGACGCCAAGCGGCGCCATTAAATGCGATTAAAGCGTGGTTTGCCGAAAAGAAAGACCCCCGAATCATGTTCGTTACTTACAAAGAGCGTTTGTAGCCGTTAGCGGAAACTTAGCCGAGCAAACAGAAACATTAAAAGAGGCGCCTTTAGCCTCCCTGCGTGCTTGAGCTGCAGCTACACGCAGAAAGGGTGGATATTAGAGTTGGATTACACCTACACACATTTGACCTAATTGTTGTTTTCAAACGCACGTCAATTCTGCAAGTTGCAGCGGTGTTGCTCGCACATACTAGCCCCGTCCAGCTGAGTTTGTTTGCATAATTTAAAGGACTCCCTCCCCTCCCCAACCCCCCGGGCTGAAAGTTTTGTTTCGCTGTTTTCTGTTATGGAAACCAAGGGTTGTTCTTTTGTTTGTGTGTCCCTTGACATGGCATCGTGAGTTTGAGTTCCCACCCTGTGCTGACATCCTCCGCCTGCTAATCTGGTCGTAGTGTCGGAGGAGCTCGCAGCCTCCACGTTGGAGCTGTCAGCTGACCGCTCGCTGTTTTGAACGTGGCTTTAGCGTGGGACGCAATAGGATGGAACGCCCAAAGATTAATTGACGTTAAAAAAAATTTAAAAAGAAAATCTGACGGATACATATGTCAGATGGTGTTGTGCAATTCAAACCGTTCGATTGCAAATCTTATAATTCTGCCAATTTCTCACTTACAATGCAGATTGTCCCTCATGACGCTTTGTTTACTGTCATATCTGCTCCACAATCAAGCACTGATTGAATTGTTGTTGTTTTATTTGCTAAAACTCGATGCAAGATTTCATCAGTCTGGGAAGGTCCAGCATTCAAGAAATCAATCTTTATTGCATAACATCTTAATGGTGAACTAAAATGTAATCGACATGCTGCTCAGGTGAGGGAAGGTAAAGTGTACAGCCTCTTTTTAGATGTCCATATAGCTGTATATAAAGAGTGAACTATTAAATTATAGTGTATTAGTGAAGCGCTGCAATAACAAAGAGAGGAATTATGAAGAAAATGTTTTTGTTATTAATGCAGAGTTCTCGGGAAATGTGTTGTGAAAGCATAGTTGCAAAGTTAAATTGGATTCACAGGGCAAGCTAAAATGTAGTCATATTAGAAGGCACAACAGCAACAAAATTGGCATTGAAAATGATTCTGTACCTTTGTACGCCAATATGGTATTTTGAATTGCAAGCCTACTTTATCTGTGGTTCTTTTTCCGTGTTAGAATTTTTCTAATATACAAATACACAAAGGGGCAACAAGCTCAATTAATCTTGAGGACAGTGTCTGATCTAAATGATTACTTGGCCCAGATTGAGAGAAATTCTGATGTTGCCTTGAAACTGTCCAAAGTCATAAACAAAAATAGTGTAGAGTGTGAAAAGATGCTGGCGCCTCACCTGATGTGCACAAGTTGAAACAAAGGCTGAATTTTGTTTGTTTTTGACTCTGCAGTGTCAAACCACTGGTGAAAGTAAAAAAAAAAAAAATTAACTATATAAATCCACTCTATACTAATGAAATCCTTGTATTGTGTTTGTGCCGTCACTGTTGGATATCATTTACTCCAGCGCTGCCCTCTCTCTTCAGCGCCGGTCAGGCAGGATGCTATATAATGATTTAATGGCAAACTGGATCTAATCATATTTAACCTCCAAAGCAGGAGGCTATAGCATCTGACATCAGTTGGGCTTCACTGATGCAATCCTTTTAGAGTGGACTGAAACGGGGTCACATGGTCCACGCTAAAGCCTTTCGGTGATGCTCAGCTGGAACACTGCACACTCGGGTGTCTGTCTGTCTGTCTGTCTGTCTGTCTGTCTGTCTGTCTGTCTGTCTGTCTGTCTGTCTGTCTGTCTGTCTGTCTGTCTGTCTGTCTGTCTGTCTGTCTGTCTGTGTGTGTGTGTGTGTGTGTGTGTGTGTGTGTGTGTGTGTGTGTGTGTGTGTGTGTGTGTGTGTGTGTGTGTGTGCGTGCTGTGGGATAGATGATCGTTCTGGGGGTTTTGCTGGCTGACGAATCTTTAGACTCACTGTTTCGCATGTTAAGATGGGTGTGAGTAACTGGACTTTCAGTTTGCGATTTGCTGCCGTTTGCAGCCTCTGCATCTGCAGTGGACCTGTGTGTGAATCAGAGGACGCTGGGGGTCTGTGTATTTTTAACATTTCTACTTAAAATGGGGATGTAAAGGGTGGTAGGCGTTGGATGTGCATTTTACTGCAACCGGCACTCCATTAATATTCTCACTGCGACTAAAAATTTAAGACACATGAGCAAACAAGGTATTACTTATAATTGACTGAAAGATTGTGTTGCCTCAGAATGCTACTGATGCAACACTAGTAAGAGCGCAGAGGAGTGCTGTGGTTAAAGTTTCATCAGAGCTGGTGACTGATAAAGAAATTTAAACTCGGGTGCAAATTCTAAGTGGCAGCCTTGTGGCAGGGATGACTCCACCCTCCACCGTATTCCACCTAAAGTAACCTGAGAAGCTACCGAACCCATTCATTACCTCAATCGTGGTTTGAAATCGAACACTGAACAGAAACGGTCGTACTTTTGTTTGCACACCACTATTAATTTTTTTTTTCTTCCTAATGTACTTTGACAGCTGTGGATTGGATAATGTATAGAGAAGTTTTTTTGTTTTTGCTGGCAGTTTGTGGACACTAAATTGGAAAAAAATGTAAAAAAAAAAAAAAAAAATGTTAACTATTAGTTTCACAACCAATTTTCAGATTATGTTAATCATATAAACCAAGTAACAATTGGAATTACTCTAGATGACTGTATTGTGAGATTAATATGATAAAACATATCCTTGGTGATTAAAATAAACCCTGCAATTTCTATAAATCCATAAAAACTGCCTTTTATTAAAAAAAAAAAAAAATTCTTGTCATAGGTGAGCTTGATCACACTTTGGCCCTCACAATAATTGGCATTGTACAACTCTGGTTTACAATTACAGCATCATTTTGCAACACGTACTTTGTTGTTTTGTTGGCAAAGTTTATAACTGTGGCATGCAAGATAAGTCAAAGTTCATTGTGGAAACGTCTGTAGTCTTTTGGAAATTGTTTGGCAATGGTTTCTTTTTATTTTCTTTGTTGAATTTGAGTAAATGTGTATTGTTTGTTAGGCGATTGTATGTTTTATGGTGTCCGGTGCGCCCCGTGCTGGCTGGACACGATGAGGTGCTTAACATTGAAATAAAGTAAATCAGTCTTATACCGACTGAAATACTTGACTTTTGTTTTTTCTCCAGGAGGAGGATTTCACTGGATTTGGTACCACAACAGTTCGTCCGCAGAGAACGTCAGCCACTGTTCATCAGTCGTTATTCAGAGCATCAAAGGCTCGCCAGCCTTCTGTCCACTTGTCAAGAGCAAAGCCTGTTATTGGAAAAGTTATCCTCAAGACTCTGCCACCAGCACTGATTGGGAAAATTCTCTCAAAACGCTCGAAAGGGGAGCAGGGTGCTATAGAAAGCTTGGTCGAAGACAAAGAAATACCAAAGGTCAATATTAAAGTGAAAGGCAAGCAGGAAGCTCCTCCTGTGAAAGCCAAACATGCAGACAAGCAGGCCTCAGGAACAACATCGGCAGGAAAAACCACGAGCAGCACGCACAACCAAACAGCCGCTACCTCAGCCGGTGGCGGCAAGCAGGACAGGACGGCGGGCGTGTCGGCGAAAGGCACATGCTCTGAAAAACCTCAAGAAGGGATCAAAGAAGAAGGCGAGGTGTCCGACGCCTCCGACTCGAGCCAGTCCCAAAGCATCCGGAGATTTCGAGCAGAGCACACCAAAGGCACGTCCCCGGCCATCACTCTGTCATTTCCATCCTTTCACAAGCGGCAGAGGAAGAGGATGACTAAAGGCATGGGCGCCTCTCCGGAGGCTGGGGCGGAGGCCGGCGCACACAGCGGCGAGGAGGAAGCGGCCATGCCCCTCGAGTGCAAAGCCGAAGACGCCGCGGAGAAGAAATTGAATAAAAAGCGCAAATCGTTTGGGTCCCGGCGAAAGCAGTCGAAAGACCTTTCTATCAGACGTCCGAAAATGGGCAACGTTCGCTCTCGGCGTGTCTATTACACATACGTACCCGAGCCTCTTCCGGCTCCAGCCGCCCAGGTCGGCGACGACTCGCACATCCAGGGTCAGAGTGTCCCCCCGTCAGAGGAGGAGCAGAGGTCACTCTCCGAGCAACTGCCACACAGCTCCAACAACTCCCCCATCCCCGTCATGAGCGCGCGGTCCTCCCGCGTCATCAAAGCGCCGAAGAGGTTCCTGGATGAGGAAATGATCCCCTTCCCTAAAGGCTCCCTCACAAATTGGCTGAAAAGTCAACAGAAGGAGGAGTCAGGCTACGGCGGCAACTCGCCGCAGACGGATGCCGCGGCTGCCTTTGACAGCCAGCCTGCTAAAGTCACGTCCAAGCCCAGCGTGGGCACGAGCCACGTGGAGATCTACCAGAACCTCAAGAAGCTGACGCTGAAGCTCGCAGAGAAGAAGAAAGGCCAGTCTCAGGGGGAGTACTCGGACCAAGACGACAGTTTAACCTCACATGCCAAGAAGAGACGCAGGTCCAAGCTCATGATGGAGGAGATCGACTCCCCTGGCGTGGTCAGGAAATTCGCCGTGATGGTGAACACTGACGTCAAGGAACCTTCGCAAGTGACTCCGTATACAGAAAACAGTAAGAAAAATTGTTTTTCAGTTGGGTTTTTTTTTGGGCGGGGGGCAATTGTTTGAGTTTAAGCCACTAGATGGCTGTAAACAGTTTGGTTGTGAAAGTAAAGAGAGATTTGACTTGAGTACTTTCACTGTTGAAGCAGCAACCACGATGAGGGAGAATCGTGATGGACTGGAAGTCAGTGGGTCCAGCCATCGCATCGGTCTCAGCGGCGCCAACAAGAGGATGCTCCACCTGCTCAAGAAAGCTAAAGTCCAACTCATCAAAATTGATCAGCAGAAGCAGCTCAAGCTCTCCCAGGTAACAAATGAGCATGTGGCGAAAAGATTCTTTTGACATGACAAACATCAACTTAGTTTAACGTTTTCTAGATAATATGTGTATAACCTGCACAAATGTATTTGTTTTTGCCTGGTTGCAGCTTCTTTTTTTTTCTTTTTTTCTTGTGACTGATAAAATTAACCAGGGAAATCTTCCATTTGACAACATCACGGAGGCAGATGGATATAAATTGCTTATGACTGCTGGTAAAACTGATAGTGAGATTGACCAGACTGACAACGTTTGAAGCAGAACAGCTCCTCCCAAGATTTGTTTTGTCTTCTGGTGCTCGTCAGACTGTTTGTCTTCGGTGGCCGCCGATTCAAACTTATAGGAACATAATCATTTTACAATGTCTTGTTTTTGTCTGTAGTTGGTATCTGGAGAGTCGCGAATGCCGGTGAGCAGTAGCAGCAGGAGGAGAAGGAGAGTTGGCACGCCTCCCAAAGATCTCGGTCCTGAGGTAAAAAAAAATTAATGTTTTTTTTACTTGCCCTCTGACAAAGCGAACATCTGTCACTTTTATTTACTCATTATGTGGTTGTCTTTGCAACTAGCCCAGTCTAAAGACAGCCACGTGCGATTACATTCTCTGGCCTCTTCTTGTAAAGTGAGTGGCTGAGCAGACGCTTGATTTCCGTTACTTGATTGTGTGGTTCTGTGTGCAGGAGCAGCCGCTCTGCGGACCCAGGATCAAGCACGTATGTCGGGCAGCAGCGGTGGCTTTGGGGCAGCCTCGCGCCATGGTGCCAGACGATATTCCCAGACTCAGCGCTTTGCCCCTCCACGAGAGAGAGGGTATCACCTTTTCTCCTGCCGCAGAAGGTACAGTCTCCAAATCAGCTCTCTCGCTTTACATAGGGCTGCACTGTAAATGTGCAGCGAGTGCTCAAGCATTTGAGTGAATTAATGTTTTTTTATGATTAATGATGAAGCTGTTTGCGTCGTGTTTCCTGTAGGTGAACTCAATATCAGTAAAAATGGGAAGGAAGTGAAAAAAAAAAAGCTGCAGCTGCCTTTTTTTTTTTTCAATTGCAGTTAAACCTTCAACGAAGCATAAATGAGAGGCCTCAGTCAATGAACACTTTCAGTTTAACCATCTGTCCTAATCCTGTAAAATCTTTACATTCTGTTATATAGAGAGGCTGCTATTATATGTCTGGCGGTTTGTTACATACTGCAGGTATTTGATACTAGGAGATCTGTAGCACTGTGGTTCTCAGCCAATTCTAATTTCAGGTTTGTTACCAGAACATCACAGTTAAACTAAAGTGTGGAGTGGGGAGCTTATTGAGCGTCACGGTGAGGGAAAGGCCTGAGAGCAGGAAGGACAACCTGGATGATGCTTTGTGATGTCATCACCAAGGTTGTGAAAAAGCCCTTCATCGTAATCAGGTGTGTTGCAACTGGGAGAGCGCTAAGCCCTGCAGGAAGCCGGCCCTCCAGGACCGAGTTTGGACACCCCTTGTTCTAGACCACGCTTGCCTTTTCACCTTTAGTGATTCCACTGACAATATCTCGGTTAACCAGAGACGGGCACAGACGATTGAACCAGACAGGAAGTTGCTGCGTGAAAGGCAATTTTCTCAATTAAAAAAATAAAATAAAACCACTTAAAAATGAGGGTAGATGTCAGCAGCACAAAAAAAAGAAAGAAACAGTCAACAAACTTGTCCACAAAAGCTGCTGGTAGCAACTGCATGTGCACAAGTGGTCGTGTCATTCCTGGTGTATTTTAGAGACTTAGAGAAGGAACACTGTTATTTGAAATAAATAAATTGCTAAAGTTAAAGATGTTAAAGTGTTTCTATGCATCGCAGATCATATCGGTGTCGCAATTCTCGAATTGTTCATCTGTTGTTGTGCGGCCCTCGTTCTGTTTAGCATATACAAATCTTACTTGAGCAGACAACCATGCTCCCCTTCGGGGGGGGGGGGGGGGGCTGGACCCCAGGTTGGGAACCACGGCGGGAGCCGACACCTGAACACTTGGTGTCAGCAGGACCTACATGACTGTGATGATCATTTTGGTAAAAAAACAACATAGATGCGTTCTGATTGAGTTCACTCCGCCATATTCATACCAGAAAAGTTCTCCTCCCCCGATTACATCATCGTCCATCGATTGGAAACACACAAGTGAAAAGTAGAAACAGTATTTTTTTTTTTTTTTAGGGTGAGACAATCAGCAGTTATGTTTCCCAATTCTGGACTAGTCACAACTACTGCATCACTAAACTGTTCACCGAGTATTATAAAAAAAGACTGTGTAACCGTGGTCTCAGGTAGGTCATTTGCTTTTAATTCAATTTTCCACTTCTCCTTTTGTTTCTGCAGTTTGCTCATGTCTGACAAAGCTGCCCTTCTATTGTATTGAAGTGAAAAGCACTGATGAGCTAAAAATTATTCTCTCAAACTTAAGAACACAACCTAAATTGTTTTTCGAATTGTGTGCAGCAACGTAATTCTGGTCTCTCTTGTCAAATTTACCGAGCAGGGCAAAGAAAAAAAATCTGCTTTGTTAGTTCAATGTAGTTGTAACTAAAATATTTGCCAGCAAAAATATCTTTTGTCACACACAGATTAGCCACCGCTGTTGGAAAGCTATACCCAACACTGGTCAAGTGAGCGTCACTCAGTATGAGGTGAGGAAGCGCTGTTTGACAAATAATAGACTCACTCAACACATGTAGTGCTCCAGAGCAGAGTGATTCCCTTCACAGCGTTATTCCATTTTTCCTAACTCATCTTTTTTTTTTGTTTTTTTTTGTTTTTCAAATCTGACAAGTCGCCACTTCAAAAGTAATTGTTTTATGTCCGAAACAGCTTCGCTGTCTCTTTGTGGGCATTAAAATAGCTCTTGGGGGGGATTTAAGGGGATCCTAATAGGTTTCAAAAGAGTTCATGGATTTCTCCACACAGAGACTCTCGTTTCTGTTCAGTCACCTAACTTTTAATCTGGAGCTTCTTCATTTATCCAACATTTGAAGTAACTTGACGAACACGTAGCTATGAAAAAAGAAAAATCAAGCTAATGTGTTGGACACAGATCCAGTAACTGCGTATGAGCTCTTCTAATCACAGTTTGAACTGTAATGTCTCCAGCTGACTGAATAGTGAGTTCTGGCATCCCCAGATGTCACTCCCCACCCCCACCCCCTACCCCCCACCCCCCAATCACATGTAGGTAATGATTATTGGAAACCATGTTGTGGAGCTTTTACCCATCCTCCGTGTATTTCACCTGCAGACGTGGCATATGACGACGACGACGACGACCTAACCGAGCAGGGCGAGGCGCAGTGGGCCGTCTCTTTGGAGAACACCCAGCGCAGGAGGAAGGGCAAGAGCCACCGGTTCCAAAAGAAGAAGCTGTTGACTCGCTTTGCGCGCGGGAACCTGCGTTCCCGCCGGTGTGGACACTGCCAAGGCTGTTTGGTTGTGGAGGATTGCGCAACGTGCATGAACTGCCTGGACAAGCCCAAGTTTGGGGGGCCGAACACCAAGCGGCAGTGCTGCATGTAAGTCAAAACAAGCCCGGTCTCTTCGTTATGAAACTAAATCTGAAACGCAACTTTAATGTTTCTTTAAAGCTTTATTGGATACGGTGTATTGCATTGTGGCAGGTGTTGCAAAAATGCACGTTCTTTGCCTTTCTTTAGATACAAGAAGTGTGATCGGATTGAAAAAGCAAAGATGAAGCGTATCATCAGACCACTGAAACGTAAGTCTTAACAGTGCAGGAATATTTAGGCAGTACTAGTTTCAAACAGGTTGTGGTCTCAAAAGTCACAAGGCTCTGTTTTCTCAGTCCAGGCAAGGCGACTTCCATGCACCATGTCGAGCAGCGAGGACACGAACTGGAGCTTGGGAGGAGCCGGTGAAGGATTGCCCTCCGTGGCCACCGGAGGCCGGAAACAGTCTCTGCGTAACATCACGCCGCGCTCGTACAGCAGCCTACTTAAATCTGAATCTGAAGAGGAGGAGGAGACGGTAAATCAGAAGAAAGGTGATAAAGCGACGATCAAGCCAAACCCAGCAGCTGTGAGCAAGCAAGGTAACCGAAGCTTTGTTTTTAGTGACTTTAAAGCCACGACCAAAAGCTACTTTCTGAATGCGTTGGGTCTTTTACTCATTGAAGTGTTTTCTATATACAATGGAGGAGTAGAATAGTGCCGAAGACTAATTGTGCTCTTGTTTTGGAGATTACGCCGCTCAAGATGGCAGATCGCTCCCAGACGAGGTGGTGAAGCATCGGCGGCTGTTCTCTAAAGGAGTCGGCAACAAGCCGCGAGCATATAAGGTAAAAACACGGAGTAGGCTTTCCTCTTCACCTCCTGACGTTCCTCCTGACCAAGCCTGGGTTGAATGGTATTTTTGGAAAGTTGTTTTTGTTGGCCTTGGTAGGTGCTCAAAACGCATTTGTCTCTTTTTTTTTTTGGTCCAGAATTGTTCTGATTATTGATTTTCAAATCGACTCAATTGTTGACTTAAGTTATTTAAAGTCAAACAAAAGTTATTTCCAAACAATACTTAGCCCAGGCCTGTATCTCACTTTGGTTTTTTTTGTTTTTTTTGGTAAATTACCACACCTGCTTATTAATATGTTATTGCAATCACAACTTTCAAATTCAGCCTGGCTAATCTTTTATTCCTGACTTCTGGCTTCATAGCGGGTCACTGCATGTACTAAATTATGCATGCGATATGTGTTCACGCTAATTTCTACCAACGCTTTCACCATTTGCTTTTGTAGCAGCATGATGTGTATACACAAGTGTATGTTTGGAAGAGTTGTAGAAGATCTCACCTCAACAGTAAATGACTTTGCTGCTGTTTTACATTAGTGAGGTGTGTTTTTGGTAAACGCAAAGACTTTGTAGGATTTAGTGGCATCCAGTGGTGAAGTTAAAGATTGCAACTCGCCGAGTGCCATTCACTTCACCCTCTCTTTCCAAGTATGTGACCGTTAGTAGAAGTGCGACTTTATCGAGCTAATTCTGCTTTCTCAGAAAGTTCCCTTGAAGCCTTTCAGTTTCCAAACTACCAATGCACCAGAGGGCAAACCACGAAGCTTCACGTGGAACGTGGTTAAGCTAAAGGATGAGATGGATGGAAAGATTAGTTTTAAAAGACCTGTGGGATGGAGGCGTTGAGAAGAGACCAGCTGTGTGCAACAAAAGAATATGCATTTTGCCAAAGCAACATTAAATCTTTGGTTTTACTTCCCGGCTTAACTTGTAGCTGCAAGCATGGATACCAGAGGTGATTTGGCTTAACATTAGTTGTAGTGTTTTATTAACATTATTGTTTTCCCAACTGAAAAATGAAGTAACAAATAAAGATTGTTCTATGAAATATTGATTTGTGATGAACTGCAAAGCCCCTAACTTATTAAGAGTTGTTTTTGTTTTTTTTCATTGAGTCTCCACTGATAATTACTACTCCCAAAACTAAGAGAACATAATAGAAACAATGGTGCGTGCTTTTCTGCCCCTCCAGTCCGGAATCGCATTAATTGGTAATCGGCATGTTGGAGCAGTTTGAGGTTAATGGCCTTGCTGAGGGACTCGTTGGAAGTAGGATTTAAAACTAGCCTATTTTACAATCTTTGAGGCCATCAATGCCTGCTCGCTAAATCCTACAAAGTTTGAGAAAATTCAAAGCGTATGGAAGACTGTATTGAGGCCACTTCAGAGCTGGGCCAGCTTCCCCGATCAAACTTGCGTTTACTCTGTCATTTCTCTTGTGTTTGTTGGATCTGACTCTCCCTTTGCATTCTCCAGTCTTACTACGCAAATCAAATCGAGTCTTTGAAAGAAGAACATGAAAAGTTGTGCGAGTTTGATAGTATTGCACCTGTCATCGTGTAGACGTAGAAACAAAACTTCCGAAATGGTGTTTGTGTTCAGAACAGGACAGTGAAGCTCTGCATAAGTTTGTCATTGTCTGTGTTTTTGTCTTTTCAACTCCTTAACTGTGTTTCTCGCATGCAGGACATATAGGTGTTGCAGTTGAATCCCCATGTGTAGGAATATAAAGATTTGAATCCATAATGTATAAAAAAAAATTAAAAAAAAAACACTTGTAGGATTTTTAGTTTCTGCTTTCCACCTGCCCAGAGTTTTTGGTCGGCAGACTGCTGATTGCTAGTATCGCTTTTGGAGTCTCCGAAATGCATAATCTCATGTTAGAACGACTGCTCGCTGCACTTCTGTGTGTGTATCTGCTGCTACTGAATACCCTTTCCTCAGTTCTCCTATCCCTTTAATTACTCCCTCTTCCGTCTCCTCACTCTTGGTTAACACTGCTCTCTGTTGCCGCCTGTGCATGTTTCTAGTGTTAGTGTTACTTTGGAATCTTATCTTGCTGGTTGGCTTAGGCAGTCCCCTCCTCCACAGGCACAGGCGAACACAGAAGAGACGGACTCCAGAGAAACTTTGCCTGAACCCCGACCATCCCGGAGCCCCGCGACGACGCTGCAGAGGCAGCTGCGAATACAATTATGCCGTCTGCCTGATTATATCGTGCCGTCCGCTGCATACGCGCTGCGAGAGTTGCCTGCGCGCGTGGATCAGTGCGTTACACGGTCATATCCCATGCTGACTCGTCTTATAACCCACCCCGCTATTTCACACGCCTCACACTCTCTAGCAAGCCCTCCTCCGGAACCGGCCCGGCCTGAAACGCTCCCCGCTTCCCCACTCTCGCCCCGCCCCGTAGCAAACCCCCGAGAGAAGCGCCTGCAGGTGCGCTTGCAACGCTTGCCAAAGTCCGTGGTGCAGGCCGCCTTCCATTTGCACAAATCTGTTTCGCCAGCATCACGTCGACCAAATCCACAGCCCGAGCTGCAGTCCACTGCCAGAGATGTGCCCCCACGGCCACGTGCACGGGGACGATCCGAGTCTGAGGTGCAACACCCAGATGTTTTGACGGAGGCGCGCAGCTCTCATGCAGATATAACGGTGCCCGGTGTTGTGACCGGGCTTCCTCAGGCAGTCAGTCCAAGAACAGTGTTGCAGGATCGGCCCCAAGAAGAGCAGGAGGATAGACGAGTGGAGTTGGCCGAAGAGGACGGGGAGGACTCGCCTATAACAGAGACTGTGGAGCAAAGCTCTCCAACAACTGATGCACACTGTGTCCTTCGTTCCCAGAATCCTGCAGAGTTTGCATCTGTGAACTCCCTGACTGGGTTAACTAACGGATTTCCCCAAAAGGGCGTGTTGCAGAACAAGTACAAGATCCGTGTAGACTTTAAGGTGAGTCTGCATTTGTTGCTGGAAGCACACTGATTTTAAATCTCAGTCTTTTGTTCTCGTGCCCGAGTTGGACTTTAAGCTTTGCGGGAAAAATGATAAACTTTTGGTTGTCTGTCTTATCATGATGTTGATTTAGCTCTAAGATAATTAATTTGTTGGCATTTAGTCATCCTGACTGGAATGTAAGGAACATGGTTCCCAATCTCAATCCCTTTCTGACTGCTTGAATGTGACAGTGAGTCCACATTTGGTACTAACGTATCAAAGCAGATGCCTTCAATTGAAAAGCAGTGCTTAGTTTACTATGCTGGCTCTGGATTCTGTAAAGTGTCTCTGTAGATTTTTGTGACGTGTAAATCTAATATGGTAACCTCGGAATGGAACCCACTGCTTTTCAGGACAAAAATAAAATGTCCAGAAAACAAAACATTGATATCACAAAAAAACACATTTTGAAACGGACTAAATGTTTCCAAACTATCCAGTTCAATACGAGCAGAATGGCTTGCTCAGTACTAGAATACGTTGGAGGCACAGTCTGTGCAGATTAAGGAAGTAATCCAACAGCTTCTATGCAATATAGTAATCCTTCTGAAACTGTAATGCTGTTGTTTTCCCGTGTGTCCGTCAGGAGGACTGTGCTGTCCAGAATGTGTGGCTAATGGGCGGCCTCAGTGTGCTCACGTCTATCCCCACAACGCCACAACCCATCTGCCTGCTCTGTGCCAGTAAAGGCCGACACGAGGTAATGGGAACGGTCACTGATGACTATGTATCATATTCCTTCGTAGCTTTAAGAACCTTGTGGTGTTCATTCAGACCGTTTCTCCAGTGATTTGATCCTAATACATGTCTTCTCCATCGTTATCTGTTCTATCAGATGCTGTTCTGCCAGATCTGCTGTGAACCGTTCCACAGTTTCTGCCTCTCACCTGAGGAGCGCCCTCAAGAGGACAGCAAGGAGAACTGGTGCTGCAGGCGCTGCAAATTCTGCAACGTGTGTGGCCGTCGGAGCAAAAGCACAAAGGTATATGGGGTAGAATCACTGGGTCTATCATTAATGAAATTAACTCTTTTTTTTTCATTAGTTTAGGTACATTTGCTTTATTCCACCAGCTTTTTGATATTACTCTTAAACATAAGGATCATTGTCTTTTGACAATATAATAGAAATGCTTTCTAGAGAGTTCAATTAATGGCTTTGATTGTCAAAGAAAATGTATTCTTTGTTGTTGAAAAAGCCACATGTGACATCTTTGCACCATGTTCAAGTTTATATGGAACATTTATAAACTGAAGAAAGTGATGGTGTGGGTCTGAGGTGAAAGATGAGTATTCGACACGTTGAACAACTCTCAACATTCATGTACATTCTTGTGTTCTTGTAGCCTGTATTGCAGTGCAGAAGGTGCCAAACATCCTACCATCCCTCCTGCTTAGGGCCGACATACCCAAAGCCGATGAACTGCACCATACCATGGGTAATGGACTGCATTGCAATGACTTATGACACGAATCTACATGCAGCACAGGGAAACCTCAGTGGGGAAGGTTGCTGATTATTTAATTCCGTTGTTCTCGTGCAGGTGTGTATGACTTGCATCCGTTGTAAAAGTTGTGGCGTTACTCCTGGAAAGACCTGGGATCTGGCCTGGAACCACGAGAAGGACCTCTGCCCCGACTGCACCGTTCTGCACAAAAAAGGTGAAACTTTTAGTGTTGGCTGAGCTTGGCAGGGTCATGTTGATGGGACGGTGTGAAGAACGGCTTCAATGAAGGCTCTTTGTTCACATGTGTTGTTTTTCTGATGTCTGACTCATGTGGCACTTGTTTTGTGTTCATCGCAGGCAGTTTTTGCACCGTCTGCAACAAGTGCTATGACGACAGCAGTCAACTGTCACAGATGATTAAATGTTCGCAGTGCAGCCACTGGATTCATTACACTTGTGAAGGACTTTCAGGTGAGTAGCATGAAAGGCTAACAACATGCTGCTGTTAGGTGTGGGATTTTCTTGGTAGTAATTCAGATTTCGGTGTGCAACAACAGCACGGTTCTGAATATACAGACACCTTGAATGCACAAGGTTCATTTATTGATGCTGCTTTCAAAAGGGCCAGTGACAAAATAGTTGACTGCATTTGGGGAGTATAGATGGAAACAAAGCTCATGTTGGTGTTGTTGTCGTTGCAGAGGAGCACTTTGGACTGCTGTCAAGTCAGAGAGACGAAGTGGAGTTCACCTGTTGCTCCTGCAGTCAACAGCAAACCGAGCACAGCAGCTTGAAGCAGGGGCTGCAGAGTCGGCTGATGGTGGAGCTGGAGGGAGTCCTCACAGACCTCCTCTCCTCCAGCAGCACCCAGCACCTTGTCTCCTGCAAAACGGTGAGGAGAAATAAACATGCACAAGCAAACAAAAGCTAATTTGTCCAATTAAGTACATGCCCCTCTTTCGAAATTAAAGCGGTTAAATCCGATTCCGGGTCTATTTTCTGGATCTTATCGTGAAATGTGTTTATTTTCAGTGTCAAGAACAAACCATCACATCTATCAGGGAGCAAGAGCCGGTTTGTGATCTCCAGGCTGTGCAGGAGAAGTTTAAAGCGGGCAATTACACCTCAATAGTAAGTGAATCATTTACCAGTTATTAACAGGAACTGAAACTTGGATCACAGTTATAACTTCCTGTTTCAATTTAAAAAAAAGTTCTCTGTTATAAATAGATTGTAGAAAGTCTGCTGAGGAGAAATAAAAATGCTGGTGGAATCAATTGCATGCACTCTTGCTGCTCAAAGCTCCTCCTGACACCCAGGTGTCTCTTTTTTTTTTTTTTCCCCCGTCGCCCACTCAGAAAGCTTTTCATGCAGACGTTGCGTCTGTGATGAAGACGTGGTTGAAGGAGGAGGAACTTCTCCCTGAGGAGCAGAAACCAACCATTCAGTCCAAAGCACACTACATCAAAGTAAGCTTCTCTCCTCAGACACCCGTCCACAATTAGCGGTGTTTTTATAGACACGTCATGGTTTGACAACTATGGCCCGCAAAAATGTGTTTGTATCGACATCATTTGTCTGTAATCCATCTTCTGTTTTCAATATCCAACAGGTAATGAAGCAGGTTTTCAGCTGGCTTCCTGCCTGCAATCTCAAAAAGTGGAATTCATTTTCCGAAGAATTCCCGAGGTAGGACTTCCCGACATTGTTCATTCTACATGAATTATTGAACCCCAGATTTTTGTTCTTTTTATACATATATATATATTAGAAAAATCATAATTGTATTGCATTTAATGATAATCTCAAACCAAACGATTCCCACTGACTTCATTCTTACCTTACAACTCCCAGAACTGTTGTGTAAGATTGCACAAGTGCACTCTGTGTTAAATGAGTTTAATGTCACTCCAGTTGATGGACAGCTGTCTTGAACATGTCTGTTCTTATCTCGACTCTTCCAGCGGTATGCTCCCCGAGGCAGTTCTCCCACCATCTTTGGAGCACAGCTATGCACAGTGGCTGGAGAGGACATACCAGCTGAAAGAGGCCAGGGGCCTTCAGAAGGGCAAAACTGACTCTGTGCTGTCGTCGGTGGCTGTACGGCAGTCTGCCCGTCCTCTGCGTCCACATGGTACGAAGTGACTGTAGCCTGCTCTGTATGATGTGATGCCGAAGACGGGAACACGGTTTCAAGTCATTTATTGTAGTGGTGATCAGTACAGAGTTGTTCTCATCTTCTTATCTGGAAATTCTGTTTGATTCCCCAGAGTCCACCAAGGCTGAAGATGTGAGGCAGTGTGCGTTGTGCCAGCAATATGGAGACTTTGCTCCCAGTGTGAGTTTTGCTGCCTTATTTGCCATAATGACATTATCTCCTAGTTTTATTGACAATTTTGTGCTGAGTATTTTTAGTTTCTGCTCCATAATTGTAGTTAATAGAGCAATTTGTTGTTTTATTAAGTACTGTGACTGCGTCTTTGTCTTGGTAGGAAGCGGGGCGGCTCCTGTACTTGGGGCAAAACGAGTGGGCTCACGTGAACTGCTGCCTCTGGTCTGCTGAGGTGTACGAGGACAACAGCGCTCTTCTGCAGGTGCACAGTGCTGTATCGAGAGGGCGCCATCTGGTAAGACTTGCGCTCAAAAATATATAATTACATTTTTTGTCCTGTGAAAAGCATTTTGACATAACCTCCCCGTGTCCCTCATTCTGCAGCGTTGTGATCGTTGTGGGCAGTCAGGAGCGACGGTGGGCTGCTGTCTGGCCACCTGCCAGAGTAATTTTCACTTCATGTGCGCTCGGGCAAAGAACTGCGTCTTCCAGCAGGACAGGAAGGTGTACTGCTGCAAACACCGAGATCTTGTCAGTGCAAAGGTATGCAAACGAGCTTCTTTGTCATTACTACACTTGTTTTTTTTTTTTTTTGCACGCTCTCGTCACACCTGCTGAATTTTGATGATGCCTTCCAGATCGTGGCTGGTAAAGGATTTGAAGTCCCTCGAAGGGTGTTTGTGGATTTTGAAGGGATCACTCTCAGAAGAAAGTTCCTCACAGGCCTGGAGCCAGAATCCATAAACATGACCATCGGTAAGAATGTGGAATTGTTACGCGTTGTTGGTTTGTGTCACTTGACTCCTGCACCAGCCCCGTGTTTCCATTGTGAGAGGAAATTTTGCCTTCGACTGTTGACTTTCATTCTGGTTTGTTTCCAGGCTCCCTGCAGATTCAGAAACTTGGTGTGTTATCTGAGCTGTCTTCGAATGGGAGGATGTTGTATCCAGTTGGCTATCAGTAAGTAGTCACTGCCTTTAAATGTGTTTGGGTTTTTTTTCCCTTAACAAGCTTATAGTCTTATCACACCTTCCTCCCTCTATTCCCCAGATGCTCTCGGTTGTACTGGAGCACCGTTGATCCCCGGAGGCGCTGTAAGTACACATGTAAGGTGACAGAAGTGAGCACACCTCTCCCCGGTGAGGAGCAAGATCCGCGGTGGGACCATGAAGAGAACCACACCATTGTTCACAGTCCCCACCACACGAGAGGTGAGCAAGAAGGGATGAACTTGATCGGCAGCCAGGAATCCAAAAGAAAAAAACGGCTCGTAGTGCTACACTTGCTTTGTTTGAGACTTTTCTTTTTCTTCACCAGATATTGAATCATCGGATTGTTTGACCCCTTCATCCAGTCCAATAAAGTCCACGACCCCATCACCCAACTCAAAACTGCACAACACACCTGGACCTAGAAGTCCTGGTTACTCTCAGACCAGGAGACCAGCAGGGGGATCATCTCGACCTCTCCCTTCTCCAGGTGAGTAGGATTATATAGTTCCTTGTATATTCTTAGTTTATGATCATTTCGGTTCGGTGTATAAGTGTAGTTGTGTAACTGTATCCTTTGATGCCCTCAGGGTCCATTCTTCCCAAATCACATCACATCCTTACACTGCGGGACCTCGAGGATACCCGTCGGACTCGGAGGCTCTCGTCAAGAAGCCGCTGCAGTTCTTCGCCATCGGAGAGCGATCCGTCTGTGCTCCCGTCTGTGACCCTGCGCTCCAGTAGCACCGTCCAACCCAAATGCGCATTGTTTGGCTCCCCTCCTCGGCCCTCAAATTTGGGATCCGCCTCGCCTCCTCTGTCGCGACAAAACTCTGCATCTCCCGTCTGGAGCTCCCCGCCAAGATCCAACTCTAGTCTTTCTGCAGCGATGTCGCCTTGTCAGGGACTCCTCACTCATTCCCCCAGAACACGGCTCAACTTTAAAATCACCACCCCAGTGTCTGCAGAGGTTCCCCAAGACTTCCTCGCGTCGTCTGAAGCAGAAGATGCAGCAGTGGCCACAACAAACGGGATTTCACTCGCCCCCGATAACCTGGAGGAGGAGGTGGCCAATCTCATGGCCGAGGAGCTGCCTTACACCGTTTTTGATCCCGACACAGACGTGGCCTCGATGCTGAATGCAAAGCTAGAGTTTGACGATGCTCTACTGGGCGAGAACGTGGCGCTTCACTGTGAATCACAGGGCGGCAGAGGAGATGTGGAATGTGTAGGGAATGATGTAGAAATGCATGCAGATAACCGTGAGAATGACTCCGAAGACGAAGACTCCAGTCATTACCTAAAGTTTTCTCGCACAGTGGTGCGTGACGCAGCTAGCAGCTCAGATGCTGCAGCTCAGCTCCACTCCACTGAGTCGATCTCGCAGTTGGATGGAGCAGACGGTGGGTCCGACAGTGACGACGGCGAGGGGGTCGCTGATAACGACCAGGACAGAGGTGATCTCAGTCACATAAATCACAACACTCCAACTAAACAACTTACGGTTACTCTAAAGCGGTTGGAGTCTATCTACACGGTGTCAAAGTCACAAGTTGAACAAGAAATGGCTGGAGCAGAGCTTCAGCAAAGTTTACCGCCGTCTGAACTTCTTGAAACAGATTTTGGAAGCAGTGAACTTTCAGTTCAGGAGGAAGAGGTCTCCATAACCCCAGAAACGGTGGAACTGCAAAATGAAGTGATTCTGGATACAGTGACTGGCCATTTTGTTCCCACGGAGGGCGGCTCTGTTGTGCTCCAAGAGAAAAAGGCGACTGAAGACAGCGACGACGGGAGGTCCTCGTCAACCGACTCGATTGAGGAATTTAAAGATGATCTGAATGACCCCGATTACAGTCCAGAGCCCAAAACCAAAAAATCTCCCACATCGCAGATGAAAGTCGTCCCTGTCAAGCCCAAACTTCCTCAACCAGACACCAACCACCCCGTAAAACCAGTTCTTCTGATCCAGCCGAAACTCAAGCTGCCTTTGCCTCCTCGACACCCTGTCAACAATGTGCCCCTTTCCACAGCTAGCGTGACTGTCTGTCCTGTCCCTCGTCCAGTCACCTCCCCCATCATCATCAATGGCCTAAATGCCCTACCCTTTCACTCGAGTGCCACACGGGCCAAGGCCATTGCCATTCGCTTGGACAACTCAAACACTGGAGTTGCACAGGCGGTCACTCACGATCAGGCGGGCGTTTCCAACACACCGCCGCCCCAGACTCCTACCCCTCAGGTCTTACTGGTCAACCGTCATGGCCAGATTCTGCTGAAAGATCCCAGATCGAATACTTTCCAGTCACTCCACGCAAACTCTCCTGCATACAGTAAAATAAGTCAGATAGCAAAAATTCTCCACAGCGGTAACCCATTGCGTCACACTGCCCCTCGCGTCATATTAAAGCCTCGCTCCAGTGCCATCCCCACCGCCGCCTCTTCCTCCGCCGCCGGTAACCACACAGTGACTGAAAGAAAAATAGTCCTGAGAGTGCTGAAAAGCAGTGGTCCTCCTCCCTCTGCTTCTGCTTCCGCTCCTGCTCCCGCACCTGCACCTGCTCCTGCTCCTGCAGCTGCTGCCAGTGTGCCGAGTGCTCAGGAACCAAATCCTGCCAAGATCACAGAAAGCACAGCACAGGCGATCATCAGCAGAGCGATGGCCATCCCCCAGTCCAGGGTGAAACCCATCATCCTCAACAGTAGTCCATCGTCTCAGCCCAAGCAGCAAAAAACCGCCGTGTTTCAGAAAGCAGACTCTAATCAGCCATCGTTGGGATACTCGGAATTGCCCAGTGGGGTTAAGGGACAGAAACCCGTTTCATCATGCCAGCAGGTGAGCGTGAAGAGAGACTCATCGGTGGCTGAAAGGCCTTCGAGGAAGAAATCCAAGCTGGACTTTTTGAAGGATCTGTCAAGTGAGCTGGAAGAAAATGATTCCAGGTAAGAAAAGATCTAAAAATGGATTGATTTGATGACGTAGAATCACACACGGGCACTCGTCTACCTATTAACTTGGGATGAAACGATTGTGCGTGGTGGAAACATTTCATCAGCATTGTGATTGATCCTATTCAAGGTCATAATGAGAAGTGGAGTTACCCAACGGTTTCTTTCAGCAGCTTGCAGACTTTTCAGAGCGATAAAGTCAAAATCTACAAGTCAGAATTTTGAATCCTTCACACAGGTTGAGTGGCGTGAGAATGAAGGCTCCATCGGTGAAAAGTGTTCTCGACTTGGACCAGAAGGATACGTCCCAGCCACTGAAGATCACTGCTAAAGCTCCCCCAGCTCTCCGGTGAGTCCAGTTTAGAAAAATAGATTAAGACGCCACCAGTTATCAAACGGGCTTCTAAACTGGTTTTAGTGTTAAAAAAAAAAAAATTAAGGCATTTCAATTAGTTGCAACCATTATTTTTTTCCTTTTCAAATATTTCAATTTTAAAATAAGTAATGTAAAGATTTGTTTTTATGCAATAGATTTCATATGTATCCTTCACTCCCTCTGACCAGTCTGATTAATTTTTTTATTTAATTTTTTTATAGGCACCCTCAAGCCAAGACTCCACCTCCATCCAAAAATATCAGCAGTTACATTCAGGGTAAAACACACATGTGGGTCAGTGCCCGTCATGGAGATCTCACCGAGTGGGGCCCTTACACAGGTTTGTTTTATTTTTATGTTTTGGTCTGAAGTAGTCAAAAGCGACACATGTGAGACTCTGATCATAATATCTCTTTTCTTTATGTTTTGTTTGTCTCCTTTATGACTTTTCTTCGTAGGTGTTAGTTCAGAAGACGACGCCCCCCTCCCTAAACACAGATACAGAACGTACCTGAATCAGCCTCACCTGCGCTTTGAAATCACCAGCGACGACGGCTTCAGCGTGAAGGCCAACAGTATAGAAGGTGAGAGCGGTTTTGTTTTCGCGTTATCCTGTAAATTTCTAGCCGTTAGGAGCGACTGAAGCCATGTGCATCTTGTGCGAGTCTTTGCCAAAGTTCTCCCTTCATCCCTTCGTCTCTCGTGTCTCAAGTCGCTTGGCGTGCCGTGATTGACGGCGTCCTTGAAGCCCGGGCAGGTTTCCACCTGAAGCAGCTGCCTCTGGGCGGGATGAGCGGGCCGCGGGTGCTCGGCGTCGTCCACGACGCCGTCATCTTCCTGCTGGAGCAGCTGCAGGGTGCCGCGAACTGCAAACATCACCGCTTCCGTTTCCACCGCTGCGATGACATTGAAGAGGAGCTTCCTCTTAACCCCAGTGGCTGCGCTCGAACTGAAGTCTACACGCGGTAAAAAAAAGCTCATTTACATCTTCTTGCTGTAAAAAAAAAACTTTTAATGAGGCTCAATTAAAAACATGTTGCTCTCTTTATTTATTTTTTACCCCCCCCCCTCTCTTGTCTGTGTTGTTTTGATATGCTCGGCAAATTAATTGGTCTCCCCCCTTCTGTTTGTCTAATTAGGAAAGCAACTTTTGATATGTTCAATTTCCTGGCGTCGCAACACCGACAGCTCCCCGATATTGTCGGCCCCTTCGATGAGGAGGAGGATGAATTCCCCCTGAAGTCGTCCAGGTCGGTGGATTTAACTCGTCACATATTTATTGATCCCGATTGGAACCACATGGCAAAAACGCTTACCGGTGCCCCTTCTCCACCAGGCGAGCCACCAACAGTGAACTTCCGATGGCGATGAGATTCAGACACCTGGAGAAAATCTCCAAAGAAGCAGTTGGAGTTTACAGGTGATTGGAACAAACCTTTCGTAATCTTTAACTGGCTTTTTTTGTGGGTTTTTTTGCTTCAGTATTATTTACAGTCTGTTGGGTCATTTCATTCAAAAATTCTCTCTCACAGGGTCAGTCTCTCTACGACAGACTGACCCTTTCTCTTTATCGTGCGTCGGCCTGTGATCACGTGGCACGCCGCTTTTTGAACTCAATCCTTTATCTATCTGGGGGGGGGGGGGGGGGGTGACAAATTGAGGGCGGCGTGTCCTAAAATATGCTTCACGTTGCTCGACATTGGCGAGAGCCACAGTACCGACAGACTGTTCTTCACATCCGCGGCGTCTCCCTGTAACTGATTCCAGGTCTCCGATTCATGGACGAGGGCTGTTCTGCAAGAGGAACATCGATGCCGGGGAGATGGTGATCGAGTACGCTGGCACCGTCATCCGTGCGGTCCTGACTGACAAGCGGGAGAAATATTACGACAGCAAGGTCAGTTTTAACTTACTTATTCCCTGTTTGAACTTATTCCCACTTATTTATTCTCGCACTTCATTTTAGGCCCCTTATTTTATCCCGGTTACTTGAAATTTCCTTCTGCAGTGCATCTCTGATGTAAATAAGAGATCGGTTTCTGCCTTGGTTCTTTTCTTGTTCAATCAATGTCAGAAGCTGCCGCTAATAATTCCGTTTATCGTTGCGAGGAAGGAACATGACGTTCAGCTGTTGAATACCATGTGACCGGGTTCCCGTCGTTTGTGTCTTTGCACCAGGGCATCGGCTGCTACATGTTCCGCATCGACGACTTCGACGTGGTCGACGCGACAATGCAAGGCAACGCCGCCCGGTTCATCAACCACGCGTGCGAGCCAAATTGCTACTCGCGCGTCATCAACGTGGACGGCCGCAAGCACATTGTCATCTTCGCCCTGAGGAAGATCTACCGCGGCGAGGAGCTCACGTACGACTACAAGTTCCCCATCGAGGACGAGCGCAACAAGCTGCACTGCAACTGCGGGGCGAGACGCTGCCGCCGCTTCCTGAATTAGACCGGCGTGAACGAGAAGCCATGTTGCGAGGCGCCGCAGGGGGTGGAGCTCTGAAGGAAAGCTGCGATGTAGCCATCAGCAGAAAGCTGCTGATCCGCCGACTCGTCACGTTGATGAAAGCCTATTTTAACGAGCATCCTCTTAATTACTGAAATCAGACAAGAGCCATATGTCAAAGCTGAAGCCGACATAAATGACTTTTAACTACTGGATCGCTGGTGATGTTTTGGTCTTCGGGGTGGGGGGGGGGTTTGTTTTTTCCACGTCGTATGCGCACACACTTGTCCGTGTTGCAGCTCCCGTCGGTGGCCTCTGCTGGAACCGGGGGCTGGACGTCGCCACTCCGAGGAGCCGGCCGTGCCGTTTGAAACGACCCGAGAGCGAGTTCCCCCGCCGTGTGGCGAGGGATCAGTCAGATTGGAACGAGGAGGATTTGTCCAGCGTCTTACTTGCACACAATCATCACTGGCAGCACATTTTCACTTCAGAAGGCAATTAACACCTCTGACTCCAAGCACCTTGTGGATGTTCTAGTGCAGCTATGCTTCACCGCCATCTCCAAAACCACATCTCTCATTGGCAGGGAATCCAACATTTCAGGTGCTGATGACGTTTATTCCAAGGGTTAGTTTCAATAGAGTCGTTCCTCCAGTCAGCTTCAACCTTCTGTCTTTGCCTCGTACTGGCAGAGACGCTGTGATCTTTTATCGTGCTATAACATTCAGTTTTTGTTACTTCGTGTTTTCTATGTATTTTAAGGCCTACAAGGGAGAGTTCTGCCGAAGCAGCCGTCGCAAAGATAGTGGCGCTCGCCTGCGGCCCCTTAATCATTTTGTATATTTGAATAATAAATGTATATTCGACAAACTGATGGAGGAAAATTTTGTGTGAGCTTTTAACTTTAAATTTGTAAGTGAAGGCGAACTGACAGAAATGAAGCCATTGCCAAGAAATTCTACTAAGTTAATAGTTTTGTTTATGTTTTGCACCCTCCTTCCTCCTGTTTTTGTCTCTCACTGGTGTACTACCTCAAGTCGTTATGAAGCAACATTTAATTAGTTTGGTTGAAGAACTGCTTCCTCTTTTCCTCCTGGTTTCTAATCATTGGAAATGAATTACCATCAACACTATTATCGTTAAAAGAAAAAACAAAAAAACCGGTTGACATCATTTTGTTGTGCTCATTTACTGCGTTGTGCACCAAAACCAAGCTACTGGATGTAGATAGGAATTGTCACTTTAAGTTGAAGGTTGGATGCTGTGGACTTGTTTTTATAAGATTATTAACTGAATTACCAAGCAGAACTCTTGTTACTTTGTGAGCTCACCATGGATCCTTGCCTGTACATAGTTGTAAAACATTTCTAAACCTGTTAAATATTTTTTTACCTCCAATTTTGTTTTGTTTTTTGTTTTTTTAAATTTACGTTCAATAAAATGTGTTGGAAGTTTGCTTTTCATTTGCCAATGTTTATATCGCTCTGTGTGTATTAAATCAATTAAAATAGGTTTTGTGATTTCATGTTGTGCAGTAATACTGTGATAAAAATGATTTATCATTTTGGTGGTTCTTGTTTATACACAGCAAATTAAAAAAAAAAAGTCATAGCATGTCTTATCTTCAAAAAACGCTGGACATTTTTTTTTACTTTAATCACAAATCAGGTCAGTCCAGCAACTTGTGTATATATATCAAACTTTTGATTCTTCAGCTATTCAGTAGCATAATATTAACGGCACTAGGTAACTACTTTTACGTACACGACATTCCAACAGACTCCACAACCCCATTCCTGAGCTATAATCAAAAGGTCATCTATGAGTATGACAACACCCATTTTCTAACTTATGTAAATTATTACAACTACAAACATCAGAACCAATCTTCCGCAGTTTCATTACAACAGTTTAAAGCCTAAAAAATTGTTAGAACTGAGTTCAGAGGCCACATTCAGCCCGATTTCTTCAGGAGTGGGCCATATGTGTACATTGATAGCCTAAATGCAACTGTCGGGACGGTTGCTGATTTGTTTTAGTGCAAAGAAGCTCATCAAAATGTTTAAAGTAAAATATCCTGACTCACTAATTTGGCATTTTGCAGCCTTCAACAGTAAAATAACAGTAAGGTAATAGGTTTATGTCAGGTCTCAGTGTTCTTTATGTCCGCTCCTACATAAATAGTGTGATCTCCAGTGAATAAATCTGAAGCGGCTGTTTTTACTGAAGTTTGACAGTTGATGTGGACTTTGTAGTCTATATGTTTTACAAGGTCAAATGGTGAGCTGCAACTGGCCCTCTGGAAGGCTGCTGTGGCCCCCAGGGTGTATGTTTGATTCCTCAAGGTTACATTTAAGAATAAAATGAGGACAAATTATAATCTAGGGAGATCTGATTCAAAAACAATCATGCCCTTTGATTTATCCAGTGATCCGCATGGGAGGCCCAGACCTACAGTATGGGAACTTTTAATATTCTGGGTTTTGACCTTTTTTTTTTCTGTGGTTTTGGAACAGCCTGATCAGCATTTCCACAGCGAGCCTGGGTAAACCTGTTTCTGCTGACGTGAGATCAAAGCCACCTGTCGATGTTATATGAGTCACATCGACAATGAAATTGCACCAATATCCTCACTATCTGTTTGCTGACACATTGCTGTGTCGTGAATGACAGTTTCTACTGAAAAGAGCATGTTTTGGATGTCAAATTGTTTCATTTGCATCTGGACCCATCCAAGTTTCAATGGCTGCAAATTACATAACTGCTGATTACATAACTTTCAAATCAAGGAGGCTGTTCAATCAGAACAGCCCAGTGGCAGCGTGTCTCCCCTTTGACTTCGCTCAAGGTCTTTCTGGAGCTTCCAGCCATATGGCTCTTTCCCATCATGAGCCTTTTTGCCTTTTACCTCTAAGAACTGAAGTGAGAGAAGCAGAGGTCAGGAGTATATAAGGAGCTACAGCTCGGGCTTTCTTCCGCAGTCTGACAATGAAGGCTCTGGTATTCCTGACTTTGCTCGCGGCGGCTTGTAAGAGACGAACATGATTTTACTCTTTGGTACTCCTAATTTCTGACTACTTGTATTTCAGTCACGGCATATTTTCTTTTCCTTCAGTCGCCGCTGAAGATGAAAAGGTGGTGGGAGGGTATGAGTGTCCCAGACACTCTGTGCCCTACCAGGTGTCTCTGAACGCCGGATACCACTTCTGCGGAGGATCCCTCATCTCCAGCCAGTGGGTCGTGTCTGCCGCTCACTGCTACAAGTCGTAAGTACCGGAGGCCATGATTTAAAGTGTTACTAGTAATAATATACACTCAAACTAACTAACACCCAGGTCCAGTTGATGGATACAGGATTCATTTTCTGTAAGGTTTCCACTACGTCTCATCGATTCGTTAAAAGCAGTTTTTTTGGTCGCCTTAATAGCAAGTCTTTGTAAATGCACCAGTATTTTATAAAGGCCTTATACCCTTCTTAGTAGGTATTTGTGAACATACATTAGGTTAAACATTATACTTTTACTTGGTCATTGGACAGAATGCAAGAAACGCTGTTTAAAACATTCAACCTAATTTGTCGGGGACAAAATATTTCCATAAAAAAAGTTACTTGCATAACATTTAAAATGTGTTTTACTTTTTAAATATAAGTACAATGGTGTAAATGCATGTAGTACAGTACATTACAACAAATTACTTTCTTTTTGCTTGCTTAATTTATACAGCAAGTTTTCTATTACCAGTTGTATAATGCATAATACTATAATATATAATTGTATAATACCTTTTTTCTTTGTAATATGTTACTTCTTAAGTGTAATAAAAATGATCTAAACACTAAATAATTGAAATAAATGTATTGCTGATTGTTGCTATGGGGCACAGTGTGGTTGCTACAGCAACAACATTTACACAAACGCACCAAAATACAGAAGTAAATATAGATTTGAATCTGTCACCCTTTACATACACTGCATTCACCGCGTGTAAACTGTCACAACTTACCAGCCGGATCCAGGTCCGCCTGGGCGAGCACAACATCGCGGTGAACGAGGGGAGCGAGCAGTGGATCGACGGTGCGAAGATGATCAAGCACCCACAATACAACAGCTACAACCTGGACAACGACATCATGCTGATCAAGCTGAGCCGCCCCGCCGCCCTCAACAACTTCGTCCAGACTGTGTCCCTGCCCTCCCGCTGCCCCGTGGCCGACGAGAACTGCCTGGTGTCCGGCTGGGGCAACATGTCCGCCAATGGCAGTGAGTTCTGGAACATTCACTTTATTATGTCTTCGAACTGTAAAATGCGTCCCTATAGCCGGTATATGAGGCCCCAGAAGTGAAGTCCATTAGCTCCCTCATTTGCTTGCTGCAAATGTGTGTTCATACAGGTGATTCAGAGAGTCTCCCTTCATGATGTCATGCAGGGAAATAACCAGGAGCTCTGCCTTACTGATACACTGAATAAATTCAGTACAATATGAAAAAAAAGTTACAGTTGCAGTTAGCAGGAGCCAACATTCTACTTAGTAACTGTGAAAACACTACAACCACACTGAGTAACATATTCTGACAATATTTTTTAACTCCCCATCTTCAGGAGCCTCTTCTTCTGAGTCTGGTACAGACGGGTATGGTTGAACGATAGCGTTTATGAGTCATAGTGATAAATTCAACGGAAACATTAGAGCATTGTACCGGTGTATCCACCGGTAAAATATAATTCATTTTCAGTACAGTCATTAATTTTCCATCAATCACTTGATTACTAGTGACTGCATATTTCATACTTTATATAATACCAATGGTGTTCAGTGTGCTGGAGAATGGCCCTACGTCTCGTTCGCAATCAAAAATTTTTAACTCTTTTTGATTTGGTTAGTTGCTGTGAGTCTTTATATGCCATGTATTCAATCCTAACGCCTTTCTCGTCGAATATATAAACAAACGGAGGTCTGCCTTGTCGCTCCTCAGACAGCTTCCCTGACAGACTCCAGTGTCTGAGGCAGCCCATCATCGACGACAGGATCTGCAGGAACGCCTACTCCCACCTCTTCACGGACAACATGGTCTGCTCCGGGTTCATGCACGGTGGCGCCAGCAGCTGCCAAGTGAGTTGGACCAAATCACAGTGAAAAACAGATGCAGTCAGGTGGTAAACCTGCATGTGCAGTGATTACAATACACATGTTGCCTCCCAATAGCTACTATTAAAAAATGAGCGATGGCTTTACAGGAAGAAGGCGCCTCGACACTATTATAGTTAATATCCCGAGAGCTGTATCCTCTCCCATTAAACACATCGAGCAGTAACTATCACCATTTGATATGACCACTGTGAGTAACCTTTAATTCACTGTTATTCCACCTCCGCCTGTTGTGTGCAGGGAGACTCCGGCGGTCCTTTGGTGTGTAACGGTCAGCTGCAGGGAGTCGTGTCCTGGGGTTACGACTGTGCCATGCAGGGACACCCCAGCGTCTACGCCCGAGTGTGCCGCTACAACAGCTGGATCAGCAGCGTCATGAGCAGCAACTAAACACCCGCTGTCAGTCACGCAGCTGCATCAGAGCAGCTGACATTAAAACACGCTGGCCGGCATACAAACTGGTGTGTTGTGGAATACCTTGTGTAATATTGTGTCGCGCTTATGCAACGTATTCGCTTATAAGCTAATTTTTCTGTCAAACTGATTAAATTCTTGCTGACTGACAAGAGTCAGACATGAATAGAGCCAATCTAAATGTTAAAAGAAGTATTTTCAAGATGCCCTTTTAATCATATCAGCATTCAGATAAACTACGGCTAAAACCTTCGTACACGTTTCTGCAAAACAACAAAAGAACAGACACGAATAAATGTCAGTGTAACATAACTCATTGCATTGGTTTTTATTTACTCTGTTAAGTTTCACAGTTTTTCCATTTCACATTTACAGGAAACAATATTATCATGCTCATGCTTGGTAATACTGCGTTCTCAGTGCTTCAGCGTTCATTCCGTGTTGCTGTCTCAAGGCCACCACTGTCTTGAAATTCATAATGTGTTTCAAATGAAGCACAAAGCTAAAGCCCTTGCAAACATTCATGTATAATATTGAATTTACTCAGACGGCAATATAGACACATGCATCTCTGTGAAATGCCTTCTGTGCTTAGTATCTTTGGGCACTGGGTTGATATGGGAGACAAGTGAACTTGAGCAAATACGCAGTAAGGCAATATATAGCTGCATTTCACGTGTCTGGGTTCTTTCCTCAGATGGCGCTCTGCAGACTGCGTTGCTTCTTGTTTGCTGAGGCAACCTAAACGTACACAGAGAAAACACAAGGGGGGGGGGGGCAGTCGTGAAGTACATGTGGTAAAAACATGCATTCAAGCATGTGTATTAAGGCCAAAACACTCATTGTAGAGCATTTAAGGCACAATAGACAAGTGGGAACCACTCCTACTTTATGCCATACATGTGTGGACACTTTACTTTTAGAGGCATCATTGAAGTGAAGTGTCTCAGAAAAGTGTGGAATAATCGCGACATCTCACTTGGTTGCGATTGCATTTGAAAGCAATTCTGAGAAAGTCATTCAGGTAAAACTTCATAAACAGTAAGTGGAATTCACTTCGGCAATCTCAAAGCATTTCACCGTCACTCACCCATTCAAGCTCAAACTTCATACATAAATGCTGTTAGCTGCTACCGCCGCCCATTCATCCACCTCTTCCACTGCTCCATCCAGCACAGTGTCTCGGGACACTGGAGCCAACTACATCCTGGACATGCTGCCAGTCCATCGCAGGAGTTTAGCCCCCATTCATAAATAAATAAATTCCATTATTATATTGTCATGATAAGTATTCTACTATTTGTCAGCATCCCTACTTGACCTTACGAGATTTTGAAGTAGATTTGAAGTTCTTACTTTAAGAGTTCTTAACTGGAGTTGTAACACTTTAGAATGTATTTTTATAGCCACTGTCAACCAATTATATTTTTGGATCAAGTCACACGTGGTGTTGAAAAGATACAAGAAACTGTAACTTCAGACATTAACCTGAGCAGCTCTGGGTGAGTCGGTATAGCAGCTCATCCTTCAATCCAAAAGGTTGGCGGTTTAATCCCCCTCCTGCCCGCCCATTGTGTCATCGTCAAGAGACACTGAACCTTTGGTTGCTCCTGATGGTGTTGAAGTGTTATGGCGGCACAAGCTCTCAGTGTACATGTAATGTGGCTGTCGACAGCTTGATAACCCACCTGACCAGCAATCCTATCCAGGTCTCTCTGGCCCTGAGGAGTAAGTCTCCGACCACTATTGCAAGAACATACGCATCTATTATTCATTCAAGTCACAAGCTCAAAATCATATACTCCAGTCTCCGCCTCTCTCACCCATTGGGATCCTTCTCCACCATCTTGAGGCCCTCCAGAGCTTGGAGGACTTTCCTCGCCACGTTCCTGGATCCCACGCTGAAGTGGGCGGGGCACACGCCGTTCCTCTGACGCCCTCCGTAGACCTTGATCATGGAGCCCACGCCCACACCCCCCCGCAGGTACAGGTGACGGGCCGTGGACGCTGGTCAGACATACATGCAGTTCACAGCGTATGTTGCAATGTGTACTTTCGTTATCGTCCCGACTTCTCCAGCCCGAGAGACGTGTAATCAAACATTCCAACTTATCGAACGTGTGACATTTTCCATGCTACTGTAGGGTCGACATGCGTGCACAGATAATGTGCACACGAGCCAAGGAGAATGTGTGGATTGGCTTTCCTTGTATATATCACAGAGGATCTGCTAGTGGAACCCTCGTGACATATTACCCAACTGTTTGTGTAAGAACTGTAAGTCACATGAACACCTGGAAAAGCTCAAGATAAGTCCGGGACTGGCAGAGATGACAGACTGAGATACGCTCATCGGTGCAAAAATCAAATTTTTATTTCAACATGAAAAAGACAGTAATAAGTATTATATTAATATATAAAGTTTTGTTCAAGATTCAGTAAAATAGTTTTCTTTAATTCATGTGGTAACATAATGAAGGAGGACAAAATGAAACATGGGCCCGGACGTCAGTAAGGAACGCTGACTCTTCCATGACTAGTCCAGGGGGACAACATGCATTGTAACCCACCTGCTCTGGTGTAAAACCAGTTGTCGTCACAGGGCGCCAGCTCTTTGTGCCTGGCCAGCTTCACAGTGTCGACCCATTCTGGGACTTTCAGCTTACCTGACCTGAAACCCAACCATCAAACGAGTCCCTTTAGATATACATACAGTGTGGGGAAGAAAAACAGAAGTATAAACAGTTTCAAAATGAAGTGTTTTAAAGTGAGTTTAAAGTGAATTAAAAGCAGGGTAGAGATGAATATTTGTCACCACCCTTCTTGCCTTTAAAACTGCATCAATTCTTACATTTGTACTCAGGTCCTTGAAAAAAAAGACAGATTATCTGTGCATGATTCCTCTTTCTTTCTTCCCTTCCTTTTGCCTTGCCTCTGCAGAGGCCATGCTTTCACTTCGAGGAGTCAAATTCCTCCTTAAGGTTAACGTAATTCTTAAATACAAAGGCTGTGTATTTGGGGTCCTTGCTCTCTGCTCCAGAATGAAGTTTAAATGATGTCCAACTGCTTTTTTCACATCTACCCAAATCTTTTATACAGTATAAAACAGCTATATACCGGTAATCTAGATAGTGTCCAGTTGCGCAGCACTCTTGAAGTGCCACACTAAATTGGATAAAGTCGTACAGAAGAGAAGTGGAAGTGTCAATCATGCATCAACTATTCTGTTACTCTAATCATATTCATATTCAGTATTCATCTAATAATAATCATATTTTTCTAAAGTTTTTCAAAGTAGTTATTTGTGGTATACTTTCTGTTTTTATTAATATTATCAAATGTAAGTTAAGAAGGAAGGAAGCAAGGGAATTGTGATTGTTATTACAAATCATTAGTCTCTAAAAAGCCCGAATAACAACGAAACACAAATAATAGATAGGCAATTCATTCAAAACAATGAATTGGGATAGGAAAAAAGCATACTGGTTAAAAATCTGCAAAAAGTTACAAACTTGACTTTAAAGTGACTTTTTTTTTTTTTTTTGCTTCATTGTACATTGAAAAAAATATGAGTTAAATTAAAATCAATTATAAAAGGAAGCGTATCGTGGGGTTACTCGAGGTCATCCGGGTGACTGACAGGCGTACACGTGACAGCCGCCACGAGCGGCTCCACTGTAATACTCACTTTTTCAGGAAAGCTGACAGCGCCTTGACAAACTCCTGCTGGTTGACATCCTTCACGGTCACACTGGGCATCTCAAAAAAAACCAAACAAAAGACAAATTTAAAACGAGGGTAAGCTTAAACTCTGATCGGAAATGTTTCTTTCTTTCTTTTATTTATTTATTTATTTCCCCCCCGAAATGCAGCATTGGAACATTTTTTGCTAGCATTAGCTTCAGCATTAGCCATTTTAACATAAAGTAACTGAAGGGAGATTCCGGACAGCTTTCTTTGGCAGCTACCCACAGAAACTGTTTCTGTATTATAAGATAATGATTGACATCTTACTGTTCATATATGATATTGAGCCGGCAGCCAGGCGGAGAGGTGGGAGTGAAGTAGGCGGTTTAGCCGCAGCTAATGCGGTAAAACCGCAGCAGCAGGAGGAGGAGGGGGGGTGAGAGGGGGGGGGGGGGTGGGTGGACTTAATGATACCATAACCTGAATTAACCTCCAAATCCGAGCTGCCCTCATCCTTTTAAACCCTATCCACTCCATCAGCATTATCCTACACTTCTCTCACAGTCACGGTTTGTGGAGGTGATGGAGCAGCAGCGTTGAAATAATAGACGTTGGCCGTGAGGATGCTTTGTGTGCTGTTTCCCGGTCCTTCCAGCAGGTGGCGGTGCTGCTAAACCTTTTTATCGGTTCCCCCTGCTTCACGAGACGGTTCTCAAATTTGAGCTGCAGTCAGAGAGAGAAGAGAGAAGAGACGGGATGAAGCAGACACCCCGCAGAAGGTCAGCAGCAGCCTTCATCTCTGTAAACGGCGTTCACATGTTGCTTTAATTTACTTGCATGTATCTTCATATCTGCACCTTTACAAGGATCACAAAAATGTGCTTTTAGGCCTTGAATTTGTTCTGAAATGACTTACAACACGCCGTGTTGCATTTTAAAGGACGACCATGACACAGTGATACGTTTTGTAACACGTTTTTGTTGTTGCTTATAGGCTGCCGAAGTGGCTTTCACGTTTCTAAAAGATAAAGCAGTATGCAGTGACTGCAATTCTTCCATCCATCCGTCCATTCGTCTTTCCGCCCGTCCATCCAAACAGAGACAGACAACGACACACACTCACTCCTACTCACACCGAGGAGGAAACCCACACGGCGAGAACACTCAAACTCCACATAGAAAAGCCCAGCCGGTAGTTGAACAGGGATCTTTTCACTGTGACGTGAGAGCGAGAGCCACTTTTTACAAGATAAGACTCAAATTTGGCGTTAATGCATACCATCGTATGCGATTCATATTGACTGAAAATGTATCAGAATGTGTAAAACATCAACATATTTCAGACTGTGTAGCTCAAAGGTTTATCTAGATGGATATAATTTTACCATGAATTTAAAAAAAGTTTTTTTTTAAAAATGGACATTGTGTCTTTAATTTAAACACATCAATCAGCTGTTTGGCACTAACAGGTCTGTGGTGTTTGTGAAAATTAGGACAACACGTGACGCCTCCACTGTACATTTCTCTTCCTCATTACCAAACGCAGTCACTTTTTATAGAAAGCCTCAAGTGGTCAAATGAAATTCGTAGCATTTGCCATTGTTGCCCAATTATCCAAATTAGATAGTATAGCAGCATCCATGTTGGTTAATACAGCTTTATAGTACATTATTATAACTAACTATAATAATAATGAATATTGTAATACCAATAATTAATTTAGAATAACTTACGTGTGGGTTTTAGTAGCAATGATTGACAGAATTAATACTTTTAAGAAGCAAAGTTCAAATGGAGGATGCTGACAGCTTGACTGACAACTTGAAGATATTGACAGTAAATTAAAAGTAAATACACTTAATTGGAAAAATAAATAAAAGTAGATGCTCATCAAGGTTATTCTAGGTATTCTTCAATCCTTTGAAATCAGCTGATTACTCTTCTGAACTATACCAATTTATCTTTGAATGCAATCTGGAGAAGAAGAGGTCTTATTGTCCATATTTTAACTCGATATCAATTGTTTAATTATTCTCTAGATATTGTAAAACTAAATGCATTTTAGGTATAAATAATTAAATGCGTGGATTTTGATTCAATAAGGCTTAATTTACCACCATTCACATCGTCCCTCATGTTAACCTACTATGTCCAATATTTATACATAATTAAGTCATCCATCATAATGTTTGTGGACATCACTACAAACAAAGTTGCCCATTTCTAATTCACATGGGGGAAAATAATCTTCTGTTTGAGAAAAGTGTTTTTATTATCATGTAACAATTCCTTTCCCTAAAATTAAATTTACTGAAACTCCTTTTGGATGATTCAAATGATCAACGTGGCTTATGGTCCTGATGAAATAGTTCATGTCGAAGCTGATATTGTCGTTGATCTATATTATAATCATCAACTTACAGAGAGATGCACTCGGGACTCAAAATGAGTAGATGATTTTTTGCAAATCAAATCAAGAAACGTTGCCTTGAACTGGCAGAATTGCTAATCTTCGTCAACTGAGTTGGATCTGGTTGAGGTTTCACGAGTGATCCCGGGTAGAAGGCGTCACTCTGTGCTGCTGATAAGGCTTTGTCAATATCTTATTGATGTTTAGGGTTTTTTAAAAATTAATTATTCATTGAGAGATTAATTAAGATTACTTATTCATTATTGGATTAATTAATAATTAAGACAAACAATACTTGCAGTGCTAATTGTGGCTGTTGTTGGCTGTAAAGTGTTGCTTTAATTGTGGCTGTGTTTTTTCATTAAAACCTTCAAAGTCCCGCATTTCTTGTCTGAAGATCACCGACGTGTGAAACACCATGTCGAAACCCAAGTTAGATAAACGTGCGTTTACAGATGTACAGACATGTAGACGCGCGCGCGCGAGCACACACACACACACACACACACACACACACACACACACACACACACACACACACACACACACACACACACACACACACACACACACACAGCAGCTCTGTGTCAGCCCGTCGAAGCTTCTTCCCCTCCCCCCTTCTCAACATCTCTCTCCCCTTTTTGTCCCCCTCGCCCTCTTCGTTTCCCTCCCCTCGCGCTCTCCTGACTGCTCGCACTATTTCGAGCCTCTGCCGAGGAGAGAGGGAGGGCGAGAGAGGCCGACACACATAGATGCGCAGTCAAAGAGAGAGAGAGAGAGAGAGAGAGAGAGAGAGAGAGAGAGAGAGGGGAGGGGAAAGCAGACAGGATTTAGTTCAAGTGCACGTGCAGAAAATAGGCTGAATAGAGGAGAGTCGGAGCAGAAAGGAAACCAGGAAAGGGACGGCAGGGGCGATAGACAAAGCACACAGTAGCTCTTTCTCTTCTTCTTTCTTCCTCCCTATTTTTCTCCTGACAGAAAGAGAAGGTATTAGCTTCAGAACAGGGGGGGCGAAAAATGAAAAGCATAAAATTTGAATACCGTAAAAAAAAAAAGAGAAGAAAAAAAGAAATTATTATTAATTCTGCCCCCTCCTCTTTTCTCTCCTCACCGACACACTCCTCCTCTATCCCTCCCTCTTGGATATTTCTCCATTAACCTCCAGTCTCTCTTCTCGCTGGCTCTCGTTTTTCTCCCCTCCCACCTCTTCACACACATGCACACGCCCCGGACTCCTTCCCACTCATTTCCCTCACCTCACGCGCGCCTACTATCCACTTTCACTGGAAACCGACCGCAGTCAGCTCAGGTTTTGTTTTTTTTCTTCTTCTTCTTCTTCTCCTATTCTTCTTTTCTTTTGCTTTTGCCATTCTTTGCTTTCGGTTATGCCCTCATGTACGGCAGCAGCAGCAGCACCACACAGACGCTTCACCCTGACTCTGCGTGGCGCCCCTGGAAAGCGCAGGCCGTGGATTGTCCCTGCATTAGACTGCATGCCACAAACTGCTTGTCTTTTCCCCGTAAACACTTTTTTTTTTTTGGTTCTTTCCTCCTGCAGTAGTTTTTGGCTTCCTTTTTGTTTGTTTTTTTTTCTCCAACTCAAAACTCGACTTTTTTTAAAATCTCTATTTTGAAGCTGCTGCCGAGACTTGAAGAAAAGGAGACTCATGCCTGATGAATAGAGATATGAAGGAGACAGATGCAGAGAATGAGGTGAAAATGGAGAGCATGGTCTGCGGGAGAAAGCAAGAAAGAGAGAGAGAGAGAGCGAGAGGGTGAGAGACTTAGGAGCGAGAGTACCGGCACTGGCAAGAAAAACGGGAGGGGGAAGAGAGGAGAAGGAGGACCAGTAGGGGATAGACTCAGGAAGGAGGGACCGCTGGATAGGAATTGGCAAAATCGCGGGAAAGAGGAGAAAAAACAAAACTCCAGAAGGAGAACAAACTGGACGGCGCTTCAATCTCACACTTGTGCTCGCCTGGTCGCCTTTGATTTTGGTTTCCAGACATGATTTTTTCCACCACTTCTTCGGTCACCCTCTCATTCATCTGTGAGTATACGGCACGTACATGTCCGTCTTCCCTTCCTGACACATGCTCTGCCTTTTTTCCCTTTTTTTCCTTTCTTTTTTTTTTCTCTCTCTCCGTACGGCTCCGTCTCCTCTCCCACCCCCCCTCCTTCACGTCATTTTTCAACTCTTTTTTTTTTCACTTGTTTGAAAAATGTGTTCCCTAGGTTGCTAATCCCCCCATCCTGTTCGTCTATCCCATCTCGCACTCTCCCTCCCTCTCTCTCTCTCTCTCTCTCTCTCTCTCTCTCTCTCTCTCTCTCTCTCTCTCTCTCTCTCTCTCTCTCTCTCTCTCTCTCTCTCTCTCTCTTTCCTGCTCCAGCCTCTTTATCGTGGGTTATCGCTGTTCTCTTTGCCTCTCCTTCAAGGATTACCTCTGCTCACATTCAGATGAGGGCTTTGGAAAGGGATCACTGGGTGCACCTAGTTTTTAGAGGGGGGCCCACGTACGGGGAGGCAGGGTACGTGCGTTAGTGCGTTCGACTATCTGCATTCGTCATGTGTGTGTGTCCGTGCCCGTGTGCCGGGGTGTGATTTGGGAGTTAAGGGAGCCGGCAGCGGTGGACGGTCACTCCTGCGTACGCATGCGTGGATTTGCACAATCACGTTTCACGTCTCATATCCGCTGATTGTATCACGCCGTTTATTACACAATGCGCACAAAGCTAGACCTGCTAATATAAGGATTATAGTGGAAATACTTTGCGTTACTACGGTGGGTTTCTTGTTCGTCTTAGTCTTCTCGTTACCTTTCTTGTCGTCCCCGTCCCCCCCCCCCCCCCCCCTCCTCATATGTCGCCGCTTTTTCTATCCCATCTTCCATCCGTTCATCCGGGTATCCCCAATCTATCGGTTGGTCTGCCCGCGTAGACAAAACCCACGATGTGGTTCGGTATCAGAGAGAGATATGGGCGGACGTGTTCAGAGGGCGTCACCGAAAGCAACAGACCGAAGGCAGGTTCAATAAGTTTAAATTCACGTTTTATTTTCCCTCCAGTTTTTTTGCAACAAAATTGAGACGGAGATTACTTTTGTTTGAAGAGGTTGAGTTCAACGTAAAGACCAAAGCTTTACCGCACATTACTGAACGCCCGTGATGTAAAGATCTTGGCAGGAGTCATTTGTATGAATTGATTATTGTACAGTAAATACAGTTGGCGTGAAACTTGGGGATGTAGACAGACGCGCTCGACGTAAAGCAAATCCCCTTTTGTGCATTTGCAGCTCATCCACTGCAACCGACATCGAGCGTTCGCCGTTCGCACCGGCGGTATCCGCCTCGGTGGGTCTCCTGGCATCTCCTTCCCGTTTCTCTTTTTCCTTCTGTGCAATATATCTGCCTGCTCTGCTTTACTTTTTACCCTGCCGCCGTTATCGCAGCACACGTTTTCTGTATCACTCGCCACAGTTGTTATCTGAATCTGAGATTGTTCTCTGGTATCGCTCCGAGGGGAGTGTGTGTATGTGTGTGTGTGTGTGTGCGTGTGTGTGTGTTCCTCCGCGGGAATGTTCTTTATTGGTGTGATTGTGTGAACAAAAATGTCAGAAAGCACTTTTAATCATCTGTATTAGTTTCTTGCTTCCAATTCAAAACCTTTGTGACTCAAGCAGGGTTTGTAGAAAAACCGTGAAGAGAAGTTTTCATCGAAAAATAATACAAGCCTCGTTTTTTTTTTTTCCCACTACATGTTGTCGATCTGGCTCAAATGAAGCTGATTGCAGCGCTGAGACCGTTAGATAACAATCACTGGCCTACTTCAGGAATAATTGTCAGTCTGTAAATGTATGGTGAATCAATTCACATTCAATCAACTGATTAAAACACAATGGTATGACATTTATGGCAGACAGCATCACTGCACTCCGTAATAAGCCGGGGGGGGAGCAGGCTTTTGTTTAGTAGCGTCCCAGGGTCAAGCTCCCGTGACCTCCAATTTAGCTCTGAAGAAAATCAAGTTAAAACCCCTTGATGTCAAGGTTTTGACAAAATCGAACATCGGTCTTTGTCAGCAAAAGCACTCGGTTTTTTTGTGGGGGGAAATACATCTCAAGATTTTCTCTTTAATTGTTTACAAATTTGAGATTGTCTCTCTAATTGTTTTCAAATCAGGTTTGTTTTTATACCTCCAAACCTGCCGAGCCGCTTTAATGCAAGTCCTCCGGGGATTCGGTCGTAATGCCAGTGTGGTGGGACCCCCAGGTTATGAAATATTACTCAGACAGACCTGGTGTTATGTAATCTTACATAACTGAGGCGGCAGCCCAGCAGGCTCGTGATCTGGGGCTCTGGAGGAGAAGCTATATGGGTCTGCTTATGGTATGAACTCGCTGGCAGGGTCAACACACTCCTACAGACCAGGGACTTAAAGGGGAACAGACGCCAGCTGCATAAAGACCCTGCAGTAAATGTCATAGGAACAAAAAAAAAAAAAAAAAAAAAGCTGAATGATTATGATTATTATAATAGAGTTTGCCTCCCAGAAAGCAGGCTGCTTGCTTTAATATCGACCCTGTACATGTCTTTAGATGAAAGTTATTCGCTGCGCTCGGATCAGATTCCAGCGGCATCGCGGTAGGTTTTTCTGTCAGTGTGTAAAGCGTTCAGATTAGCCCGCCCCAGACCAGCTCACATTTGACTGCATGGCCTCGTTTTCACACAATACGTCATAAATATCTTAAGATACTACAGTTCTGAGCCGTTCCCATGATTCTATAGCAGCTCTCCGTGAGGCTTGTGTGTTTTCTCATTCATAATTGATGACATTCAACCGCAGCATACATTAATGGATCGAACAGACCTCAGAAATTCCCATGCAAGCTGCCATTGTGTGGAGCAGGTTTGAATTTTTTTTTTTTCTTCCTTCTTCTTCTTCTTTTTTTTTTTTTTTCCTCTCCCTATCTCGAAACTGACAGACTGAATCGTGCAACCGCAACACCAGGCTCACTGCGAAATACAAATACTGTAGTACAAAGAAAAGACTGCAGGAAAGCGGGAGTGTCGTTGCTGATTGATGACTGAAAAGACTCTTATAAAACGGTAGATTCAACGACAAAGGAAGAAAAAAAGCATCACTATGTAAAAGTACAATGATACGGTATTAAATACAAAAATGTGAAAATAGGAAAAGTATTTTATTTTGAATTACTGAATGAGCTTATGAATCATGTCTTATAGTTTATATGCTTTTAGAACATGCAAGTAGTAATTAAGAGGTAATCTGCATTTTCTTTGTTTTTCAGATTGAGCTTGAGATGTGCAGAACTTCAAAATTGTTTTCTATAAGGTACGTTCACGTTTGCTCATCTCGTTTCTCTTCTTTCTGAACATTCATGAAGGACCTCGAATAAACATCGGATTGCAGAGTTTGTGTTTATCGCGTAGTAAGATCAAGAGCTTCGCTTAATGGCACTCAGCAGTCAGGAACACTTGGTCAGCTATTTTAGTCCGGCCCGATCGAAACGTCAATGCACCATCAGAATAATTGAATTACCCTTCCCTGAGTCATTCTGCCGTGATGAACCTCGCAGATATGTGCTCACCATGGGCCCATGTGCAAGCAGCAGGAAAGACAATTTGCTGGTCTCAGTCCTGGCCGTGACCTAATCCGAGTGAGCAACAAGTTGAAGGGTCACCAGTTGGTCACGTCCCGATTTTTTGGCCGAATAGCGAGAGACGGCGGGTATAAAGGCGGGACTGTGGTCCAGCCTCGAAGCCAAGCTCAGGAGATGCCTCTCACATTACATTTCTGCCTTTGTGCTGATGTCACGCCATGCCCTCCGACCAGCAGCATGAGAATAAGAGCGACATTCTGCCACTGCGACACAATAGATCCCTTCTTGCCCCGAGAGTTTCACAATGTTTTTGCAGGGCCCTGTGCACACATGCGCTCACAGACCTCTGCAGGCAGCGCCGGCTGTTGATTCAGTTGAGTGCTGCACTTCACCCGATATTCCCATTCTTCTCAAAGGTGTTTGCACAGAGATTTGTAGCACTTTGCGTCCTCTGCGACGAAGTGCGTCGTGAAGACGCCGCGGTGCAATTTGGTCGCTTTTTTCAGATTCGTGCGCGAACATCGACTCAAAACGGCGCAAACGCTTGACGTTGCTTCACGGTCCGTAAACCTTGTCTGTGGCGTGTGCGCATTCGAGACACTTAAAGTGATTAATTTTTTTTCCATTTTTCACGGGTGGGTGACAAGAGAGCCGCCGCAGTACAGTACGGCGGTCTGGCATGGGTTAACGTCTGAGGACCGGAGGAATGTGTCCGGGTCAACGGGGAGAATTCCTCAGTCCTCTGCGACGAGGTCACTGCACTGACAAGAGTCTGCCACCTATTTTAGCATGCGCAACGCTAACTCTGCCCGCCCCGGCTCCCTCTCTCTTTCCTTCTCCCTTCCTCTCTCTCTCCGCCTTGGCTGCGAGTCTGCCCTTCTCTCGCTCTCCTCTTCCTCCCTTTCATATTTCATCCCCTCGTCTTTTGTTCCCCACGCTTGCTCTTTGTGTCTGTTCCTGTCTCTCCAGTGTCTCTTTCAGTTCGTCTGTCTGCCTTGTCTTCCAGACGCGCCGTCTATTTTGCTGTACCACTTCGCCTCGCGTTTTTTTTTCTCGCGTTTTTCCTTGTCTTTTATTTATCCCCGTAGTCTTTTAGCTTTTTTTTTCTTTCTTTCTTTTTTAAAATTTAGACTTTTGCAATTTATGCTCCAAATGTTATTTTTTTGTAATTATTATCAGGTTTTTGTTTTTTTTCCCCCATTCCTTCCACCCCTCATCCGGCCATTTTCCCCCTCTCACTTTTATTTGGTGCATTGAGTTCAGTGCTGCAGGTGCTTTCGTGAGGACATGTCAGTAGTGCAGGGGAGTGAGGGAGGATAAGACAAATGCACACACATTCTTTGTATGCTTGTGAATTCTGGGGATGCTTGTTATTAATGCAGCGCAGTAACATGCATATGGTGCCTGGTGGTGCTGGTCATGTATGATTTATATGGTGCGTTCCCAGACACACGCACCCACACACACACACACACACACACACACGGGCTGATGACTTTCATGCCGACTATCTGTATTCTGGAATGGAGGAGTTTGCAGTGTCTCACCTCTCCATTGGCTGACGGCGGGGGTGACAGACGGACCCCCAGGTACAGTGTTTCCGCCGATGGCAGATGTGGCGATTTGACACAGTCTGATCCTCTGAATGGCTGAATGGAGGCACATTTCTTGGGTTTTTGCACAGATGTGTGGAAGGCCGGTGGAGGCCACATCTGGAGCTTCTCTCGTCCTTCTGAAAAGTTCAACCGAATACATGTGAAAAATCACTTGCGCTAGTTTTTTTTTTTTTTTTCTTTTTTTACATGTAGTTTCCATCTGAAGGTTGCACGATTATGAAATAATGAGAGCAACAGATTTTACCTGAGTAAATTGATTGTCGATAACAGTTTGTCTATTTAGATGGGTTTTTGCACTGCTGACAAAGGATTAATCAAAAAATTTAATGAACACTTCCAAACTCATATTATTGATTATGATAATTAATTGAGAATTTATTTTTTTGAGACAATAGTTTTTCAGTTTGTTCAACTCTTTTGTGATGTCATGCTTTTGATTATTTTGATGGCGAACCCATTCCCCTGTGAGCTTTCAGTTATCAAAAATAGCTCTAATCTCAACATTTTGAATTTTTTTTTGTGGTCTTCAAAAGTTGCACGGGGCAAGCAACTGGCCACAATTCGTATTACGATGCAGCCGCCACTTTTCAATGTTTTATGATAGACTGCCATAAGTAGGACATTGTATGTTCCATCTCCTTTTGGAAAACTATCCCCATCGTGCTGTGGATGATTTTAACGCAACACAAAATTAGCCAAATCCCTTTTTCTTTCAAATGTGTATGAAGACTCAACAATTGTGGCACAAATCAAACAGACTGCTGGCACTTGTTGATTTGCTAGAATTGATTCACACTTACATTTATCCAATTTAAACAACTTCGCATATTTGCAAATAGATTAGTAATCCAAAAAAAAGATGTCGCGTTAATGAGATTTGTTTGATTGAAACGTCACGATTTTGGGACACATCAATCTCATCTTCCACCAAGGCTCTTCACTCTGACCGACAGCATAACCGTCATAAATATTTTGCCGTGTTAAATTATTTATTGCGTCTATCTTGTTGTCCACTTGGGTTAGAACTAACATCTTGAATTATTAAGAGAAGAATTTAATTGCGTGGAAGATGTCCAACATTTTGGGCAAACTGGCATCTGATTATATAACACAGGGTGGCATCAGTGTCGGCTGTATGTGAAACTGTATTTACACGTTTTTGTTTTTTTTGATTTAAATACACCTTCATGGCCGACAACTCGGGTGGAGATCTGCTTGTCTTTGTATGTATATGTGTGTGTGTGTGCAGCTTCAGACAGTGAGGGGAGGTGAGACGTGAGTAATATCAGCGACTGATGATGTCACAGGCAGCATCGCGCCGCTTTCGATGCCCCCCTGACCCGGCTTTAGGATGGCGGCAGCAGTGCGCAGGCACCCGCGGGTAACACACGCCAGAGCACATTAGAAGCAGGGAGATGGAGAGAGACGGGGAGAGAACATGCAGAACACAGCTCAGGGGGACAGAGAGAGAGAGAGAGAGAGAGAGAGAGAAGGGGAAGAGAGACAGATGGGGGGGCGGGGGGGTGTCAGATTAAAGAGGAGCAAGAAAAGCTGAAAGACATGGCGATGTTTGCCTCTCCATGCTCCTCTTCGCTCTCTCTCTCTCTCTCTCTCTCTTTTTTTCTTTCCCTCTGCAGACTGTCTGCTTGGCGTTGATGTTCTACATCACCGCCTCAGGTTTCTCTCAGTGTTTCGCTCTCCGTCCGCTCTCTCTCTCTCTCCGTTGCTTTATGTTAAAACACCAAAGCCGCTTTGGAGTGAGATCAAAGATGGAAAATTAATATGAAGCTAGTCTGAAAATGAATCGAGGACAATTAAGTCATTATTGGTCAAATTGAAAAAAAAACCAAGCCAAATCCTTCTCTTGTCTTGTCTGCAGATGTGCGCACATATTTGTTCTTTAATGCTCTTGTTAAGACGCAGGCTTATAACTAAAGCCTTCTCACGTTACATTTTCAGTCAAACTAAATAATAATAAAAAGTGATCAATAGATTACCAGATAGCTGGTGCCTTTTTTTTATTTATTTATTTATTTTTGTTTAGTTTTTATTTTTCACCCATAACAGACATTTCTGTCCTCAGCCTTGATCTTGTTTGTATCCATGGTCACTGACTGTCAAGTCTGCTCACTGTGTGAAATTGCCAAAGGTGAAAATGATGGTGTGAGTTCAACAAGGGTGAAATGAGTGACAGTGATGCAGCTGAAGGGCTGCTGAGCTCGCCGCCTCACACGTTCGTTCGCCATGCAGCGCCTGATAGATTGACTCAGAAGGCCCTCTGTGCTCCACTGGGCCCGTTGAGCGCTACAAAATATGCAAGTTAAGATGACGCATGCCGAGCGGAAGCGGCGTTCAGGTAGCGCCGAGACGCACTAAACAACAATAAGATATTTGATCGACAACCTGACTGGTACAGAAAACGTTGGATCCATGCAAATGAGTGTTACGGGCATGCGATTGTGAAGTCAGAGAAGGTGGTAATACTAAATAATCTAAAGCTTCATGTCATTATGGCCAAAGATTGTCAAAAATGTATGATAAGAAAAAAAACAAGTAGTGAATGAATAAATCAGAAACCAACTCCAGTTGTTTTCATATAACAAACACTAAATCTTTTTCCAGAGACGATAGATTAATTTTGGAATAATTGAAATGTGCAGCTTTGATTCTTTTATTAATTATTTGTTTGGCAATTGTTTAGTTTTTACATTGGTAACCAGAAACAAAGGTAAAGTCATATAAATGAAGTTAATATGACTTGATATGCAATTTAAATAATTTATGTTACTTTTTAATTTCTCCATTCAAAAGAATAGCAGAGTTTTATTGAAGCCTGACGGATTTTCTCTGACTTTTCTTTTTTTTAAAATTATTATTATTTTACTTAAACCTCACATATCCCATTCCAGTTGCGGATATACCAATTTGCGCGACGCACACTAGTCAATATTAACATCTGAGCGATGCCTCATCAGATCATATTTTAGAAAGTGAAGTGAAAGTGGCTGTTAAATATCACCTGATGCTCTTCACTTATGTGCAGTATGTCACTCATAACGATTAGCTAATGTGCGATAGTATAACATTTTTTACCGACAAGGCCACGCGGTGAATTCAAGAAACTCCGTTGCCATAGGTGTACTGAACAATTAAACAAGAGGCTTACAGCTGGCGGTATTTTCTCGACGGCATTATGAATACGGCACTCAGAGCTAATTGAAACGTTTATTGTTGGAATCCATCTCAAGAGTTGAGGAACCTTGAGCTGGAAGTGGAGAGTGGTCGTTCACAAGCACTCAACTGCCACGTATTTGTTTTTGCCACTATCACTTCAAAGTCACATTGAGCTCCGACTCCCAAATGGTTCTTGATGCTTTGATCTTGAAGATGAGCTGCGACACAACGCTGAGCAATCTCGCTTATGTTTTCAAGGTGATACGGCAAAGCAAAAAAAAAAAAAAAACTCCTCCTGTTTCTTTGGCATGGATTAAATATGGTAATAATTATGCTCCAATAATGCCTCTGATGCTAATCAAGGAAAGCGAGATCATGAATGATGCGACGTGTAGCACTGATTTATAAACAAAAAGATGTTGACAGGGCTAAAAAAAGACATCAACACTACCGCGATCCATCTCATATACTGTATATCACCCCCCCCCCCCCCTCTCAAAATAATATTCACGACCGTGGAAATGTGATAGGCAATCAAATCTCTGGTGACTCTTCGGTCGCAGTCTAGACGAATATATTCGACCGGTGTCTCAGGTTTCTCTGAAGGCCCTTTACATGTGCAGATAGGCAGCTGAGTAGAGATAAGTGTGTCCACATCCTGTCCTCAATATTCACATTTTCAAGTTGAAGCACAATTAAAATCTAGCTTTCAAAGTTTCAAACTCGTTTCTAAAAGAACAATCATCTTAAAGTCTTTGATAAAACGGTTTGATTATTGTCGTGTTTCTCCCTGTCTTTGTTCTGTTCGTAGCACAATTTCAATGTTGTTGGTTTTTTTTTTTTTAAATATCAAACAATGCACAGGCAAATGATAACTTCAATCTAATTTGTTGCACATTGATATTTTACCTGTTTAGAGAGTAATACAAAAAAAAAAGAAGGCCAAGCTTCAGGGTGTTCTATCGCTCGCAGTCAAACATTGAGAAACCAGACGTGAGAAGTCGAGCCCTTTTCCAATCTGGACATGTCGGGTCCTCGCAGGTTTGGCTGCAAATGTCAAGCTCCAACCGGGGAGTTGGAAGTTGAAAGGTCAGAATTAAATCTGAGCTCGGCGGAGATTTCTTATCTTATAACGCTCGGTGAGAACGAAATTTGTTATTTAGACCGAGGAAAGAAGTAAAAAGGTCAGAGTTGACTTTAACTCCAGCTGCCGCGTGTGCACAGTGGCAGATGTTGCTGCTGTGAGATCTGAGCCGGGGTTTGCTTATTTACAGCCGTGGCCCCTTCACCTCACTTATCATCAGATTGCTTCTGACAATGAACAAATTGGGAAACTATGTGCCACTCCAGTGTAAAAATAAAATACCGTACCAGTGAGGCAGCTGTGATGATTGTCTATTATTAGGCTGAACGACACAGAACACAAGCTGGACATACACTGGACACAACATAACAAATACAAATTGTATAAACATGCTGGCATCTCTATTTTAATATTAAACAAAGAAAAAAAAAGGCTTTATTTAATAATCACAGATCTTGATAGGATTAATCGATCTGTCAAAATAAATGACCATTTATATTTCATTACTCCTATTCACATAATGCCATGTTTAAATTATTGTCTCAAAATTGTTTCAGTTATCAGTCGTCGTATTATTAAAATGTGCATTGTATAAACATCACAACAAACTCAAATGTGTCTACATTTATTATTGTTTTACATAATGATTCAAGGTTTTGCTTGTTGTACACTCATACATTGTTAATCCTTACTAATATATATTTTTATTCATATGCATCTTGTGTATTTAGTTACAAGAATCTAATTAAGGATGAACAAAAATCTATCTTAATTAAATTAGAAAATACACCTTAAGATTTATCAGCATGCCGTACATGAGATTTAATTGAAACGAATACAGTACAGTTGTAACTTTGACAACGTGCCACAGACGTGTCTGTTTTTTTCAGAAGCATATAAACACAGGTCTTCCAAAAAAAAATGTAAATATGTGGATTTCTATTTCCAATGCTGGTAGGATTTGTCTTAAATGTTGTGACGGTGCAGCAGTCCAACGTCGTTTGACAGCCTGCGTCCTCACTGTCCACCGAAGACCACCAGCGGTGCAGCAGGAGTGGCGTCTTTGCCTCCTGTGCACAATCCCTCTCATGTCTCCTGCCCTCACGCCGCCTCGCTCAGCCATCCATTTTAACCGCCAATGACCTCAAAGCGCTGAGGTTTTGGCTGTAGAAATGAGTGGTCTTTCCCAAGTGTGCAGTTAGTCGCTGTGCTGCTGGTAACACATCACCCCTCCAACCCAGCAGCACCCCTCCTCCTCCTCCTCCTCCTCCTCCTCCTCCTCCTCCTCCTCTTCCTCTTCCTCCTCCTCCTCCTCCTCTGCTGTGGTGCATCACCCCACTCACTCGCTTTCAATCTCTCCTTCTCTCTCCTTCACTCCCTGGCTTAATATTGATCTGAATTCATTTGTTTCCTATTGATCTGCCACTCCACCCTCTGCCGCATTGAGCAAACACAAGGACACACACCGTGCACACAAAAGCCCACAGATGCAGCGCATGCGCGTCTCGCACAAGCCTCGCACGTGCACCTATATACCCAAAGAATGAATGGCTTTAAAAAATTTTAAAAAAACACGTCAATTTAAAGGCTGTTAAATGTTCGCTGCTTTTGAAGGTTAATATGCACGCATGCCCACAGGCTGACACACCAGCAGTCACACACTCGATCGGGGAGATTTCAGAGGCTGAAAAGCACGACGGCTTGGAGAGGTCTCGGCTCAAGCACCCGGCAAGCTAATGACATACAGAGCAACCTGGATTCTGTGTTGATCCAACACTTCAGCAGTGAGATGAAAACATAGGCAGTGCGCGGCGGCCACTGGCAGGCGACACGATTACAGCTGCGGTTCATTTCCCAGATTTGCTGAATTCGCACAAACAAATGAAATGAATTCCTATTGGTCGTAATTGTTCAGAGAGGTAGATGAGCCAAGGTGACATTAGTGGCAGGAATTGAGTTTTGGCTTGAAAACCATTTAGAGGCTTCCCAATAAAATGATCAAGTCACATCAATCAAGGTTAAAAGCGAGGCTGTTTTCTTAAATTGGCTTTCCTAAAACTGCTTCATAGCAAATATCTTTTTAAATACTTGTGCGATACACTGTCCAATTAAAACAAACCGAAAACCAAAACAAAGATCACACTTGTACAGAAATAGCTTTATCAACATGAGCGCTGAGGCTATTTAAACAATGTTTCTGGCATTATTCCATGTTTTCCTCGAATTGCCAGAGTACACAAATAACTTGCTCTCTCAGGATGTTCCTATCAGAATCTGAGCTGAAAACTGATAATTTAACATTTTACCTCTTCTGTATGCCAACGTGGGCCTGATATTCAGAAGCTGAGATTTCTCGGTTTTGTATTTTTTTCAATAGGTCGTATTATTTCTATTTCTTTGAACTTGATGAATGCGGCACTCTGAATGCCTCACAACAAGGACTCACAATGTTTATTATTTGTAAATTTAAGAAACATTTGCCCCTATTGACTTTAACTGCATGCCTTTTTATTCTGCCTTTTAGTGCTGTTTTGTTCGTAATCCTCAACAATCACTTGACTTCTGTTGTGGTTTGAGGACACAATAACAATTAGATTGTTTTGAACGTTACCGAACTCCTAAACTCAACTCGGAATCTTCACGCTGCTAGGCTCACAGACACTCCGGTTAACACGCAAATCTGATGGTTCGGGTCATAAAAATGTATATTCATTAATAGGAAATGACTTGTGGGTTGGTACAGTAATATATAATTAGTGAGGGGAACAAAACAACATGAATTGTTTAGCATCTGAGCATTGAGGCATGAAATAGTATTCCTGTGAGTATATAGCCAGAGAGATGGATGTTGGCAGATAGAGATGGTTGTGCCAGTCAAGAGGTCAAACAAAAGGTAACTAATATCTAAACACTGACTCGCAGTGAGTTAACTGGACACCCTGCTGGGTAGTAATGGTGTGTCTGGTGTGGGTATTCAAAGGGATGATTTGTTTGCGTGGTTCGATCATCTTTGCTTACATGAAGATTTGGGTAATATTAGGTCTGTGCCTAAGCTAAACCTAAGCTTTAAAAGAATGAAAAAAAAAAAAAAAGTTGCCGTCGCTTTCTGCCTCACTGGAGCTTCTGGCGAAATGAAATGAATCAGGCCTTTGCATGTAACCAGGATCAGTGGGTCTTAATCTCGCCACAGGATTTTCTTTTTCCAATAAAAACCCATCCAAGTGGCACCTCGCCATCTTCAACAAGCTGTGATAGGTTGACCAACTTTATCACAGGCCCACCAGGCCCTTTCTACATTTTTGGTTGGTGGCATCAAGTTGCCATGGCGGCAGACTGTTTGTCCTGCCCTCTGACCTCCTTTCAGGACATGCTGTGCTCAGTCAGACTGCATCTCCAGAAGCGGCTCGAGTTCAAAGGGCCGGGGGGGGGCGATGAAGGGGGAGAGAGGCTCTGTTTCCTCCTGGTAATATTAGATAAGATGCACCACAGGCAATACTCTGCCTAAGCTCTTCTTAAGAGAACATATAGATGTATACATACATGTGGGAGTGAATGAGTGCGACACAAAAGCCACAGATCTCAGTCTTTCTTTCATTGTGTTGCCGTGTCTTAATTATTGCATTTGTTTGGCTTACTGCTGCTTAATTTATGACATTGGACTGCCTTATCCAGTGTTATTGATGTATTATTCATCGCCGTTGTCTTTAAGCTTCTTCAGTCTACATGTATATTTGTACCACCCTCTCATTCATGCTTTGTTGATAGCAGAGTATTCATTCTCACCATTATGTCCCACTTTGTTAATGCGTTTTACACTGCCTGGTGCTTTTTCTGTTTTAAATGTCAGTATTCCCCTCCCTGTTCCTGTGACCCATTATGAGTTACTGATCTTGTTATGTTCTTTGATCAATGTGTTTGGGTTTAAGCTTAAGATTTAACAAGTGAACTCTTTGCCATGTATAGAGGGGATGTAAAGCCGTGTGCAGGTGACGGACTCGATCGTGTTTTTCAAATCCCAACTTCTCGGTTCACGTTGTTTATTGATGTTTCCCTTCCTATCCTGTGGTATGCTAATAATCTGCATGGTGCTCTGCTGATTCCAGGAATGCCACGGTCAACCATCGAGGCTCCGCAGCGAGGAACGAGTCACGGGGAAAAAGCCGGAGCGCGATCCCAGTCGTGAGGTAAAACGCTTTGACAACATCTGTTTCTCCCCGCTTCTCCCAACAAAGACACAAATGAGCGAGCAAAGCAGAGCGCTTGATAGATCAGAGGCAGTGATGGAGAACAGGGGCTTCAAATGTACAGACACACCGACACCTCCATGTGCCTCGGCTTCTTTTTTCATCTCTGGCAGTCTCTCATTCTTCTCTTGTCTCTTTTATTTTCACTCTCATCATAAAACGCAAGTTTTCCCCAACTGACAGTGTGTTCCCAAACAAAACTGTTCAATTGTCGGCGCTATAAAGAATCCCGACCGGTTTAACCCATTGAAACCTGTTGGAGGAAGGCTAAATTGGAGAGCCATCATTGTATGTTATTCAATGTAATTGCAAATGGGACCTCACATAACGGCTCGGTCTTTTCTTTTCTCCCTCTTTGACAAACGCGCGCTTCGCAAAGAAATAAATGAGTGCGTAAACCCACAAGAGCTGCCAGGCATCATTTGTCACTTACCGAGTCAAACAGGCAAAAAGAAAAAAAAAAAACAATTTAAAGTGGCACATATCATTTAAAATAATGACGTACTGGACGCATTGAAAAGCTGCCATTATAAAAGCAGAACAATAAATTGTGAGTTTACTTTTTTTATACATATGAATATATACTTGAATCTGCTGCGTGCACTGTACACATTTGTGAACACTCACACACAAATGTACCTCTCCTCTCCTACTCACACACACACTGGCCCACACAACCCAATAGCCATTGACAACAGTGCCCTAGCAACCATTGGGCATCATGCCAAGCCACTGAGGTTGCCTGGTAGTGTGTTCCCATGGCAACGCTTTCTGCCTTTGTAAATAAGGTACTAGGAGAGAGAAAAGGGGGGGTTTGGGAGAAATTGCACTACAGAATCTCATTCTGTCTTGAGAGAAGCTAATAATTTATTTTAGTGAGAAGCTGATGGTTATAGTGGTCCTGCACCAGGCTGAGTTGTCACTCAGGAGGTGCATTAACGCCAGTGAGGATCAGAGGTCTGAGTCCTCACCGCTCGGTCAAACCTAATGTTTTTTTCAGAAGCACAGAGGAGGAGCATTAGACCTTTCCCAGGTCTCTACATTGCTTCTCCTATAAAATTTAGTCGGAAAATAATGGCTGCACTTGCTCCAGTGAGGGCAATGCCAAGGCTTGTTTTTCTCAGAATACTCATAGTTCTGCATCTCCCATCATAGAATTTCTTTTCATGTTGACTCTTGCTATAATGTCTTTTTCTGATGGGATTTTTTTTATTTACTATCCACCAAGTAACAAACAGTTCGGTTTAGCTGAACGGCGGCGTCCCTCTGTCAACATGAAAAGGGCCGGCAGTGGCCCTTGGCCTTGAGTTTGAGAACCGCTGTCTGCATTCCTGTTGAGCTGGCACTTGCCAGTTTATTTGCTGTCACTGGGCAGATTTCACTCCTCTCTGCCCCAACAGTGTTTGGGTGGTGCCTTAGTGTCTGTGCGTCATTTCTCAAAGACAACGAGTTGCGGAGAGCCACCTGAATTCTTTGTTCCATCGTCAATGGCTGAGTCAAGATCATTTTGTTTTGTCTTTTTTTATGTATATGTATATGTATATGTATATGTATATGTATATGTATATGTATATGTATATGTATATGTATATGTATATGTGTATGTATATGCATATGTGTGTGTGTATATGTATATATATATATATATATATATATATATATATATTGACCAAAGTGGCTTGTTGCGAGGCAGATGTGGGCTTGGCTTCAGTAATCGTCTCATTAATTTTCTCTCTCCAAGTCAGTCACTCACTTGTGTTTTGTGGTAGTTTTCTTGTGTAGAAAACAGTGAGGTCTTCAGTGTTCTTCTTTTTTTCATACTGCTGGGCTGTTGATCCGTTTTATGCTCTTTTGATATAAATGTTCTGCTTTTTTTTTTTTCTCTTTTCTTTTCTTTTCCTTTCCCTTTTCTCTCTTTTTTCTTATTTTCATTTGAAATACATGCCATAAACATCACATTTAGGTAGCAGTAAAGTTTTATAGGTTTTAATATACACTGAATATAACTGATTCTGTTTGGGATTGTTTCACAAATCATCTGTGGTGCTCTCACTGCATGAACAAAGTAAAAACTGAATTTGAAAGAGAGCTTTATGCTCTTAGCAAAATGTAAAAAAAATAACAGGATCATTTATAATGCTCTCGTCTCTTCTTTTAGTTTTAATTCAACACCTGAGCCAGTGAAGCGGCCAAAATCAGCCTAATGTATGATGATCAACATCTTTTTACGTATTTCTAAGACCAACAAAAAAGCGCCATTGTAGGATGTAACAACAACAATGAATTTGAATTGAGACAGCACAGAATTTCCAAAGATATGTGAAACTATCACTTTTAGAAAATGCAAATAAAAAAACCACCTCTTGCCAAAAAAAATCACATTTTGCATTGAGCTGATGAACAGTGTGTGAACTTGCTGATGAAATTAGACCACCGGTCGTCCAAATGCTGCAGTTTTATCTGGTTCACTGACTGTTTCAGGCACAGTGGTAGTTTATTTAACTACTATTTATATAACCAGTATTCTGCTGCAGTATAGGCTGTATTTTGCAGTTATAGTGGCATTTACCTGTCATCTCAACAAGACTTCCCTGCAATTTTGCCAAAAGGTTATCTTCTCAGAACTTTTGAAGGGTTTGGCACAAGTGATCAAAACACTGAAACAAAGATTCATGCTGAGTACTTAATGAGCGCTTTGGCCACAAGCTTTCGTGTGGCACAAATGTTGCCACAAATTTGAATTAAAAGTTGGGTCTGTGTAATTGTCTTTGTGTTTTTTTTTTGTGTTTTTTTTTCACACACTGTTTAGCAGAGCCAGATTTCAGTTATGGTGATTTTAGGTGTCGCTTGCTTGTTCGGTGCTTTTGGTCCAACGCGATTCATTTGTTCTCACTCTCGAGAGGGGGAATTATAAGTCTCTCAAGGCTTCACCTGAGCCGACACCAACCAGAGTTTGGTGTTATAAACCATCCGTACTCTCTGGTGCAGGGGCAGAATCCTCTGGCACACAAACACGCCCAGGCAGATTGGCAAAGAGCTGGCATTGGCACAACCATGCCGCATGCTTGCGTGATCCGACTGCCAATGAGATGGTGAGAAAGGTTAAAAAAAAAAAAAAAGAAAAGGGGGGGGGGTGCAATCAAGGGGATTGAAAGAAGGGGGGGGGGGGCTCAGTTGGCATGAACAGAGAGATTGTCTTGGGGGGGCGAAAAAGAGAAAAGTTGTTAAAGATTTTGAGGCATGAAATGTTCAGCGATGAAGGACAAATAAGAGGCACTTAGAGAGGCGGGAGGACGGCCAAAGAAAGAAAGAAAGTGAAGGGTGGGTGGAGGGTGGGCTTTTAGAATGGCAGAGGGCAGTGGAGAGAGGCGAGGTGAATGGGTTTGCATCTGGAAGCTCGCCAATAAAAAAAATAAATAAAAAAATGCACACAATCAATGTCTCTATTAAGCATATGGTGTTGCCAAAACAGGGCCTTTTGAAGTTAATACTTAGTTGGCTCTTTTTCCCTTTTATTAGTGGCTTGATGTTAAATCTTTAGTTAATGGAATTGGACAAGACCCATCACAGACGCGCATGATCCTAAACACACATCTACCTGTGTGGCCCATGCTCGTTGACTTGCAGCAGTGGTTGGAGCCGGCAATAGAGTGAGTAACCTTTGGAGGGCCTGGTGATACACCACTTGTCTGCTCGTCTTCAGACTCCTCCATCTATGGCACATTGACCAGGTCTGAATAGAAGGCCCAGCAACTCAGCATGTGCAGCAGCTATCAAGTAATCAATGAGTCCTTGAGGCACACAGGAGCAGTGTCAAAACACAGCCATTGACTGCTAACAACAGCCAATTTGCTGCTTTTGCAGGAGATCACCTCGGCGAGATGTCGAACGTGTGGGTGCACCCCATTATTTATGGAGTATAATGAAGGAGATTGACTGGATAGTGCTGTTACTCCAAATTGTCATCCAATTACTCACCCATTAGATCTCTATTTGCCGCATTGGAAACTGTTCTACGATGCACCAATTTCTGGATCACCCTGATTGTGGTTTATTAAACGGCACAAATCAGCCCCTGTCGTTTTAATGTACACCGGTGTCTGACACCATCTTGAGTTTCTGATGAGGTAGAAAGAAATACGAATAACTACTTAATAGGACGGTCTTTAGAAGATCGGTGGAGAAATTAATGTTTGCACCGTGCCCCCCGCTCAAATTGGACCTGTGTGTGGCCGTTGGGGAGAATGGTCATTTCTGGAGGCCAGACCTCTGCAGCATTACTTCACATCTTTCACACAATTTGCCCGTGTTAATATAAAGGTCTCGGCCCCAGCCACATGTTCTTCATCATCGCTGTAATGGTATTACGTAACATTCGACACTAATCCACCGTCACAAGTTCAGCCTCGCCTTTTTAGGAACACGCAGCCTTTCAGAACGTGAACTTTAAATTATGTTTAACTACAAGTGAAAATACAAAGTAATCTTGTCAAAGACTATTCATAGTGTTTGCAACTTTTAACAAATTTATTTGCACAAGTACTCGATTCAATTTACCTGGATATCAAATACATTCACGGTCCCTTTCTGAAATAGATAAATAGTTGATAGAAACCAATCCAGGAACTTTAAAAAAAAAAGAAATGTTTGCAAAGAATATATAAAAACAGTTTGACAATTTGAAATTTTTGTCATTTTTTCATTCAGCATTCATTCTTTTAATCTTTCTTCCGCTACATTCACTTCCATCAAAACTCCCATCATTTAAATTATTTGTATCATATTGCAGTTTCTACAATAAAATTGTGGCAACAGAAATTTAGACCATAACGTTTGAATAATTCAAATTGTGGACATTTTCAGGAGATGTTTGTGTAAATTGTGTGTTTTGAGGAGCGACAAGCCCTTTTTTTTTTTTTTTGGTCAATATTATGCAGAAGAAAAATACCTCTGCAGACAAGCTTTTACTGAATGTAACGTGCAGTACAAATAAAATGTGTTATTATTTCAGATCTCTCCTCTTTTCTTCAGAAATTTCAGGTTCCTGGGCCCCAATTGAGATCAAATTGGTCTGTGTGTGGCCAGTGAACAGAAATGAGTTTGACACAACCTGCCCCGACCTCGGCGACGGAGCGAAATGCCTGCAGTCTCAGAGCAGCGCCTCAGTAATGACACACATGCGGATAATGAAGCACACTCTGAGCAAGCCTCTCCTTGAATTGATTGCGCTCAGTTGTACTCGCAAAAAAAAAAAAAAAAAAAAAAATGAATGAAAAGGAGCCCCCAATTTTCAAAACCTTCTAACTTTCACAACTCGGTGCTCCGAAACATAAGGCCACAATGATTTTAGAGAATCATAAAGATTTCGCTGTGCCTTCTTGTCAGGACTGCAGTGAGAGTGTGTGTGTGTGTGTGTGTGTGTGTGTGTGTGTGTGTGTGTGTGTGTGTGTGTGTGTGTGTGTGTGTGTGTGTGTGTGTGTGTGTGTGTGTGTGTGTGTGTGTGTGTGTGTGCGTGCGTGCGTGCGTGCGTGCGTGCGTGTGTGAGATGCTTCATTTGAAGGATAGTCCAGAAAAGTGTTTTTTTTTTTTGCACCTTTTTACAACAAGGTGACGATATAACTAACTTCATGACAAATTGTAGGCAGGCCTGCACAATGACGCACTCTCACTATACAAACAGAAAGGAAATATATTGCTTTGAATTGTATTTGGATGAATCTTGAAAAAAATAAATTCGAACTCGGGCAGTGTGGGGAACAAAAAACACATTCAGAGAGACACTCAACCTGCAGCATGCAAAACTTTAACCAGGGCAAAGTGCCAGTGACTTTAATTCCAGCGCTGGTGTTGTGAATGATTCACAAAAATGACTGAGCAAAATATGAAATGTCTATAAATCTGTTATTGAGCTGAAACCATCAGTTTCATAAAGTGGGCTTGAATTCATAATTGTTACTGTCCTTGATTGGGGACATTCCTTACTACTGAGTTCTATATTGATTCCAGGGAACCACTAGTGAAACAAGTCAAATTTTGGTGTGTTTTGTAGTTAGTTTTAAACGTTTTCCATGAAAATATTGTCGGTGTATTCAGAGCCCTTTGAAGCTTTTAACCAGTTCTTATGATGGAGCTGAAGTACGAGGCTCTTTGTGTTCTGGAGGTTAAATCTTTGACCAGGCAGGATAAGAGCTGATCCGGGTGAACAATTTAAAAAATATTTTCTGACATCCTTACCTTGTTTTCATTATTTGGATGAAAGTACTGCCACAGTGCTGTTTATTCCTTCTTCATTTTCAACTGTGCTGTTTTATCGTGGCGAGGAGAGTTGCTGCTGTCTGAGAGCTCTCCAGCTCTGAAGAGAGGCCGTGAAGCAGCTTTAACAAGTATAAAACACTATATTATTAAGTGCTGACTAACCGTGTTTAATTGTTTTGCCGACTCGTTGCACATATCTCGATTGACAATGTGCATGTGCATAAAAAAAAACAACAAAACATTGATTTTGATGCACAGTGCACATATGCTGGTAGTTCCTTTCGTAGTTTTCCACAACACTCCATGGTGGAAGCTGTTTTCAAGGACTCAAAATGTCGTCATTCAAATGAACAGTTAAAAAAACAAAACAAAAAAAACAGCAGAGGTTCACTGGTCTGAATAATGAAGTCATAATTTCAACCACAACATAAACTGCTCGCTGCTTTTCTTTGTCTCATGTGAAGGAAAATGTCTTAAGTTTCTAAGATCTGATGCAGGTTGTTGTCTTTTTCAAAACGCTCCAGCGGGTGGGTGAAGAAGCAGTCAGGATATGCCTCTGCAGGGTTTGGAAGGATATCTGTGGCGGTACACAGGAGTTTAACCAGTGACGCGTAGACAAAGAGACGACGCTCCTTGGTGCAGCTGCAGAGGTCATATCTTATAATTTGTCTTCAGGGACGATGGCAGGAGCAGAATTTAACTGTTGGCTCTGTCGAACAGCAGCCGCCGTAGAGGAGTATCAGACTTTAACCTCTGGGAAACAGAAAACGAGTGCTCAGTGGAGCTGAATCGAATCTTTGAGGATACGGAAGATTCCAGCAGCTCCACTTGCAGAAGTAGGTCAGGCAGACGCCTACAGTGAGCAACTGCAGGTTAAGTGCTTGTCTTTGTATTCAGAGACAGTGAAGGTCTGCGTTGGCCTCTGATGGGTGGGGGGGGGGGCGTCGGTGTACTGAGTCTACCCACAAGAGGGAGACATGGCCACAAAAAAATGCTTTATTTCAAAGCATAGTGGAAAAACTCTACAGGCAACCTGCATTCTTGTTGCATGTCACCGGGGGCAAAGTGCAGGCAAACAGGGAAGGTGTGAGCCTGTGATGAATTCATGAGATCCTGAATGAAGTGGGACGGACAGATGAGAGGCGGGCAGACAGATCTGTGCCTGGATGAAGGAAGAAAAGACTCCAGCTCTGACCCCAGCGCCGGCGCTCTGCAGTGTGAGGTAGTTGGTTGTATGGTTTCGCATAATAAACAGCCTGGAGATAACTGTACAACCTTCTAGCTTTCCCTGCGGAGTCGCCCAGACTTCGCGTGAATGCCGTCGGCCCGGACGTCCTCTGATGTGGTGAGTGTGAAGACAAAAGGACTGAAAGTTTGAAGGGAGTACTTCCAGCTGACCCTTGGCTGTTCCCTTCTGAGATATCAAAAGAAGAAAGTGTGGCGGGTAGATGAATTACACAACATTTTCAATTATGTTCAGCAGTCTTTTATTAGAGTTTTACTGAAAATATATGCATTTTTGTGTGTGTGTGTGTTGAGTCAAAGGCCCTCGAAACTACAATTTGACTGAATTACTTAATGAAAATGTTCTGACATTACCAGATCTGAAATAATGAGGACTTCTCCTTAGATTCAGTCATAGTCACACAATAGTTAAGCTACCGAACAGCTTGGGTGTTGAAGAAGAATCTCATAGATGTGCAATACTAATCAGTCTGTGCTGTGGAGGTCCAGCTAATCCACACATCGATTTACCCACCTTGCTCTGCAGTGCTCTTTGATTTGTTATTTGGTGCAGTCTAACGGGGTGTCGAGCCAGCTATCAATAGTGGTTTGTCTCCGTGCTTTCTTGGCATGCCGACCACAGAATGTGTCTTCAGACGGCGTTGCGCTTCGGCGTGTGGAAGCGTCTCAAAAGAATCGGGGGTCCCTGCAAAAATGCATGTTGTTCTACGCGGGCTCGGTCGCATTGTGCATTGAGTTTCTGTCCATCAGCATCTTGAACGCCTCCACCTTGGCTTTTATTTCACACCGGTGTGTAATTCACAGATGATTCTTGTTTTTATTGTACGCAGACACACTGGGACGTCTGCGATTTTCAGTGCGTCTTTTGTCAGTTGACAAAAAAGGAAGGCAGGGAGAAAAAAAATCTCTAAAGTGAAGAGCGAGCGCCGTGCGAACGCGCTGCTCTCTGTAGTCATGGCAGATAATCACAGTGTGCCCAGACGTTGGGAATCAGCGTGTCCTGAAGCGCGAGGATGTATGTGAACTTGCTTACTGCCTCCGCCTACTCCCCCCCCCCCCCCCCCCTCCACTCCCCCCCACCCCACCCCACCCTCCCCCTCTGTCCCCCAGTGTGTCTGGCTAGTGGCTCAGACACCCAGTATCCGCATTGCGTTGCCGTGCTCCGGCAAGGAAGGGGGGAAAAAGAGCACATATCAGCAATCTCTGCCGAGCACTGCTCTTTTCTGCGCGCACACAAAGAAACGACTCCCAGGCATGTTCCAACTCAAGAGGAAATCCAGCCGTCACAATGGAGCCGCTTGCCACCCCGCTATTTATCTGAGGTGGCCGAGCCCCGCACTTGTTTTTCCACATTTAATGCTCATACAGTTATTTAGCATTCAAACGGCTGAATTGTCTCATTGCCAGCGTTCGCGTGACACTTTGTTTGCCGTTTGAATGTGATTTAAAAAGCACCATTGACAGCTTTCTCGTCCGTGGTGTAAGTTGATTGAGAAGAATCTCCGCCAAAGTTTAACCTGCATTACGTCACAGGTTGAGATCTACCGTACGAGTCTGAGGCGGCGGGATTGACGGTGAATTGTGTGGACTTGTTAATGAAATATGGAAGGAGAGCAGCCGTGTTGTGGTCAGAGCGGCTGGGAGGTTAATCACCCCTGGGCTCGCTGTGGCTTTGATCCTCGCGCTGTGTAAAATCCACAGCCTCCGTCTGCAGGCTCCCCTCCGCCGCCACGCCGCCCCCCCCCCCCCCCTCCCCTCCCCCCTCCCTGCCTTCGTACTCACTCTCACACAGATGCACGTGTGCACAGCGGTGCACGAGGACAAATGTGAGCACACACCTCACACACGTTGCCCCTCCCTCCCTCCCTCCCGCACAGCACATCGACTTGCTCGCAATCCTCCAGATGCATGGAGTTCAAACACACACACACACACACACACACACACACACACACACACACACACACACACACACACACACACACACACACGCGCGCGCACACACAGAGTGTAATAGACACCCACGTAGAGACACATGGCATCATGTGAACGTAGACTTTTTTCTTTTTTTTTTCCAGGCAAGACAGGGCGTCACGCCTGAAAAAAAATATGAGGGGGTTAGAGAGTGCGGGAGAAAGAGGGGGTGGGAGTGGGGGGGATGAGGGGAGGCGGGGACAGAGTGGGAGTGAGTGTTGAAGCAAGAGAAGAAAGAACGATGGCTGGAGATACTGCATGCTTGCATAAGTGTTCGGTGTGTGTGTGTGTGTGTGTGTGTGTGTGTGTGTGTGTGTGTGTGTGTGTGTGTGTGTGTGTGTGTGTGTGTGTGTGTGTGTGTGTGTGTGTGTGTGTGTGTGCGATGTATGTAGGTGACACAGATTTATGAAAGGAGGGGGTCACAGCACTGTTGGTGGTGGAAGTGGGGGTGTTGGTGCTGCACTAGATAATGGAATCAGTGTGTGTGTGTGTGTGTGTGTGTGTGTGTGTGTGTGTGTGTGTGTGTGTGTGTGTGTGTGTGCGCGGCGTACCTGTCTCATAGACATTGCCTGTTCGGACTCTAATCGCCTGGAGAATTAGTGATGTGACTTGGCAGCGGGAAACGGGCAGAAAGCAGAGCCAGGGACGGCGCCGGAGCCGGAGCGAGGGATAGAAGGAGAGGAGAGACAACAGGAGGAGAGCAGGAGATGTAGGGGTAGCGAGAGGGGAATAGCTGTTTCAGTCTGCCGCCGCTCGTGCGAACGCTCACAGAAAGAGGAAGACTGTGAAGATGGGGCAGGATAGATTTGATCAAACCTTATTTTCTTTTACCACCGGATTAATAGTTTTTTTTTTTCTTTTTCTTTTTTTTTTTTGGTCAGAGGGAAAATGGATCAATAACTCATCGTAAGAGTGTGTTCTGCTGCACTGTGAGCGTGCACCTGCTTTATGTACATGCACTTGTTGTGGTGCACATGGACATACAGTAGGTGTGTGTGTGTGCGTGTGTGTGCGTGCAGTTGCGAGCAAAACCAGGCAAAGGCAAAGGGTGAGTTGAGAATGACTTGAACGGGACGTCTTAACAAATTGAGACCGGCGGTTCCCCTGGCCACCCGCCATCTTCCTTCATCTGTGTCCATCGTCACGTTCATTGTGCTTAAAAGAGATTATTGGGAATATTTCACGTCCTCCTCCCTCCAGCCTCCGGTTCACATCCTGCGTTCTTTGTCTCTGGTGCTTCAGAGAGCAACAGAGGAGCTCATAAAACTGGGGCAGAGGAGAAATCTCAAAGCGCAGAGACAAAGAGGAAATGGGGAGGCAGAGTAGATTCTCACACGGCGGCATATCGCCGCGTGTACCGTGCTGCCCCGGTGGCGCGGCGTGCTCGCCCGCGTGCGGGCTGGCGACGCATCTTGTGAGTCCGGGACGCGTTCCGGACGGCCGGCAGACGACGGGAGCCGCCGCGCGGACGGATTTCACGTCTGATGAAACTGGAGCGTTTCGTTTGAAGTCCCCCCGGTCGCATTCTTCATGTGGCAATCTGCAGCGTCAGGCTTTTTTTTTTGTGTGACATTTATTTCGTCTGGAGGAGAGTTAAATCAGTGTCGCTCCCTCAAGGCTGAACGTCGTTGTCATGGGGGAGTGATTGCATAATCCGGTGAGATCACAAGGCCTGTAGGAAATATAAGACGACAGTGTTGTCTGGGGCTCCGGGGCACAGCTGTCTGCGGACGTTACATGCAAGTGCAACATTGCACAAGCAGGAGAGTCAACTATACGTGCACGTGCACTGAGCGAAGGGCAATGTCGGAGCCGGACGACTCACACTGGCTTTGTGTCTGCAACTTCATCCATTCTGCAAGTCCTGATTTCTACGTCGTGTGTGCGTGCGTGTGTGTATGTGTGCGCGTGTGTGTGTCTATCTGTCTGCCAGCAGGGGGCATCAGGTTGTCTCACAGTCGTTGCAGCACAGACCTGCACTCAGCACCAGGCGCTGGCTATGTCAGGAGGAAAGACAGTCAAATGAAAAGCAGCAACTTTATCTTCATTTATCAAGCCGCGTCCTCTAACCGAATCTCTCTCTGTTTTCACAGGATGTGATCCAGCCCGGGTCGTTGCAAGGCGCGTCCGAACGATACGTTTCATGTCGGACTCCCGTCGGCATCGGTAACAAACAATGGTAATAATTTCAAGTGACGTTACAAATTGTCTCTCGTTTTTTTTTTTTAACGGCACATTTTCTCAGACGCGACGTATCGAGTCGTTTTAAAATGATTCTGATGTTCAGGGTGTCACCACGACACGGACTTTTACCTTTAAAAATCTACATGAAATATTGATACACGTGAAGACGGCTGGAGGGTGAGGCATAGGTCGTCTCGTACGAAACCTCTCAGATTGCAGTGGTTTTTTCCCCAGGACTTGGTGTTGCGTCTCAGCCGGAGCACGACGCCGCCCGGCAAGATGGAAATCAAAACGCTCCTCTTGGCGTGGTCCTTTGTCCCTGAGACCCTTAACCTGTGATGATATGAAAGGTCACAGGTGAGGTCCTTGGGAACAAGGCTCGCATGCACAGACGTCTGGAGATCAGCTCGCTCTTCTGTCCTTTGAGAAAACGAGGAAACAAACAACACGCACACACACGCTGTGACCAAAACATGACATCATACTGTGAATCTGCAGGACGGTCACAAGAGGAGACGTTTAGTCTGCAGAGAAACTTTTTTTCCTCTAATCACGGAAAGACACAGAAATATTTTTCAGGTTTGTTTTTTTTGTTTTTTTGGAAGGGGGCAGAACATTCTGGCCGGCTTTGTGCTCTGAATACATTCGTGTTTCAATAATTTAAAAAAAGACAGCCAAAGGTTCATGACCCCGATTTATGAGTCACGAGAGATTTTTCAATTTGCTTCCAGAGACTGACAGCGACACTCAAGACCTGCAGAGAACTCTTATACAACAGCGAAGAATCAGATGCAGACATGTTGACGCCCTTCAGGTGTTTGTGTGAGATAAGATTTTTATTGACTGTATTATAATTAGATGCTTTTTTTTTTTGTGCTTACTGCATGAAAAACTTTACTCTGAAATATTTTCCTGCTATTTTGTTGTCAACTTTTTTCGAGATAAATGATCTGCATCCCGTCCTCCTGATGTGTGTAACGACCGACCGAATAAAATACATCAATCGGACTTTGCGGTTGTCCTGATTTCACACAGCCCCCCCCCCTCCCCCCGGGGGGGACACGTGAAGCTCATCCACAGAGGAATCCGACGGGAGGTAAACGTTTTGACGCGGGTAGTGATCCGGGGCCCCCGCTGAGAGCCGGAGTAGGAACTTCTCAGGTGAATAAATGGAAGTGACGTGCTCCTCTTTCAGCCATCTCGCTCTGACACTCAGCCCGGGTGGCTCGGTGTTCCCTGGCTCCGCCGCCCGCCGTGTGTTTGTGCATCCCAGGACAGTTGACATTGATTGTGCATGAGACAGACCGAGACACATTAGTACCCAGCTCGCTCCTGCTGCTGAAAAACACATTAACCGGCTGCATTGGGAGCCCTGTCTGGTAACCATGGCAAAGAACACTGGCGGATGGAGGGAGGGAGGGAGGGAGGGGGGTGGAGGAAGAGGAGCAGGAGGAGGGTTGAAACGGGGCAGCGGGTTCAGTGAGCAGTCTCAGGGGTTGTCTTTCTCAAACGCTCCTTTCCTTTCCTCCGGCCATGTCTGTCATTTTCTCCTGGATTCTCTCCTTCACTCGCTCGAACCGACGGCGTCTCCATCTCTCCGTGTCTCCTCGCACACCAAAAAAACACATTTGCATATTTCTTTTTCCCTCCTCTTCTTTGTGCGATTTCCCCTTTTGACGCTGACCTCATCACTTTGTCCTCATCTTGTTCTGCCCCCCATGAGCCAAAAAAAACCTTTTCATCAATATGTGCGTCTTTGTCGAAACAAAAATAACCTCCACTAAATGTAACTGATCATATTATAGGATTTGCTTTCATAATTAATAAATGAAGAAATCAAAACTCGTCATTGTCATAAAAAAAAATTTTTGTGCTTCCGTTTCTCCGACAGGCCCATCTGCACACCATCATTGGCGTTTCTTCTAGAAATCATTTACACCGCTTAGAAATAATAATTAGCTCTGTCTTTTTTTGCGGCTGGATTGCTCTTCTGCTCAAGTTAGTCAACTTAGGTTGTCTAACTTCAAAACAGAAAAGGCAAGCGTGGCCAAATCTAAATGACACCTGACTTCGCTAATTTACATCACTGTCATGGGAAGCAGAGCTCCAGAGCACATTGACAGTGCAGGTACACGTGTACAGTGAAACTTTAAAAATAGACATACCGCCTCAATTTCCACAGTAGAGTGGAAAAAAAAAAAAAAAAGGTACAAAGTCCGGACGATTTGGGTCACTGAGTTGGAGCCCATCGGAGCTGACTGTGGTAAAAGAGCAGGCTGCTCCTCAGACAGGTTAACGGCTCCTAACACAAAGAGACACACACTCACACACACCGACAGGCAATTTGGAGTCACCGGTTAATCTAACAAGCACGTCTGTAGACGGTGGGAAGAATCTGAAGTACTGAGAATTCACACTGAACCCTTAATGATGGGGATTGTTTTGCTGCAGTGACTTGGTGCTCTGCTAATTATTTCTTGACCTATTCATTTACAGCGATGCATTCAGCTTCGTGTCGGCAGGGCGGTCTGAGTATAGTTTGTTGTTTATCATCAACGTGACCCCAAATTAAATAATAAATGGATTTGAACTTTGAGCTACGGGGCTCCTGGAAACTCACAGTAGCAGACATCTTTTATGTACTTTTTCCATCTCTTGTGCTTTAAATACACTAATGGTCACTCTTATTTGGTCTTGTTCCATCTGTTCATGTGGAAAATCAGTGTAGAGATTGTTCAATTAAATAATAAAACACTTTGTTGGATGTTATTCTTACTGTGCATGTGTGTGTGTGTACACTTGAGTTGCACCCGGAGATTTAAATTATGCCCTTTATATCGTTCCTTAATTATATATATTAAAAATGACAAGCTCATAAAACACCCACACAACTCGTACATGTTTACATGTTTACCTACTCGACTGTCACAGTGTGTGTTTTCTCCTGATTGTGATTTACCTGTAGAAAGCAGCAGTGTGATTTACGTCCTACTGTTACAAATGGCATTGTTTTCCTCCAGTCAACTGCCAATAAGCTATAGCGTTCATCCTCGCATCTTCTCATGCAGACATGTAGAAACTGTTTTAAATGTAGTTTACATTTAATTTTAATCATATTCTGCTGCAGGAAACTTATGTGACACAAAAAGAGGTTTCGAGGGGAATTTGTGGAACTATGTGATATAATAATATTACATTTTTCCGTGAGAATGTCACAGATGTTCGGCCTCAGTCTTTGTGTATTCGTAATAAAATTGGTGAATGCTTCAAAGGTCTTATCATTTTACAATCTGTACTCTATAATGAGGATGTTTAGATAGATTTTTTTTTAAAGACAGTGAACTCTATTTATCAGTTCCTGCTGTGAAATGAATACTGAATGTTTGGTTAGTTTTTCCAGTGTACAAACTAGTCTGTAGAGGGCAGAGAAGAGTCACTGTCACACTGAATCACTGCCATGAAGCATGAGTGCAGCTCTGAGGGGCAAATGGGGACTCCAACCTGCTGTTTGGAAGATGCAGCAATTGTTCCAGGTGAGTGTATTTTGTATTTGTGGCTGTTGATTCTGTAAGGAACTTTCACGTTCTAAAGATTGTGAGAAAGCTTGCCTTATAAATGAAGTGAATTAACATTGACGTGCTGGTAGAGGAGCCAGCTATTCTTTGTTGTTATAGGAATGAGCAATATTGATGAATGGGGTATCAAACAATTGGTTCACTACCAGACAGCTTAAAGTGACCAGGAACCTCTAAGATATATAAAAACTGTGGAACCAAAACAAGCTCTTCAGGTGTGTGAGGGTGAGTTTAAACCACACTATTATTTAATACACTTATAACAAACTCAAGAATGAAAATACATGATTTAATTAAGTTATTCAAGTTTTACTCTCAAATTAATTCTACATCAAGGTCTCTTCTCAGCATTGAAGATGGATGGATGGATGGTTTCTCCTCAGAAATGAATGGTAAAACAAAAATCCTGCATAAAGAAGCCATCCCCCATATTTTTCTCTTATTATTGCAAACCTCCAAAAGTGCCCCCAAAATGTAGTGTTCCATATTTCATATCAAAGCTTAAATTTCAGAGTTAAATGTAAAACAACCCTTCCGTTTTGTTTGAAACCCGTTATTTATTTTTTCTGAATAGACTCCTGGGCTACAAATGGTGTGGAAAAAAACTGCATGAGACCCGCAGACCACCAGTTTAACATTTCTGATTTAATGATCTTAACAGCAGCTTTGAGCTCCTCTATTCCGCATTGGAGAAATTAAAGTGAAGCTCTGCTTCTTGGTAATTGTTTCCATTGGTGAATATTGTTAAATGAGCTCAATGTTGCCCTGTGTGCGGTTATAATATCTTCGCTAAACAATTTATGAGTGGAAATGAAATCTGCGGGAGCGGAACTGAAGATTCGAGCTGCAGTTTCTGTCGGAACTTGGAAGAAGGACACGGCCGTCCGGAAGCGGTGTGAAATTTGAACAGCCATCACAGCAACAATAAACGCGCACTTTCTCTTCGCGGTACATCTGCGCAATCCACATTTTATTCCCCAAAAATACGATAAAACAGACGCGAGAAGCCTCTTTGAGGTAAGACGCACACTCGGCTGTTTGCACAGTTTAATCTGCTCCACGCCGCCGGCCACTCTTTTCACTGAAGGCGACTATCTCCTGGAAAACAATCTGCTCCTCAGTCTCAGACATTGTTTAATAATGTTAACTTCATTCGTTGGGCTGGAGCTGTGGGCGCTTTGTGTCTGCATGGTTTTCTCGAAGTTTCCATGGTTTGGCTCTGTAAATGTGCAGCTTGAAAGAGCAGTTTGACGGGCAGCGGAGAGAAGTGTTGACGGGACGCCCAGCTCGGCTCACTTTCCCGCCGTTACCAGATTGTAATCCAGATAGTAGACGCAGCCACAACGACCCCTTCCGTTAGATCTGAGCCGGAGGTTCCTTCTGCCCACAGCAGCGTCTGTCCACCCTGAAAACCTGCTTCTCCACCGGCAGGGGGCGCCACTGCGTCAGTGTACCAACAATACTTGTTTAAAATGTTACACTTTGAGTTTGAGCTGTTTCAAAATCTACAGTTGTACTGAAGTTCATATTGATAAAGCTGATTATGAATATTTATGATCTGCAACCATTAATAATTTAAAGCCAGTAATAATTCTTGTCTGTCGAATGTCCAGGTGCTTCCAAGCTGAAGGCGGCAAAATGGAGGAAGAAATTGCGATGGCGGAGAGCGAACAAGCAGAAGCTGTGAGCAACAAAGTGGACGCCAGTGTCGACGAGGCGAACAAAACTCCAGTCAAAAGGGGACGGGGGAGGCCGCAAGGTTCCAAGAAGCTTAAGGTTTGTGTTTCAGCGGTCAGCATACCTTCAGATGATCCCAATGGCACACCGGCCCCGAGAGGGAGGGGGCGTCCAAAACTCTGCAGCACGACACACACGGAAGAAGACAGCGTGGAACACGGCCACAATGACGAGCCGGCGCCAAAGTCTCGGGGTCGAGGCAGGCCAAAAGGGTCAAAGAAACGGGACAGTGATAGAAACACGACGGGACAGTCTCCGCGGAAAAGGGGCCGGCCAAAAAAGTCCCTCGGTCAAAGTGCCGGTGAGAAAACTCCTGACTTGCCCAACGGTGGCACTGACCGGCGGAAACGGGGACGTCCCAAAGGCTCCGTGAAGCGCAAATTAGAAAGCTCCACGAGCGGGGAAGAGGGCGCCACACCGAAGAAACGCGGTCGGCCAAAAGGCTCCCTCAACAAGAAACCCCGGCTGGAGCGGGAATTGAGTGACGGTGACACAGAAGCCGATGACGTCTCGAACTCGCCACGGTCGGGTAGAGGCCGGCGGATCAAAGTGGTGTTGTCGCAGAGTTCTTCGAACGGCGTCTCAAAGACGCCTCGAAGGGGAAGAGGGAGACCGAGAAAAACTATTCCCCTCTCAGGCGGCTCGCAGCCCGCGAAGAGAGGACGAGGTCGCCCCAAAGGCTCGTCGAACAAGAAGCCCGCCGCCTCCAAGGCGCACGGCGGCGTTCGGAAAGTAGCGGCGAAAGGGAAGAAGCACGGGCGGCCGCGGTTACACCCGCTGCCGGCCAAGAGAGGGAGGCCGAGGAAGTATCCTCTCCCATCGCCCGAGGAGCTGAAGAAGCCCAAAGTGTGGAAGCCGCTCGGCAGACCGAGGAAGTACCCCCGCGTCGACCCGCCGGAAGGAGCGCCGGCGGCTCCCCGCCGGAGTCGCGGTCGGCCCCGCAAGTCGGAGTCCAAAAAAGGCGCTCACCTGCGGAAAGGCGCGCCGGCGGCACCGCGGCAGCCCTACGACGGCCCCCCGAGGAAGCGGGGCCGTCCCAAGAAAAGCGAGGATGGCGGCCCACAGAAAAAGCGGGGGCGCCCCAAAGGGTCGCTAAACAAATCCAAAAGCGTAACACAGCCCGACGGCGCCCTGCCCAACCACTCTCAACCGCCGAGCGAAGTGGCGGAAGCAGAGGTGGTAGAAAAGGGGGAGGAGGACGTCTCGGTGTCGGCGGAGCACCAAGTCAATACAGGAGAAACTCTCAGTGACACGACCCCGTACTGACGACCCACCCCCCCCCTGAAAGAAAAAAAAATTGCTGTAGTAATTGCATTTTAAAACATAGAATACATTTTCATCAATGAGGAAAAAGAAAAAAATGTTTTTAACATGTTGTCAGTTGGCTAGGCTAGATATTCTGCAGCTCCTCTGATTCTCTCACTAACTTGTTCGTTCTTCCTGTGCTTCATTTGATTCTTTTTTTTTTTTTTTTTTGATTTTTTTTTTATACATTTGTTTTTGTCATCTGAATAAGCGGAAGTACTAATAATCTTTGACTAGAACTGGCATGATGTGGAGGTGAGTATTATAGAGTGACTGTCCCTGTTTTCACTGTACCCTTCATGTGTAGTTGTTTGTTAGTTTAGTTCGTAGTAAAACGGTTGCTGGGGGAAACTTCTCCGATGGGGAAAATCCCACAGAAATGTTGGAAAGTATCTGTCAACACAGTTTCATGTTAAGCAATTCTTTTTTTGTTTTGTTTTGTTTTCATCTATTATATATATATATATATATATATATTAAAAAAAGATGTTCCTGGATCTGACATCACTTTTAATTGAAGAATGAACAGAGTTGGCGGCGCGGCGACGCCTCGTCCACTGAAACTGCCGCTCGGAGTGGAGTTTCATGGCTGGAGGTTTAGTTTGTGGCTCCAAACCATTGCACAAGAAAAGAAAAAAGAAAAATTAAAGGGAATCTGAAATATTGCATACAGTGAACACTACTTGCCCTATATAGATAAATATTGTGTTCCCATTACGGCGATAATTGATATTTTTCTATGAAACTTGACAAGTATTCTTTATTCTATAATATAGGAATACTCCCCACTAAAGTACAGTGATTTACATGAGAGTTTGATGAGAACTCCACGCAACGAGTAGATTCATATTGATTTTAAATCAGTGGACTTGTTTTTTTTTTTTACTGCTCTGAAATATTCGTTTTAGCAGGTTCAGAACGCAACGTCTTGCCACGTGATCACTAACATTTTATTTTTCAATAAGATGTTTGTAACAGTTTGGGCTGTCCCTGACCACGGAATGATTTTAAATGTTTTTCTTTTCTTTTCTTTTTTTTTTATCGTTGAGATTAAAAAAAAATGTGTCTTGTCTACAGTGACATATTGGGGCCAAAATGATGGAAATACAAAGAGGAAGACCGAAGCAGTCATATAACAACTTATATTTTCACTATATTCTTTTTTTTTATTTTTTTTATTTTACAAGTTATTCTCAAACTTTTGCTTATAATCTTATTGCAAATTACAAAAAAAAAAAAAAATTAGCTTCCTCTTTTTTTTTTCTATGTGGCCCTGATGTTCAGCTGTATTTGTGTCCGATTCTTCTTTGAATCCTGTTTTTCTGTGAGGAAGTATCTGCAGCTTTGGAGAGTTTGAAAAGAAGAAGAAAAAAAAAAAAAGTCTGAATGATGTTGTGATACCCTGGATGCTATTTCACAGCCGATCATGGCCTCATCGTTTGTTTTTTGCCTTAATTGCCAAAGTTTGGAATGTACCATCCACGACTTCGGTCGACTTTGTCCTGCACTGATCAGCTCCTTAATTGTTAAATAAACTCATTCCTCAAGAGGATTAAAACAAAAACAATGTATCCGACACCTGCCGACCACAAGTAGGTTTCATTTACAGTGGATTGAAAAAAAAGTCTTCATGCTCCTTGAGCTTTTCCACATTTTACCACATTTCAATGATGACAAATCTATTTTTTTAGGATTTTATGTAAAAACACAACAAGCTGAACGATTAAACGGAAGGAAAATTATGTTGTTTTTTTTTAAACAAATAACTGAGGTGTGAAAAAGTTGAAGGCGTGTGAAAACTTTAGCTCGCCACTGTTTCTCTTGTGTCCCGGCACTAAACTGTTAGCAGCTCCAAGCTCTTCCGAATGTCGGCGCAGCTGTGAGGCCATTTTTTAATTTGTTTTGAGATTCGTACAAAACGATTTGGTTTGATTTTTTTTTTTTACAAACAATTCATTCACTTGTTGTGAGTACCTTGTATAAATTAGTGTGACAACGACTTGTATACTGACGACTTTCGGGTTTGGTTCAAACATCGAAAATTTCTAAATGCTTAATGGAGGAGGGTCGGAGTTTAACAAAAAAAAAAAATGAAAATAAAAAAAAGTGTCGGTTGAGTTCGGCCCAGCTTTGTGAATTCAAATGATTTTAAGTGTACATTTGCATTTTTTTGTTTGTGTGTGTGTGTGTTTTGAAAAAGTCAATTATTTGTGAGATTATGGTCGAGTTGAAATAAAATGTTGATCTTTCTGTTTTATTTCCCCGTAGTTTGTTGTGATGTTTTGATTTGGGCTCTTTTAGTATTTGTTTAACGACTTAATTTGTCCTAGCAGTGACTTGGAAACTCTATGTATTAATTTAAGAACACAGGATTCATTCTCGTCTGGGGAGCAACACAGGGAAGCGACTTCACTTCCTCTCTGGAGGAAAATAGTTGAAGATGCATCTCAACTGCGCCGCCTAGTGGCCGAAGATGGAAGCGTCCGGTTTTCTTTGCGTTTCATTCACCGTTGTACTGAAGGTCGACTGGATATTTGATGAAGGCTCACTTTTCTGAGAAACATCTGCTGGTGTCTTATCTTGTTTGTTCCGTTTCTAAAAAGAGATTTCTTCGCCGTGGTGGAATTTTATTGTATCTCAGGTAACGTCCGCGCCGCATGAAGCTCGGCGTTTGTCGGATTCCTGCCGCCACTCGTGCAGCGAGTTTCAGCTCCACCCTCGCCAGTCCTGTTTGTGACTTCAGGAGCACTCGGTCACCCGAGTCGTGGAACAAAACCAAACGGCTGGGTGTGTTCTGGCAAGATGAGTCACTCTAAACTGAAATCTCAACGCAAATTAGGTTTTGGTCTTAAAGAAAATTGAGTAAATGTGTTTTGAGGACAAAGGTAATCACAGACATGTTGAAATGAAATAATGAGCCTAAAGCTCCGTTTACCGACGACGCCCCAAGTCAAAACGCAAAACATTTGTTGCATTAAAGAGGACCGTTTTCATGACGATGGTAGAGTAGATGGACAATAAACATATGGCGGCCTCCAGAGTGTCGTGACTTCTCGTCCAGATTCTCCTCAGACGTGGCAGTTTTATTAAAGAGTCACCTGGAATAATAACAATCCAACTCCATCATCTCCTCGCCATTGTTAATGTCTATAGTGTATTGTTCTCTGTGTGTGTCGTTTCATTACGAAAATAAAAAGAAACAGCACCCACTAGTGGCCCAACAGGAGAGCAGTGTTTTCATGTAAACGGGCATGAAACTTTTTTTTTTTTTTTTTTGTTCAACTTCTGAAACGAAAATGGAAACATGCGTTTACAAGGAATATTGTTTAAATGAGGCTTTAATTATAAATGAGATAAAACAAACCACTTGCATTGAGGAGACACGTTCAAAATATCGCCGTTTACTTAAAAGCTAGAGAAAGTTAAAGACTACAGCCTTGATAGTTGCAGGATTTCCTCATTTTATACATACAACAAGAATATTTGTCCTACTCTTAATATTTATTTATTTATCATTTTGTAGTCTTGCCAGTCCTCAAAGTGATGGGAGTTGATGAACTATAGTTGAGAGCACATGACATCACTGCAATTTAACTGTAAAGCTAGATTAATCAGTGCAAATGCAGCTTTGTGCAGTTAATTTTCATCATCTTAACTCTTAATCTACTACTTCGAAAAGCATAACAGTTGTCTATTTGTACATGTATGGATCGTCTTCAATGAATTCACGACATCCAATGGAAAAATCCCACAGGCTTTTCTGGTGATCTGGAAAGTTCCCATTTGGGAAATTCCCATGTTTGGGTCAAAAGCATGCATATGACAACAAACCTCCTGCCTGAAGGAACCACATAGAGACATAAAAACCAGCCTGTTGTCTCACATATTTAACCATCAGTGGCATGAAATAAGCTGCGTAACTGTTAGGTTTATTCTACTTTACAGTTTATGCTACACGTCAAGAGAGCAGCAGCAAAAGGCTATATCCTGTTTATTCATAAACAGCCTTCAAACACTTTTATTGTCGAGTAAACAGATTTGTGGCTGCACTTTACTGAAGCACTGTCTGCCACCGACTGCTGGAAATGTCCTTGTAATTTCTGTCTGCTTCAATAACAGACAAATCAGCTCGTAATTTGTTGTGATTCTGATAAAGTGCAGAAATGTGCTGCTAGAACGTTACAATGAGTTTCTTTCATAATAAAAAAAAAAAACCAAATGATATAATACTGACCTTTGCTACAAATAGACGGTCGTTTACATCCAGCTGCTCTTTTTTTATTAGAGTAAATCTTCCACATTTGGCTTGTTTGTACACTGAATGTCCTTCCTGTCTCCGGATTCAAACCTGGAGATTTAATAATTTAAAATAAGTGCAAGAAGCAGAGAAAGAAATGCAACGTTTGTCCATTAAGAACGTACTTTAAGAATTGCAGGTAAAGTGAAAATGAGCTCCTAATTGTTGTGACGTCACAGCGGAGCGCTGGTTTTGGTGCGCGGAATCGGCGGCGGAGTTATACCTCTGTGGTTTCTGGAAACGGCGGCGGAGTGATACCTCTGTCGCGAAAGAGAAGGGACACCTGGTCACACCTGCCAGGTTAAACTTTGTCACTTCACGCCGCTTCGCCCGGACAAACGTTCACAACCAGGCCGCGACGTGTTTCGGCGATGTGACCGGAGCGGATGAAGGCAGGTAGGTCAAACAAGCGTTATCGTGATTCTTCCCTCCGCTGGACCTTTTGACAAAAGTCGCTGGTAAACAGAGTTGCTGAACTAGTTTTACACTTCAGTCTGAAACTACATTCCTCACGGCTGCGCTGCGGCTCCGAGCTGAAACATTACAACACACTGGGGAGCTTATTTGGTCCAAACAAACTTTTCCACTGCAAAGTTTCACTTTTTTTTTTTTTTTTTAATTAGTTGTTGTTTATAACCAGCTGTTTTGACAAACTAAACCCTTCAGTGAAATCTTTCCTTTTGGCAGTGAATCCAGGTTAAAGAAAAATCCACAGTCATTCTGATTCAGTAACATGTTTCTTTGGAGTTGCCATTTTGTTAGTCTTAATGTTGTACTTTACTTTTTCCACTTAGTTGAGAAGTCACAGACACGGTTTACTTTGCCATGTGTTTTGACTATATTTTTTGTTTTTTAGAACTTTTAAAAACACACATGCTGTACAGTGTCTCCTGGGGGAGACCAGGCCTTATATGGCAGCTCACCACTGATAAGCTCTGGACTTTGAATATAAAAATTTCTTTCCCCCTGTGTGAAGGTGAGGCTGGGTGTTGTTTGAAACACAAGCGTAACTTTGTTTTACTCCCATGCAGGCAAAACCAGGAATTGTTGCCCAAGATGACTCGTAGCAGCAGGAGGAAGAGTCACTAAACAGTCTTGGCAGTGCGGCAGGTGTCGACGTCGACCGGAGGAAAAACTTGGAAAGGATCTTGAAAAATGTCGGCGAGGGTGAGCACAGATTTAACAGAGGAGGCGGCGACTGTTTTACCTGCTGACCAGGCTGCTGACCAGGCTGCTGAACCACAGGCGGCAGGAGACAAAAAGCCACTGGACAGGAATAGCGAAGACGAGGAGGAGGAGGAGAAAATCAGTTCTGCCCATCTGGAGCCAGCAACGCTACCATGGCCAGGAGACAAAGACAAAAAGCCCTCGGTGGACACCGGCGAGGACGTGTGGTCAGAAAAGGGCTCGGAGTCTGAAGAGCAGGACACGGGGATCAGCCAGGACCTGTCGGAGGAGCACAGCCAGCCGGAGGAGGGCGACCTGAAGGACAAGGCCGCGTGGAGGGAGAGCATGCCGGAGGGCGAGAGGTGGAGGGACGACGAGGTCCAGGAGCAAAGGAACGACAAGGGAGACGGCTCGTTTGCGGATGACGAGGAGGAGGAGGAGGAGGAGGAAGAGGAGTCGGAGTGGACCTCAGAGAAAGCCGCTCATGGTTTCACCGCCAACGTCATGATCGTGCGTCCGTCCAGCAACGAGATCCACGAGGAGCCGAGGCGACACTACGCGGAGAGCGAGCTGGAGGTGGAGCCGGACTCCACCGTCCACATTTACCCCGAGTGGACGGAGCCGGACGACAAGTACTGTGAGTGTCTGGAGAAATCTGTAATCGCTAATCCTGACTGGTTCCAGCACAGCTCAGTGGGCAAACGGCAGGATAGCGTCTGGACAGGTCGGCAGCGAAATTGACCCGTTATACTTTCATCGCCTGTAAAGCTTGAGTCGAATCGTCTCCGTGAGCGTTTGGTCTCGGGTTTGAATCCCAGTTGTGGCAGGAAACTAGTGCAAAGATACAAAGACTTGATGTGGGACTGAAACTGAACACATCGTTATTGGTAAAAAGAAAAAAGATTACGAATTTGACAACTTCCTGATTAATTCAACAGTGGAAGAGTAGACGTTCATTAGTGCATCAAAATAAGAGCTTTGTAACTGACATGAGATTAAAATGATTATTAAATGATGAATTGGGGATAAAGTTTAGATGGATAAGAAGTTTCAATAAAGATCAAACACAATCATCATAATAAAGCAGTGATTAAAGACAAAATTCAACCACGTTTTAAGTGAAAAATAAGCCTCAAAGACGCTTTTCTTCTTATTTTCCTTTGGCCCTTTTCTCTTTATTTTTTTTTATAGCAGCTTGTTTTTCCTCACAGCTTTACCGTTCAGCCTCATATTTAGTTTGATCTTTTCCAAACGTTTTGCTCTGAAGCACAAATGCTTGTCGAACTCCCTCACACTTAATCTCACGAAGTGGGAAAAGGCTGATCAAGTTATACATTTGAGTTAGAATGAATGAGAGATAAAATACTCCTCTCTGTGTTTTGGCTCCTCAGACCTGTGTGAGCACTTGTGCGGCGAGAAGATGAAGCTGGTGGTGGCCATGCTGGCGGCGGCGCTGCTGTTCCCCCTGCTGGTGTGGGGGGGCTACGCCCTCCTGCCCTTTGACTCGCCGCAGCTGGACGGCGCCCCCGTCAGGGTGATGTACACGCTGCGCTGCGCCTTCTTCGCCACTATCCCCATCCTGCTCGGTGAGAGAACGCCCCCCCCTGAGTCCCACCGCCATTCAGAATGTGAAGCCCCCCCCCCCCACCCCTGGTGTTGATGATGTGTGTGTGTGTGTGTGTGTAGGTGTGGTGGTGCAGGGCCTGGCCCGGCTGCGTTACAGCGTCCTGACGCCGCTCTACCACAGCAGCGCGGTGCACCGGGAGGTGGCGCTCCACTGGCACTACGTCAACGAGTCGCTGGCCCTCTTTCTCTTCTACTTCCTGCAGCTGGCCGTCATGGCGACCTACATCCACCAGGACCTGCTCAAGCTGGTGCCGCTGCTCACCATCATCTTCGTCTTCGGCAGGTGCGCGTCGTCTTCGGTAGTTTAGAGGTCGCGGTGTGGAATCGACCTCGCCGTCGGTGAGCGTATCCGTTAGAATTGAATCATGTGTAGCTATGTTGGACAAACGCGTCGCCTCGCGGCCGTCTGCTCCCGGAGATCATACCAAACCAACATGGCCGCTCGGTCACCAACTTTCTTTTTTTTTTCTTACTGAAACAGTTCAGAGAAAAATGTTTCTGAAAACTTTGGAGGTGAGAAATAAGCCGCGTAGCTGCTGATTCTGTCGTTTTGGTTCCAACATCGCGAGTTTAGACTTTTTTTTTTTTTTTTTTTTTAACAAACGTTTCGTGACGCGTCGGACCTCCGCTCTCCGTCCTCCATGAGCCGAGGGAATCTCTGCTTTGGCGTGCCGCACCCACGCAACGGTGCGTTTCACATAGACAATGAATGGGAAGCGTGAAATTGACGCATCATGTCGACACGTGATTTTGACACGCCAACGCATCCATAGACCCCGTATTATATCGGCAATATTTAGTTTTACAATTATCCAATATGATGCATCCCTGGTGAGATTTAAGAAGTGCCAGCGTTCAGGGTTCCTGCTAAAATATCAATAACATCTAGAAGTCGTTATGCAATTCCAGCTAACGGCATGTAGTGGCTGGTCTGTAATAAACTGCGCAGTCGGCATTCCTGAGCCGCGTAAACACGGCGCTGCCTGACAATCTTGATTGCGACGAGTTAAATGTCGGATCCAACGCAGCCGATGGGATCGGCCTGTTGGCGAATATTTAACACCTTGTTGACTTTGATCAGTTGGCTTCGTACCACCTGGTGGCTCATGAGTCATGAGCTCATTGCAGCAGTACGTCGGACAGAAAGGATTCTCACCTTGTTTTGTTGTTTGTTTGTTTGTTTGTTTTTGCAGGCTCATCTACTGGCTCTGCCTCTCTCTGGACAGCAGCGTCCGCAGCTTCGGCTTCGGCTTCTCCTTCCTCCCCATCCTGCTCATGCTCGGCACCAACCTCTACTTCGTGTGCGCCACTGACGGACAGGGCGCCGTCTTCGAGGTGGCCCCGCCCACTACGGCGCCCCCTCCCAAACAGCGATGGTGGGGCTGAGGACGGTTGTAAAACACCTCGGACATCGTGCCCTTCTTTGTGTCGTTTGTTTGGTTTTTTTGTGTGTGTGTTTGTGTGTCATTAAAACATGGAATCCTGAAAGTTTCTATCCGGGACGGTTTGAGGTGTTCGGTTGCCATGGTAACACTCCTCCAGCAGCTACAGTAAAACACAGGATGCTACAGCAACAATATATATATATATATATATATATATAATCCGTAGATGAAACACATTTCTGATCCAATTGACTGTAAATTCATTAAAGTGTTTGTTCATCAGCATCAACCTGAATGTTCTTCCAGAGATAGAGCTCATTATTGTAACTGTAAATACTTGATGGAACATTTTGTCGTTTAAATAATCACAACTTTTTGAATTTGATACTGTTTTTTATCCCTTTTGCCGATGAAATGCTGTAAAAACTGAATGCTTAAATCTATTATTTTCCACTTGTTTTTGACGGTTAAAAATGTCAAAGATGATCTCCTCCATGAACTCTGCTTGTAACAGAACCTAAAGAGATTTGTCTTTTCAGATCATGTTTACGAACTTCAATCACACATTTGAACACAGCCTTTCATTCAATATTTGAGTTTTGTTCAGTATAAGAACATTCAGCACTTGGATGGATTGAAACAAAGCTTTTATAGGTGATATTACATTTTTATATACAGTTTAGTATATTATATATATATTGTATACTTTATATTTATAAGAGAGGCTGTTTGATCACAGGTTCTTCTAAATGGCAGCAGAGCTTTTTCTATTTTTCTATTCTCTGTCTTAAAGGATTTATTATTCCAGTCTGTGGATGATGAGTGTTTAAAGGAAATCTGATCCAGTTCTGGGACACCGAATGTGTTCAATAAAACTTTGCTCAGAAACGTGATGCTCAGTCAGTCGTGTGCAGCAGCCGATGAGTCAGAACAACTGTGTGTTTGTGTTACAGTCCATTGACATGGGATCAGACGTTAAAAAAAAAAAAAAATTATGAGGCAAGTTTCAAGAACAAAGAAGCCGGAAAATGTTGCTAATGTTGAAGTGCAAGTGACGTCTTGTTAGTTTAACTGACCTGTTTAAGTAACCCCAACCCTTGTGTGCCTGCTGGAGATTAAAACGATACAATTAAACATGTGAAAAGTAGCACAAGATCAATGCTTTCTCAGTGGTAACAACTCATGAAATGCTACTTTGTCTCTGTGTTGAGTACTTTTTGCAACTGCTTATTATAATATGAGAGACGTGGAAATCTTACAGTCATAAGGTGATGTCAACAAACATAAGAAGCGGTGTTGCATTAACAAAATAATTCATTATTGTAGCATAGCATTATGGGAACAGGTTAGCGTAGTGTTGAAGTGGTTAGTCTGAATTTGTCTTCGTCTGATCAGGAGAGATTGTTTGGTCTGTGTTGCCAGACTTTTCCCCTCGGAGATCTGTTGTAACCTGCAAAGGAATCCCAGTCACCTCATAGCAGCAGAACAAAAGACTCGTCAGAGGAGGAAAGAAACTTACTGAGCTCTCAGCGCCTGAATCAGACTTAAAAACAACCTCAACAATTTAAATCATGCCAACTGTGAGCAACATCTCTGAAGTTCATTATATAGAGAGTAAGAAAATGTATTTAAAAACCTTTTGAATTTACAAGATTTTTTTTTTTACAGTGAATCACTGGATTTAACATGTTAAAACAAAAAGATATTTTCATTTGGAAGCTTTCTTACTGAAGTGCTTCAGCTCATCTGGAGTTTTGACATTATTTTGTGGTATTGTTGTTATAGGACTACTTTAATGAGACTCCTGAATTGTGGCTTTGGTTTCAACTTCCTCTTCTACTGAGAGAAGTCAAAAAAACTTGGTTCTACACTTTTGGACCAATTTCCTGTTAATGATTTGACTCCAGGTTTGCCAAGTCATAATAAATAATGTTTCAGGATTCACTTACATTTTCCACCAGCTCTCTGCATGTTCTAATTGAAAAATAGTCAATAACAATAACACAAATGGGTAATAATGCAATAAAATATTGGAGCCAGCGTTATACAATTTTAATTCATTATATGATGACAATACTGAAGGACGTGACTCCAATATTGTAAGAATTACGCACCAACGCAACAGCAAAAATCCACAACGGACGTCTGCAGTGACCGGAAAAAAACCGGCAATTTCCGGGGGACAATATTTACTGACGGACTATTCTGATTTCGGGAACGTCTAATTAAACGTAAGAAAAACACTGCTGCTGCCAGATGGTTGTGAATAAAGTAGCCACGTACTTTCAGGATAAATCAATGTCTGTCATTGTGTTGAAATTGTCACGACTTCATGTTAAATAACGTATGTTTGTTCTCGGCCGTCCAGTTTGGTTCCGTCACAAAATAATGTCCCCGGGAAACAAAGTCTGGTCTCCGACATTTAAACCCTACATCATTAAATCAAGCGACTTGAATGTTATAACTTAATAAATTAAAACGTAAAAAAGATATTGGCATGCATGTATCTATCTAAAACGTTTGATTACATTATTGGCCATTACAGATGTGCCTAATAAAGTCATATAGAATTGTTCATTTTGTATTATTTTCAAACAAACCGCTGGATTGGTTTTACCTACAATTTATTGAAAAGTGTGAAAATGAGAGTGTTATGAGTTGTTTAACTTTATATCTAATGAGGTCATATCAGCAATAAGTTTTATATAAAAAAAAAAAAAGACCCATGGCATAACTAAACAAGAAGAAAACATTTTTCCTGAGCGATAATTAAAACACTCTTCACTCTCACTCGTGGATTGGCTCACACACTCAGTGTTTATCTCCTCCGAGGTCACGGATGATCAGCAGCTATATTTAGCCGTCTCGTTCTCGCTGAACGTGTGAAGCTTCGTAACTCGTGGAAATAACTGACGGGTCGAGAACAAGGAGGGAGGAAAAAAAGAATGTGGGAAACACACCGACGTTCTGCACGAATTAGAATGCTTTGTGAAACAGAAAATAAAAGCACAGACTCAGCTTCATTTCACTCAGTTTGTCTATTTAATATATAAAATACGGTAAAACATACGCAAAAAGGATAAGGTTTCAAGGGACTTGGATACTTTGGTACAACAAACACTTTTTTGTAAAAGCGGTATAGAATTTCAATAACATATCAGTGCATACTTTGTATATGAAAATATACACAAACTGTATATCATTCTCAAAAAAACAACAAAAAGAAATATTTTCTTTACAACAAAACCCAAAAGCAGACCAGCTCAACACAATATATTAGCTATAAATTTCATCTTTAGTATTTCATATGCTACATTATTCTGAGTCGAACTCATGTGTGATGCATGTCCTTATCATTACTGTATGTAACATATGCTTTGTTGTTTTTACCTGTATCCCATGCATTTACACTTTTCAAATTTTTTTTTTTATGAATTACTAATTTCAGTTGTTTCCCCATTTTGTTTTATAAATATATTCTATATCTGAATTAAAACTGCAGCATTTAACTGGTATTTCCTTCATTGCATTTTGCTAATACCACAATAACTGATCGTGCAATTTTCAGCAAGTTGTTTCAAAAAAGGAAACCAGTACTATATGTTTATGATAAGGAAAAAAGAGAGAGAGAGAGAGAGAAAATAAAAAAAACAGTTGGCTACCCTACACAAAATATCAATGAAATAAAAGCTCCATAATAATATCATCATCATCATAATAATAAAACAATGGAACTGTCACCAGCACAAATTAATCCAAAAATAGTGAGATTCTAAAAAACATTGTACACGACGAGTAACGGGTGCAGGTTTTCATTTCTCGTACAGATTGTCTTGTGACTACACGGCTGGATTGGACCGAGAACGTTTTCGTTGTTTTGTTTTGTTGAGCGACCCCCTGCGCGCGCGCGTGCGGCAGGAAGCCCCTCGGTGTGGCGTCACATTTCAAGTCCTACGTCAGCGCCCACAAACGCAAAGAGAGTCGCCGTGGAAACCAAACGTGAGCAGCGATGGGAACAACTGTGTGGCGAGCGAGGCGGCGTCCAGGGGCCTTCCTGTTGGACAGTGTGGCGGGGAAGAGGCCCTTGTCATATTTTATAGTTCCATTTATTCTGTATTGCGCTTAATTGAACCCTTCATTCAGTTCCATTTAGGATTTTTTTTTTTCCTTCTTAAATCTACAACGGAAAAGGCAGTCCAGCTGTCACGTCCCTAAAACTCTTTAGCGCCCCCCAGTGGAGGCCCGCACCGCACTTTGAGAACCTCCAAACTCATCTTTTCTCTTCAACAGCTGCTGACTGTCTTATCATGAGAGAACTAAAGCTTTCCGATGTTTACAAAGACTAAAATATATTTTTGGATACTGCAAATGCAACATTTGAGGCAAAAATTGTGCCAATGGAGAAATAATCTGATTGTATTTCTGCACATTTTCCACTTCCTTCTGCAGGAATTACATTTTGGCTTTTCCTTCACAAAAAATGGACAAATGGTTTGTCTGTTGAATTAGATTTGTTTTGAGTCGCAACTCAAACAAAAAAACAGTTTCCAGAATCCAGAGCTGTGAAAGAAGCCGAATCATTTTGAGGTCTTTTCTGCTCGTGTCCACTTTGCCAGGAGACGAATCGTGTTACATCTTTAGAGGGACAAACTTCCCGTTTCCTCAAATTCTCCCACAAACACAAATTCAGGCAGCACGTTTCACGAGTGCTGAATGTTGAATATCTCTCCGAGTAGACCCGACGTGACCCGGAGTTGCAGCTGCTCGCCACACAGTCGGATAAGGGAGGGACACGTGACTTGGTGGAAAAACATGGACGCCATTGGGCGCCGGGGTTTCTGTTCCCCCGGACACTCCCCACAGATCTAAGCCACCCGCCGGGTCAGGAGCTGCCACGCAGTTGCACCGAGCGAAGGTCGGTTTATAACGGTGGCCGCTGCACCTACACACACACACACACACACACACACACACACACACACTTCGGCGTGGAGGCTTGTTCAATCAGCAGCAGCTGTCGCCGCAGCCTTGCGCTTTGAGCGTCGTCTCAAGTATAAAAAGGTCAAACAATCCAGAGAAACGTTTCTATCTTAAGACTTCAAACAACCCGCAAACACACACACACACACACACTTGAAATGGTTCAGACAAATTTGTTCAAGAAAACAAAACAAACAAACTTGGGAGTCAGTCTCCTGACGTCGTTTGAAAGCGAGGGAGCGAAGGCGTAATCTGCGTCTACTGTAAAAGTGTGTCGCCCCCCCCCCCTCAACAATTACACTATCAGTGAATGGCAGTGTCCTAATAATGAGTTCACGTCACGGTGTACGAGCTTTCTTTGATCGTGGGTTTGTTTTTTTTTTAAAAAGGGGTGTCAGAGGAAGATGATGACACCACAACCAGGCAGGCCTCAGTGCGCGAGAGACAGGAAGTGCACACACACACACCATCAAGCACTAGAATCAAATAGTGAAGCGAGTCCAATCCGCCAGCGCCGCCACCGCCGCCGCCAGTGGCCCCGCCCCTGCACCGTAGCTCGACACATATCAAAGTCACACTCATATATGCAAACAGATCCACTGAGAATCAACACATTGCTTGTTTTTAGGGATACCTAGCAAAGTCTATGCAAATATATTCATATGTACATACACGGCGTTGAAGCTGAAAAGCCATTTTACTTTGTCGCCAACTGAAGCGGTAGAAATATAGAAAATGTCTTTTTCCTTTCACTTGTCGAAACACAGCAAAGAGCTAGGGAGAGCTATAGAGAGCTAAAGAGGACATCAAAGCTTTCGTATAAGGAGTGAGTTTCATACAAATTCCTACGTCTGGACGACTAACGAACCTTCAAAACAGATTTTTTTAATTCTTTAAAATACCAACAGATAAAGAACACTTGGACTGAAAGAACCAAATACTTTCCTCTACTCAAAGAAAAGCCACCAAGAGGCTTGAAAAAACTTGCATGTTTACGACAACATTTTCGACTGGATCTACTCCGGCTAGTGAGCTTGAGCGGCTGGCTGGATTTCTGATTTCCATCCGGGATCCAGAGGAGACGGGGGGGGGGGGGGGGAGGAGGAGCAACGCGGCGGCCAATCACAAGCCGAGAAAAGTCCCCAATGTTTCCGCCAGCGACGTCGGCGTCCCTGCACCGTGTGCAAGAGAGAGAGAGAGAGAGAGAGAGAGAGAGAGAGAGAGACAGAGAGAGAAAAAGAGAGAGAGCAAGAGCGAGAAAGAGAGAGGCATTTGGCTTTTTTTTTTTTGTTTGTTTGTTTGTTTTTGTTTTGTTTTCACTTCCGAAGCGATATATTGGCACTCTGGCAAAGTGCTGGACTCCACCTGAGGGGGGGGGGGCTCGGGCCTGCCTGCTTGCAACGAGGCAGCGCAAAGATTCCACCCGGTCATCGTCTAGAAAAGCAGATCCGGTTTTTAGTCCTCAGACCCGTCCAGATAACAGTTGTTTTTCCAATAGTGCAGTTTGAAAGTGACTCATGGAAGAAATGGACAGCAACAACGACTTGATGTGACGTTCGGTCTTCCGGAGAGCAAGAGGGTGGCGAGGCCTGAGGCCTGTGGTCGTCGTCAGCGAGCCGCCGCGTCGTTGAAGGTCTTAAAGAGCTTCGACGTGAAAACATGGGAGGCGACGAGGAAAACCGTGCGAGAGATAAATGTTTGTGTGGTTTTTTTCCCCCCGTCAGATTGCAAGAGAGGCCCCAACGCCTCGTTTCTACAAAAAGAATCACTATATGGGAGTCCGTTCAAGCAAGACGGCTTCAGGAAAAAAAAAAAAAACTACCGTCCCCCCGATTGGAGGGTCCGTCTGACGCCACGGCGGTCCGCTCCTCGCTCAGCTTTATTTATTTTTTTTTCTTCAGCTTTTCGTGTGTTTTCGGCCTCGCGATGCAGCCGAGACGTCTAAATGTGGAGGCGGATGTGTGGTGATAGTGTCACGTGGCGGTGGGGGCGGGGCTATGAGTGAGCGAGTGAGCGAGTGAGTGAGTGAGTGAGTGAGTGAGTGAGTGAGTGAGCAAGTGAGTGAGTGAGTGAGTGAGTGAGTGAGTGAGTGTGTGTGTGTGTGTGTGTGTGTGTGAGTGTGTTTTGTGGACGTTTAGGAGTCACCAAAGCTTCACTGTGGGCAGGAGGCGGCGCCGCTCGCTCTATGTGACCCAGGCATCCAGCCTCATGCGCTTGATGTTTCCCCCTTCCTGCTCCGGGTCGTTCGACACCCTCAGCAGCTCCGCGGAGGGGCTGAAGTCGGGCGGGCACCGATCGGGCGGCGGCTCCCGTCGAGGCGCCGGCGCTCCCGCCGCCTCCCCCGCCGCCACCTCCTCCCCCGCCGCCGCCTCCCGCGGCGTCGTCGCGGTCGCTGCCCTCGAAGGAGCTGGCGTTGCTGCTCACGCTGTCGGCGGGCGAGCGGCCGGTGGGCGGCTCCAGGCACAGCAGCGAGCCGGGGTACTGCGGCGGGGCGGTCAGGATGGCGCCCCCCGCGGCGGAGGACGGCGTGGTGGAGGGAGGGGGGCACGGGGTGCTGCGGTCCCGCCCGGGCGACACGGGCTCCGACTTGATGCTCACGCTGGAGTTGGTGTTGACGGTCAGCATGGCGCCCTGAGGTATGTTGGTCACCGGCCTGGAGACAGGGTCACGGACAGGAAGAAGACGGGGGGGGGGGGGGTAGATGAGGGCCAGAACGGAGAGGGAAAGCAAAAAAAAAAGGAAAAAAGAAAGACAACATGACGACAAGGTTAGCCACGCGGCGACGGCGTGGAGACAGAAACCCACATTACAATGCACAGCACCGACAGGGAGAAGCCACACGCCATCGACTGATCACACACTCGACTCTGAGCCTTTTAAAAGCAGAAGAAAGAAGAAGAAAAAAAAAAAAAACACCCCAACTGCTCCTAAAAAGATCAACAGAACAGCCGAGGAAGCGTGAGATGGTGGTGTGACGAGGCGGAGTGCGGTGAGTCAGCTGTGACGTGAAGACGACAAACACAAACATGGCGGAGGCTGGAACTACGCCTGTTTTTCCTATTTGACTGCAGCCGCCAACATGCGTATATTCTTTTTTTTTTTTTGGGGGGGGGGGGGGGGGGGGGGGGGGCAGCCAGAAGCACAGACACACAGGAAACAGGAAGTGTGATACAGTACCGGCCCAACCACTCATCTCTACCCAAGAGCAGGTTGGACGGAGAGCCAACACTGTGGGAAGAAAACAAAACGTTGGAGGGGAAACCGAAGGGAGCAGGTGGATCAGGAGGCATGTGTGTGAAAACAAAGGTGTGAAACATTATTGCAGATCACTTTTCCTTTTTTCTTCCTTTTCTTCCCCAACAACAGCAATAATGTTGATGATGTCCCAGCATGAGAAACACAAACTTCCGTCTTCGGCACACAATCAAATCCAGACGTTTTTCTCATTTTCAAACACACAAGCGAGAGAAACATCGGCACGCTTTCTGCTCAGCCGTGAAGCAGTTTGCACTTCTGTCTGACTGCAGTGTGACTACGGTGGCCCTCGAGGGGCAAAAATATGCTACTTTGAATGCAAAAGCATGACTTATTTCCTTTTTCCACAAGTGGAAAACCCCCAGCGTTTAAGCCACGTGTTTTATCTCCCATCTTTTTTGATGCATTTCGATATTTTACAGGATTTTATTCTTGCATATGTTTGGTCCTCAACGGACAGAGGATTTATTTTAGAGTTAAAGGACTTCAGCTGAAAATGGAAAGAAAATAACTAGACAGCAACGAGCCACACCGTTACCACTTATTTCACTAAATCCAGAATACTTCTTACAATCGCAGTTAACATTTCAACTGTGATATTTACGGATGTTAATGCTCTGGAAAGAAAACACGTTGCTCTTACGAGATGATGTGTGTTTCATGTGCGTGACCATGAAAAAAAGCCAGAGGTGCAGCTTATGAGGAGCAATTTAATTCACGTTGAATGATTAATGAGACTTGCTCAGATCCTCGTTAGCCTCAATTGAATCTATTGCGATGAGCCGTTTGTTTTGTTTTGGCTTGTTTACATTTCGCTGTTGCGTCCTTGTCAAATAGTAAAGCAGGGAACGGGGCCCAGCTCTGCTTTTATATAAGAATACATATTGTAAAATGTACGTTTTGTCCGAAAACTTTCATTTAAAGTACAAATGTTTGTGTCAAGGTGCAGTGGACGACGAGCCCCCCCCTACAGACACGCTCATGACACTTCACACACGCACACACTAACAGTGGCTGTTCACCTCAGGTTGGCAGCCAGACTGGACACCTGGCTAGACAGCTCGCTGCTCTGTTTGTCCACGCCCCACATGCTGTGGACGAGAGGAGAGGACACACTTCAACCATCTGCTCTTCATGCCACCAAAACCCCCCCCCAAAAAAACCAAGACCCGGTCCAGGGCCAAGGCCCAGACCTCGGTCCTCGTCCCGGTCCCGCTTCCTGCAGCTGACTAACTCTTCCAGGCTCTCAAGATGCAAATCGAATACTGGAATTTCTGTCTGTTATGACTGGATTTTATGATCGTGGACGTACAATTTCTAGACATTTCATTGTATTTGTTTGACGGTCGGCGTTATAAATGTGTGACACACTGATGACTCTCGTCAGTCCGCCGGAATGGAAGAGTTAAGATACTGACATAAATCATCTGAGGCATTTTATGGGTGTTTACCAAAATATGCTCCTTTCTATAAATAGGACAAATACTGAATACCATTCATTTTAAGTTTTAATCGAATCAAGTGGAGGCTTTGCAGCTCAGGGCTTCGTTGTCAACAAGGACAAGTTGATACTGTTATCTTCTGTGTGCTGCGCTAAAATCAAAACAATGTAAGTTAGATTATCGTGGTGGTATTTTTTCTCCATGGGCTGAACAACAACAGTCGATGGAGACGAACAACTAAAATCCATCATGTCCTGTTTATGCTCCATGCTGCAAGTACATTTTCACTACGTTCCTAAAGTTACTAGAAAATCAGCTACGCCCTCTCATTGGTTTTAGTTTTTCCTAGAAAATTAAATAACATTTAGACGCCAGTTTCATCGAGCTATCACTTTTAGCATTGCGTACCCACATAGTTTATTTCAGGACTGGGAGGTACTGTACTTGTAAATATTCTCCACATTATCATGCTTTGTGGTTGTAAGCTGCATCTTGATTCTATTTTTAGAGCCAGAATGAGTCTTTTTTTTTTTTGCTTTATAGACTTGCTTTGGGGTAAGTGGCAGCTGAAGGGGCCAAACAAAAGCCTCTTTATTCAGACGTTTACAACCACGGAAAGATGCGTGACCTCCAGCAGGAATAGCGGCGTCTTTCAAAGCCAAGTGGGACAGCTGACGTACGGAAGCGTCTCCATACGGGCTGAGGTCGTGTAAACATGACGCTGAATCGGAGAGGAGAATACAGTTTGAGCAGACGGGGAGCCCTGTGGCTCACCGAGACGTTCCCCTCATATGTGCATTTCATCTCATGCCGCTCGCGTCACTTCTCTCCTCCTATGTTCCCCGGAACGTTTTGTGCCACAAAATTGTCCCGTCGACGGCGAGAAGAAACTTCAGATTGATGTTATGGAAGAGATGGTGAGATGCTGGTGAGAGACCAGTTCACTCAAAAAAAAAAAAAAAAAAGGATGTGAATCGCTTGCATATCAGGTCATGGTATGGAAATCATGCAAGCCGACTGGGGAGGTCGGTAAGTAGTTCAGCGTTAAGGAGAAGGTTATCAGCAGACTGAGCCACCAAGAGAAACACACCCCGCCACCGCCACCGCCCCTCCACCTGGGTGACACCCGGCCGGTCAGAACACGGAGGAAACACTTACACCAGGTTGCTGAGCGACGCCAGATTCAGTTGCTGCTGCGTTTGCTGCTGCGGCGGTTGTTGCTGTTGCTGCGGTTGCTGGGAGATGGTCTGCTGCTGCTGCCACGTGGTGGGCAGCAGGCCGCCAGGTGATGCCAACGCGTGCAAGGCGGTGATGTCAGCACTGGTCAGCTGGTACTCTGAGAGAGGAGACAGGACTTCAGTCAGTCTGAATAGCGATTTGGATTTATTTAGTCACCGACGTCTCTTATGCGCTCATTTTGTGACGAGTTTATTTGTATCGTAAACAATACCACTCAGGGTTTTTGATGTGCGTGTGCCTCACCTGTGTTGTACGCCGTCGGCATGGCGGAGAAGGGCAGCCCCTGTGCCAGGAGGCTCGGCGTGGCCACGGAGACCACCGGCGTGGTGAGGGTTTGGGCCACCTGCGCTCCGGCCGCTAGCCGCTGCGCGTTCTGCGGAGAGGAGCAACGGGAGCGTCACGTCGACGTCGCGGACCCCGCTTGTTCGCGAACGTACGGCTCGTGCCAAATCATGTGAGTCTCTCAACATGCCGGGAATGACGGATGTGCACATGGCTGGACTCGTAATGATGCGCCGGCGTCAAGTAAATCTCGGCGTCGGGACGGGATTTACTGTGAAGACGTTCTTGATGACATGCGTCAAAAGACAACTTCCTGGGTATGAGTGTGTACAAGAAATACATTAAAGGCAATCCATTCAACCCTATTTCTTACCTTGTCACATTTAAAACACTAAAAATCTTTCAAACATCTGTTGTACAAGTAACACAGACCTGATCCTCTTTTTCCTGTGTGAGTTTTTAAAGCAATAATTATCTTTGCTTTATTTTGGCTTTAACACGCAGATGTTTGTCCCCACATGAAGTTCTTTTCATGTCGATGACCTATCAGTTAGTTAACTTTTCTGTCATATTTTCCATTGGTTGGTTTCCATATAAAACAAAGATAACTTTCATTTCTTCTTATGTAAACCCGTGTCAATGTTTCATTCACCCTGTTAATGGAGGAAATCAAGTTTGCCTTAATTCTCTGGACTAGAACACGTCAAAAAAAAGTCTCATAGAAACCCCAAACTTGTGAAAATAAAAGTTTAAAACAATCAATTTCCTACAACAGGAAGAAGAACTAGGTGGTTTCAAAGAAAACCCCATGTAAACTGTGTAATATTAATAAATAATTGAAGGTTAAGTTATATACCTGCAGTGTGAGAAGTACTTAAATTAACTCCAGGATGAACTCTGTTCAGACGAAACGTGTCTTGTGTGACGTTAATCTGACGACGGCTCGTCTCCTGGTTCTCCAGTGGATGTCAGTAAAGTCCTGACAGTCCACTCCTGCAGTGAACTGCACTGCAGCTAAACAAGCTTCTCCGTGTTTCACTGGAACGGGACGTGAAACAGGTGAAGGCGGCGCGTCGGCACCGAAAGACATTGTGTTTTTCTCCATCGCGGCGCAGCAGACAGGCTGCTGGATCTGCTGCCAGGAGGTTTCATTATTATAGCTGCACTGAAAGAGACAAATGTGCGAGGGAACGTTCGCCCTCAGAGTCTGCTACAGTTGAATTATATCACTGATAAAAGCGTAAAAAGACCAAAGAGTGCAGGAGAATCATCTCCGAGCAGAATTACTGCCTGTGAGGCTGCTGGTCCTGAGAGGAAACATTCATCTGGAGTTATGACAGTAGCTCTGAATTTACAGAGAGAAGAGAGAGACGGAGCGGAGAGAGGAGCCAGATTCAATTATCTGCCTTTGTGAGGAATTGAGGAGGGGGTGGCGGGGCGATGAGAATTAATCACTATCTTCTGGAAAATGAGAATCTTGCCTGTCAACTTTGAGGAGAATTATAAAGGAGGAGGACTGACAGCCGCCACCAGCGGCGGCGGAAAGCAGTGCGTTTGTCTCAAATTAGCACGAGATTATACAAAGTTTAAAACACGTCCATGTTCTGCTCTTTAAGTTAATTTAAAAAAAACAAAATCATTGTTTAGGAAATCATGACTGTCCATTGCAAGGCTGAATTTGAAAGTTAATTTCTATTAACAAATCATCTCTAACTATTGACTTACTACTTATCTATCCTATGCTATCAATCAACTGTTATTATATTAATTTATTCTATAAACTCCGGTTCAATATACCCAATCGCATCAACACTTTTTCTATACAATTAATTCTATTTTAACTATGTACCCCCAGTATCACCGACATCTATTCAGATTTTATCTACAGTATTTAATCCTATTCTCTTGACATCTATTATAGCGACAACCTATCCCTATTTTATTTACTCCTATATCAACGTTAATCCATATTTAGCTTTCTTTGTTTAATCCAAACAAAACAAATTGGACAGATTCAGTTATATTCCCATCAAATCGTAATTGTTAAACACCGAAGCTAAATCCTCCTAATCACCCGATTTAAGGTTAAACAAAAGTTGTGACTGACGGTACATTTGAGTGGAATGCCTTTAATGTAAAGCACGTTAGTTTCTGAAACGTCTCCAATGGGCACGTCTTTGGGTGGACGGTGGTGAGTGGCGACATGCTGAGCGGTGCTTGGCACCACAAACGCCGACATGAGAAGAGACACCCATGCTCTCCACGGCATCCTACCCTGAGGTAAATGGGGCCTGATGTCAAACTGCCCGGAGCGCTTGAGATACGCTTGAGCCGAAACAAACTGATCCGTGTGCCGAGTTGGAAGTTTTGGTGATCCGGCTGCTGGAACTAACAAGTCCATGAGCCTCTTGAACCACATGCAGTCTGAGTGAGGAACCACAAACTGACGACCATCCCAAGAAAATGCGGGTGGAACAAGACCAGGACAAACGATGGGACTCCTGCACAGTTCTGCTTCATGCTAACACCGGACCGACAGTCGACTGCCGCCGACTCATGCGAGTGACTGACGTGAGGAGAAATCACCTCGTTTACCAACTCCAGCTCATCCTCTGTCTGCAAAGGGTGGTAACAAAGAGGGTTACAACAGCCAAGCGATTAAAAAAAAAAAAAAACAGTACTAAAACTACTCACAGTGCTTTAACAGCTTCTTTCTGTGTGTCTGAGCCCTGAATATCAACCTGATAGCTTTTTGTTGCCGACTTCTTTCACATCAGTTGATGAACATGTTTGCATGTCGAGTTGAGATTATTGTATTCACACATTTATCCTGAGTACAGGTAGGAGACAACTGAAAGCAAATTGAATCAGGTCAACTTGGACTTGATCAAATGTCTTCGAGGACATTTCGTCCCTTATCCATCATTTCATGCCGTCCCTCGACGAGCAGGCGTCGTCTTCAAAGACTCGTGACTGAGCCCAGATGACCTGATTCAACTGACTTTGAGGAATCAAAATTAAAGCGACAAGTAAAGATTTTCCATGTGGAGTTTGACTCTGAAAAGTGCACAATGTGTGAGAAGACTCCAGAAAACCCACTACATAAAGCTTGATCACTGCCATGGGAGCAGTTCAGATCACAATTCTGTCGTATACAATAATATTCCAGTGGGAAACTATTATATTGTGATCAGAAAGCTTTACTGGAAGTTGAATCACAATATAACAATCAATCATCAATGTATCAAATGTATCACCTCATAAAATACAAAGTATTTACTTATATTGAAATAAAATCACAATTCAAAATAGCACATGGTGAGATTTCCTTACATTTTAACTTCATCAGGTAAATAGTAGATAATCAAAGAAATGTAAAGAATTTATACTAAATGATGTACAATGGGACTTCTTTGATATTATATTATATTATATTATATTATATTATATTATATTATATTATATTATATTATATTATATTATATTATATTATATTATATTATATTATATTATATTATATTATATAAAGTGATACTGATGTTTTCTTGTTCAATGTGGCCAATTTATATTCTGTGTGTTTAGCTCATTTAAGCTTTTAATCTTTCTTGATTTATAATTACAACTGAGATATAAGTAACTCTCTGGATCGGCATTCAGTAATCTAATTTGTCATCATAAAGGACAGGCCTGTAATAAAAAAAAAATCTATATATATTATTAAAGAAATTTGAAATGAGAAATATGTTAGGGTAAACTGCCATTTAAAGTTCATTTATGCCTAATCAGGTATTTGCAGTGACTGACAAGCTGCTTCGAGTGGTTTTCCCTCCTATTGATCGCTACAACAATCACTGTGATTACAAGTGTTTTTCTTTAACCATTGTTTGCTTCACTCAGAATCTCAGAGATTCACTTTTGAGGACCTCATCTTTACATACAGTCTGTTTAACTGAACCACAGCCTCCGGTGTTTCCAGCAAACACCGTTAGCGCCAGTACAGACAAAGAAGTTTAACGGTGATTCATAGAGATTTCATTGACTGCTTGACAAAATAACAAAACACTGGAGTTAAAGTGACAGACTCCAGGTGAGATGATGGCAAACGGCCTTCTGACAGGCTGCTTACCCTGCGGCTGATTCCTGAAGTTCATCGTTTGAGTAAAATGTTCGATCTCATTTGTTGGGCAATGAAAAAACCCGTTTACATTGTGAATCTCAGTCTGCACATTTGTCTTCGGTCTCAAGGTGGACACACACTCTGCGAGAACAGAGACATTTGGGGTTTTCTCAAAGTGGCAAGAACAAATTTTGTCCAGGAATTCTCATACTTCGCCAAAACCTTACGTAGCGCCTTTGCCTTGCTGCATCAGACTCGCTCTATACAAAGTTCTGGCCAATCACAGAGCAGATCAAGGACACCAGGAAAGTTCTGCTCAGATGATGTGTCGAGAACAAGCCGCAAGAAATTACTCATGATTTATTTTCTACAGTTTGCCTCGACCTTTAGATCCTCACATATAAAATTACGCCCTTAAAGGCAATACTATACTGAGACTTCACTTCTACACATTTGAAATTACTTTTTATAGTAGGACAACTACCTGATTGTTTTTGCTTTAAGGGGGATGAAGTATGCTTTGTTAGTATTACTACTTCCTGTGTCGATGTACATGGCGTCTTATTTGCAAAAGACTGACATCCCAGGGAGAGGCAATAGTATTGTAAAAAAAAAAAAAAAACAATTTAGAAAAGGTCCACATTTAATTCAGTCCTTTTCTCTTCTTCTGAAACAAAGTCAAACGTCTCATGACTCATCTCGCACTAGAGGGCATTCACGAAATATGCATCCAATACAAAAGCCTCTTGGCTGCTGAAAATGTCAATGAAATGTGAAAAAGCCTTTCTCCCTTGAAAAGGAAACACTTAAAACAGACAGGTTTCACTTGACATTGTTCCCCGGGGGCCTTTAAGAAGTATCACGACGTAAACTCAGCGAAGGCTCGACTTTACAATCGCGGCTCAGTTAAGCTCACCATCTGCATGAGGCTCTTTCCGCCGGTGATGACTCGGAGGTCTGGCTTGCGGCTGTTGACCATCTGGGGGCTGGGAGGTGGGGGTGGAGACTTGGCCGGGACTACTTTCCCCAGGCTGTTGCCGTTGGAAACAGTGAGGAGGCCTGGGGAGGCCCTGGCACTGGTGTATCCATTAGCTGTGGGGAGACGGAGGTGCGAATGGACGGGAATCAATAGCGAAATCAAACAGGTGAATGCAGACGGTGGGGAGGACAGGCAGCATGCGCCCTCAAAGGGGCTTTACGCAATCCTCCAAAGGTTTCCAATTCAAACTGTTATTCTGCTCAGAGAGCAGATCATTTAAAGACGCGTCAGCGTCGACAGAATAAAGGTCCTTGTAAAGTAAATGCCACCCCGAGTAAATGTTCAGGATTATTGATGCAGAGACACATTTCCTCCCTATTTGTCAAATTCTTTGACGGCCTTTGATAATAACAAACAATTTTGGATCTATAAACGTCTCATTGTCAATAAGATTGTATAAATATTTAACAAATACAAATGCCATCTTTGCTACATTTAAGTTTCAGAGGTTGTGGAGAGAATATTTCTTTTCTTTTCTTTTTTTTTTTTATCTTCTGATCCCGCCAAGGTGGAGGAGGAATGAAATGTTAATAACTCATCAGACCACCCAATGGACACTTGGCACAGAACAAAAGAAATAACCACAAGGACAAATCTCATGTTTAGAACAAATCCAGTGAAATAATCAGACGGATACTCACGGACTGGACTTGGACATCCTCCATTTGAATTATTAAGGTCGCCACTAAGAAGAGCGCCTGTAGATAAAAAGATAAAGAAAACAAATTTATTGACCAAAACATGTTACATTTTTAAAATAGAGAAAAACAACACATCTGAGGTTATTAAGCTTCAATGGTTTGGTCCAATTAAGTACAAACTGGACTTTAAGTGGGAGCTGAATTACTACCATTTTTGGTAGAGAACTGTTTACTGCCATTTACTGTGGTCATTAGAAATTCCATGTAGCTCGAACCGCCCCAATAAAATGTGGCGCAAAAGTCAAAAATTGCACAAGGATTGTCACACAGGTCAAATTAGTGCAGAGCAGACATGTTCTCCTCCCTGCACAGTGAATCATCTCATTCTGCAGAAATCTACATGCAGTACGTCCTAAAACACAGAGCCTCTTCCACAAACACAAACAGGGTGGAAATAAACAACGCGTCCCTGAGCTGAGAATCATCTACCCTTCGTTTTCTCCCCTTGGTTTTCATTTGACGGCCCCACTGGTGCTGCACAAGATCACTCGCTCACCTGCACTCGCTGGTCGCTGTGGCAACCCAGGAGACACTGTGTTTCTCTGAAGGGCCGGTTGCTGTGGCGACAGGAGGTGGGTATCGGTGAGCGACGGCGATGTCACGTAGGAGGTAGTTACCAGTGCGTTGCCGGGATTACTGAACTGCAGTGTGCTTTGATTGGACGCCTGGACGGTGACGGGCATGGAGAAGGTCTGGGCCGGAGCTGCCGACTGCTGCAAGAACAGCAGAGTTTCACTTTCTGGCCGCGCTCAGTCACTTTATGCATCATTACCACCATCACAACGGACACTGAAAAGTGTACATCTAAACTATAACACATTTTGCTCGTAAACATGTAAGACATTTCTATATTAGTTCACAAAAACATAGTGAAAAGCTATAATATGGTTTGTTACGTGTTGATAAAGCTGAAACTTGTGTAGTGTTTCACTTTTCCTCACTGAACCAGAAGCTTCCAGAGATCATTAGCTTTAAAACACTGATTAATAATAATAATATGCTTTAGATCGACAAGGAGTAAGTCAAATAAGTTTCGCTTCTTCCTTCTTCTTTCCAGACACAATTTCTGTTTTGTGTGCATGTGTGGTATGAGTGACTTTGTATACATGAGATATCTGTACTATGATACATGTATGTAATGAATATGTCTGAAATAAAAATGATCAAAAACAACAAAAACAAAGACGAAAAGTCAAGAAAGAGAGAAAGAAAAACAGAAAGAGTGTTCAGTGGCCTTGCTCAAGAACCCACAGTAGTGGTGTTTAGTTTACTTTCTGCACCTGAACAAAGAATCTCTCCTTTCTCTCACGGTTCAGGCGTGGACACACACATCCTGTATGAAACACAACGTGACTCCCTAAGTCATGCTTACTAATACAGATGAGTGGCTCCACATGAACATTTTGCTGTGTCAAGTTTTTAATGTGAACAGGAACAACAAGTGTGAAAAACCACAGTTGTGAAAGTCAAATTCAATAGGAAGTAACAGGTGAGTATCGTCAGCATACAGTAGTAAAAACAAAGTCTGGGGCTGCAGGAAATCCATCGGTCATATCTTCTTGAACGACTCAAAACCTAAAGCCAAATATAAGACCAGCCTATCAAACAGGTAACATAGCCGTTATATTCTATGATGATCATAAATATATTATGTTTTCAGTAGATTATGATGACGCAAGTGTGAAACATGCAGTTAGAGGAACTTCACACTTGTTGCAGTTTCTGGTTGACGAGACAGAAGATAAACACAAATGTCCGGCCAGCGAGTCAAAGGGGAAGCAGAACAAAGTGCAGCTACAAAACTCTGCATAACTTTGACAAACTTACTCCGTAGCGTTTAAAGAGAACATCCAGGTCTTCTGTGGTTTTGCGATACTTGTCATCATTAAGGGGACTTTGGTCGATGGAGTCTTCACCGTCCGGCTCTGGACTGTCACAACCATTGAAACCTTTCTTTCTCAAAGTCTTGAGAATATAAAACAGAAAGAGTTGATCAGTCATGTAAAAAACCTTGAGTTTGTTGAGGTGGTCATTTAACCAGGCAAGGGGATTTTACTTGAAAAGTAAAGAAAATAAAAGGTCTAAAACAAAAATTTCTGAGGCGAATTCTTTATTCCTTTGTGTAAAATTCCTATTTTCCCCACAGAAAATAATTTTGAGTGAATTTTTTTTTATCACATGTTCTGTGACATAATAACCATTTTTTTTTTAAATGTTTAAACATCAACAAGTTTCCTGGTGAAAAGATCCCTGAAATCACGAACACACACCGGTATGGTGGATTTACCTCGATGATGTCGGCGTTGGTCCGGCTCTCATGCGGCTCGTTGTACTCGGTGTATTTGAGCAGGACCTTGTCCATGTCGGTGCTGGCGTACTGGAACAGCTTGTTTGCGTGGTTGAAGATAATCAGGGCGATCTCACAGTCGCACAGCACGCTCAGCTCGTACGCTTTCTTCATCAAACCGAACTTTCGCTTCGTAAACGTGACCTGTTGAAGACGGGAGATGAGAGAAAGTTCAAGATGGAGGGAACAGAAAGCAACAGTTCTGTGGTTTGTGACTTGTGGCGAGTTAATGTGTTGAAGCTGATTACTTGGGATGACGCATATAAATATAGCCTCTCCTTGTCACTGCCTTCAATCCCTCAAGTTTATTTTCCATGGTTACAATGATGGGAGTGATGTAAACACTTCCCTGTGAACAGGTCTGCAGCGATCCACACACAAAGAGGAGCAAAACCTAATTGATAATTCAGGAAACGTTGATGACCTGTGAGTGATACTTCAGCTGACTTGTGGTGCGGAAAATACATTCAGCCAAATAACAGACAAACACATTAGATAACAATGGCAGACAGATAATAGAGAAGTGTTTCGTGTGCATTCATCATAAAGAGCCACCAATGAAACACAATGTAGTCGATTCCAGCGTCAATACTGAAGCGTCCTCATTTCCGAGACACGATTATTAGAGTTATGCATGAGACCATCTCCCAACGCAACCTTGAAGCAGATGGGCTACAGCGGCAGAAAACCACACGTGCTGTCACTCCTGTCAGCTAAAAACAAGAAGCTGAGGTTATGCTTCATACAGGTTCATTGAAATTAGAGAACTGGAAGGTTAGTTTGCCCTTCTGACGAGTCGTAATTTATGCTGCCACATTCAAATGGTCAGAATTTGGCATAAACAACTTGACAGCATGGATCCATTCTGCCTGGTTGCGACAGAGTCGGGCTGCTCGTCGTGTGAAACTTGTTAACAGACTTTGCAAACAATTGAGAGTTCTGAAGCCACCGCAGCCTCCCCGACTATTGTTGCTCATCATCTCCATCCTTTTGCGAACGTGTATCACCACTGTACTGCCACTAATTGGTTTGCATGACTAATATTGCTGCTGCTGACTAGCGAAGAGGCTGAAGTTACATCACCAACTCACCACACACGTCCACACTCACCAATTTTGGGCAGCGTTTTAAATCCCCGTCATGAAGGACTGAAGCAGTTCTGAAGTCAAAAAGGGATTTGAACCAGCTTCTACCAATGTGACTGTTATATTAAGTGACTTTGAATGTCAGAAACATTACATGACTCGAGACATAAACTTTTAAAAGTCTGTATTTTGGACATCATCATCCGTGTAACAAAATCTGTCTGCATAGATAGTTTAGAGCTGTTGAGATGTGGAATTAGAGTAAAAAACCAAATATTCATTGACGGTTCGCAAAAATAGCCTAATTGTTGTCAGGATTTCAAAATATTCTTAAAGAAAGACGAGGTTTTTGAGATCTCATTCAACCCAGCTGGGAAAACAAACACGACACAAGCAGAAGTCAATGGAAGCGTCCATTGAGTTCCAAATGTTTATACTTTTAGCTGAAAATGTGCCAAAAGAAATCCAGTCATGGAAAAATAAATGTGCTTGAAGATTTCCCCCCAAAACCGCGGAGAAGAGAGCACGAGGCGAACTCCTCTGTGGTGTGATGGAAACACAATTAAACTTTTCAGCGGAGTCACAAAGCACTTTGTTTGGCAGAGCTGAGACGCTTCTTCATCGCTCACTCAGCGTCATCACTACTGTGAAGAGGGGGTGGCAGCGTCGCACAGCCAAAAGAAGAAAAAGAAGAAGAAAACCACAAATGGAGCTCAGGGAGGAAAAAAAAAAAAAAAAAAAGGGCACATTTCTAGGAACAGCCTGCTTTGGAATACTCGAGACCTTTCACAGCTGAAAAGACGGACACTTAGAGGAGGACAATGGCACGAGCATGAAGCCAAATCAACAATAGAGCCGTGCAGTCATGACCCGAGTCCAAAAACTAAATGATTTCTAGACGGTGAAGAACACAACGTCGAATGTGCTCAAAGTTATGGTTTTCCTTTTGGCTGCACATCCTGAGATTTTGCACAGATTTTTGTTTTTCTTCAGCAAGCTAAAGTAAACACGGATTCAAAATCAACCTTTTTGAAAAGTAAAGTCTTCTGCTTGATGCATAATCTTTTCACGTTTGTTTTTTCTTTTCTTTTTCTTTTTAACATATAATTGTATAATAACTAAAGTAGCTGGACCTCTCAATTAAAAACGGCTGAATAATGCTGCATTCAGGCATTTCCGAACAGGAGAGTTATCGGTTGGGAAAGTCCCACATCCGAGTGAGAACAGGAAACAGGCAACAAGTTGACACATACTCCACATGAGTAGAGACGAGTACTTTGTTTCCTTAAAGTCACAGAAAGTTTCATACTTAAGGAGAAACACAAGAGCAGAAATCCCAAGAAGAAATGGGGGTAGGGGGGGAGAGAAAGCGCGTAGGCTGCATGACCTCTTTTCCAAAAATCAACCACAATTACAAATTTCTGACCAATCACACAACATATGTGTATGCAAGAACTCCCACAGCGGGGCTGGGAGAACATTACAACGTCACTATTTTTCTTTTGGGAGAGAACAATTTTCACAGTTCTTGCTCATTGTGAACATTTAGACGGCTCTTAATCGCCAGAAATATGACCAACAGCACTGATTTATCTAGTATAAACCGACACGCGGCTGAATTTATGCTCGTAAAGTCAACATTATCCACAGACTTCACTTCGACACATTTGGAATTACTAAAGAGTTTTTGTTGTTGGCAAACTTGTTTGAACGGGGGATGAGGTACGCTGTGGTTAGTAATATTTTCTCTGTCAATGTATAAATGTTGTCGTGTGAGTGATGTTTAATTTGGGATTGTTGCTATGGCAACCAAAAACAGTCAGCAAGCGAGGCGCCCACGTAATCTGCAAAACGTTACAAACCGTATGAATCAACATTCCAGCTGAAAATACAAAGATTTTGCTGAACATTTGGAAATGCTGATGGTTTTTGTAATCAGATGGGTAACGACCAAGTTTAGGTTTATTCCTGCTTTAATCAGAACAAGGTGTGCAGTAAATACTATCTCCCATCGCTGTGTTGTGACGTCGGATTTGCTCACTAAAACTGACTGAAACATCCTAATTTCCCACTGAAAACTGAAAATCCATGGATTATCACCCCTCAAAGTTATACTTTCTCAATTCCCCATTGCTCATGGAAGCAATTATATGGCTTTGTCTAAGGCCAGGACGAAGGATGAAGAAAAATAAATGTTCCAAACAGTTTAATGGCTGATTTTTTTGGATGGAAAATGGAAATCTGTGTAACAGCTGCGCTCAGTTTTACTGTTAAGCCGACATAAACGCATGCAGACTGCAGATTATTTCAGCTGCACATCACCTTGACACCGAAACATTATGTTGCTGTTCAATCCACTGAGCTGTTTGTTGTAGTAAAAACAACAACGTATTTCAAATCCTCAAGCGAACATGGAGGAGCCTCTTTAATCAGCTCCAGTGAGGCTGCTTTGACGACTGAACCGCCGTGTTTGTTATTAAAAGCTGTCAAAAAGAATGTACTTGAAAGCTGCTTATTTCTTCTTTACTGTTCACCTGGATCCATTCTGTGGCATAAATTCAAACAGCAGCGAACAGCAGAGCACAGTGACACGCCACATGTTGTCTTGTGACAAAATCGGGAGTATAAATTAAAAGGCAAACAGAAGAAGAACTAAAAAAATGACCTGTTCTGACACAAGTGACAGACTAGATCTGTTCATTAAAGTCCTCTTTCTGTTATCATCTACTGTTAGAGAGAAGAATAATATTAACCTATAATAAGAAGTTGGATAGGTCATTTCTAAGGTTGGCAGATTTCTAAAAAGTTATGTTTTTTTTACTTCATTTGCAGTAATTTTTCACAAATAAACAAGAATATTTAGGTGATACACATCAACATCAACACCAGTTTGTTTTTGCAGCACAAGTATTAAGTTAAAAGTATATTTTGCCACATTAAGTCACCTTTCTGATGTTTTCAGATAAAGAAACAAAAAACCAATGTGTTCCATATGACTGAGACTCACCTGCTTGTTCCTTTCGTCGGTGATCCGTTGGATCTGAATCTTTTTCCTACCCATGATGCTTTGCAGTTGTGAAGACAAACGTCGCAGTCGATCAAGTGGAGAAGCGTCTCTCGGCAGGTGAGAGAGGAAGTGCAGTCCAAACACGCTCAGACACAGTCATGCATCCCAGGACACGTGCGCGCGCACATTTCTCTGACCAGGTGCGGTGAGACAACGACGTCGGCTCGTTTTTTTTGTTTTGTTTTCCCCCAACGGGAAGGCGAATGAGGAGAGGGCGGTGTGGAAGATGTGTGATGTGGAGAAGTTGAAAAGAGCTCAGTTCATCGTTTCTTCGACCACGACCAAAGCGGCAAACGTCCCTGCAGCGAGGAGGACGTCACTCCTCTCCTGCGTGACAGAAAGAAAACACAACATTACTCAAATGCGCCCAAAAGTACAAAAACTCAAAATAGGAGTAGCTACAAGCAGGGGGGGGGGGGGTTAAATCTGTTCAGGAAGGGCACTGCTTCATAAAACATTAGGTTATCAAATTCTTGTCACATGAGAAGATGAAAATAACATGACAATGTTCCAATAAATTAAATGGGAGGGCAACAAAGACAACTGTGCTGTGTGATCACGAGGGCAGAGGAGACACCAGCCAGCACAGATTGCAGCTGAATCACAAGTTGCATTCAGTGGAACGCTCAAACAAACCATTTCAAAACATGGAAAACAGATCATGTGTGCGCGGCGGGGCTCCAAGACTCAGTCCAAACAGGCAGAGTTCAACATCGTGAAACTGAAAGACGACAAGGTTCAGCAATGAACGCTGCATTTTCTGTTGCAAATCCAATTGAAAATTGCTATTTAACCCCCCCCCCCAAAAAAAACCCCATCCAAAACACACACACACATCTATACATCTGGTCAAAGCTCGTAATGCTTGAAGATGAGGTACATCCCAGACAAAGGCTGTTCAAAAATATCAATGCTTAAGTAAATATTCACGTGAAATATATTTAAAAAAATATCGTCATACGAGCCTATAATAGCGTTACCCAATCTGGCAGTAAGAGGACTCAAGACACAGCAAAAGGAAGTATTTCCCAAGTTCACCTGCGAAGACACTCAAGTGAGCAGCGCCGCTCGCCTCCACAGAGACCAGCGGACGACAGACGACTCTGAATGAGGCCAACAAGCATCTATTCATCTCAGACAAATCACAGACTACAAAACCATATGCCGTAACCATTCAAGTGATCTACGCCGCAACCGTAGTGCACATGTGCAGTACCAGCGGTGCAGAAAAGTTCCATTTTCACTGTTTACATGGAGAGAGAGTGTTTTCAAAAGGTTCAGGTTTCAGTGACTTTGAGCACCATTGGTGTGTCAAACGAACATCCAGAACACAGCGAGCGCTTGTGTTATTGGGGCTTAAAAAAAAACTAGTGACAAAGTGACTCACGACTAAAGAAATGGTATCACCTCAATTATACATTTTAAGTCACTTACTATCTTAGAAAACAAGCCGTGAACGCTCAGCTCGTCTAAAATATAGAATAATGGACTCTGACATCATTCATATTGACAAACAGGGTCAATCACTGATAAGTGAATGTCAAATGTATTCAAGGATTTTCCCTCAAAGTGTGATTGCTGATGCCTCGCTGAGTAACTATTGTTTCACGTTCCTAAAAGTTACGATGTCAGGGCTATAATCTGGAATCGGAATTCAAGCAAACACAACGTTTCCTCCCATCATTGGCAAATCAATTGGTGACTTACAGTATAACAGAGATATAATGCTGTTCTTCTGAGTAAATACATGCCACATGGATCAATTAAATGGAATAATCGATGCTCAAGCTGATTCATTGCGGCCTTGCACAGAGCTAAGCACTTTAACATAGTCAGCATTTTACCCCCCCCACACACACACACACGCATGATGCTTTAGCCCTCTTTAGGGCCACTGGGTGCCACTGCCGAAACAATCAATGTGGTATCACTTTGAAGGAAAGTCAGAGCGGGCCTCCGTGAAAAGGAAAGTCAGTGGGCAGCTTTAAGACCTTTAATAGCTGATTCAGTGGGGGAAAAAGTAACAGTCAAGGCGGCTTCGCAAAGGCTCGAAAAACTGCATCGATCGTGGCCGTGCATCAAGACATTTCACCTCAAAAAAAATCAATATCATGATATTTTCTGTATGAGAAACTAAAGTTTGTCTCAGCAACATAAGAAGTTCTTTGTCGACTGCGCTGCAACATCGTACGTGTGGGCCTTCCATCTTTGTGTGCGCTCTGAGTCACTGCCGGGGAGTCTTTATGTCGGGCATACCTTGAAATCGCCATTACCATTTGTATGAAGGCCTGATACCCATGAATAAATAAATGAGAACAGTGGAGAATGGGTGAATAGGAAATCCTTGAGAACTCTGCTGTAGCTCAAATCTCCGAGCCGTCCCTCCAACAAACAGATTTGACACTGGAGAAGCCGTCCGCCCTCTACGCTGGTTCGAGGGATGTATTGATGTGAAGCCGCTCCACTTTAACATATCACCTGCCTCGCTGATAAATATTTAGAAAGCGCCATACAGACAGCAGCATCATGTTTAAGTGTTATAATTCATTAAGTCATGGATACAGCTGCACTTTATCCTGCCTGCGGTGAGAGCTTTTAAGATATCTACAGCTGTGATTTACCTTCACAGCCGGGTTGCTCAGCGAGTCATATATTAATCACAACATTTCATTAAACGCAGCCTGGTGCCGTGCTGATGCTCTGCATTCAGGATGGCTGGTCCGCTGCATTAACTCAGGCACTTCAGCACGCGAGAGGACTCCGATGTTTTATTATGGATTCATTCTCAGAACAGAAAGACCTCCACATTGGGAGAATTTCCTGCCTCTTCTTGTGACCTTTAGCTTGTGCAGCAGTGCCGAAGACAAACTCCGGACCCAAAGGATCCGCAGCACCCACCCTCAAATATGTATTACGCATGTTAAAATCAACATGGAGCATCAATAGAATAGTAGGTCATGAGGTTATTGGCTGAAATAATTGTTATGATAAAAAAAAGCCCCTTCCACCCATATTGAAAAAAAATTCCTTTAAATGAAAAGTAAAAATATAAATGATCATTATTCAAATAGAGCAAGTGTTACATGATTCTACTGGTCAGGAGTGAAACAGTCCAATTAGTGTCATTTGTCTTAAAAAAAAAAAAATTCTGAAGAATTTATATTTTTGTTAAGTTGCACAGAGAAACATCTTTTTGTTTGTAATTTGTGAGTAAAAAACCATCAAGAACACGATCCAGTCCTCAGCATTCACAGAGAGAAGCGAACAAGGTTGAGGTATTTAGCTTCGTTTAGGAATGACAAAGTGCCAACAACACACTGAACCGCAGCTAAGTAGCGAGAGTGAAAACTGAACAAAAAGTCATCCTCTCACATTTAGAACTCCACTCTGTATTCACCTCAAAGCCATTCTCCTTCCTACACATGGGCTAAGCTGCTGCAGCAGGCGTCACGCTTTCCCCTCCAGTCTTGACCCGCCACGTTCGCGCTTTCCTGTGGGATTGTTGTTAGGCCAGACGGAAAAAAATTGAAAAACGCCACTGGAGTGCACATGGGGCCTACGTGAGCCACATTTCAACACACGTCCGGCTTGAGAATTAATCAGAAGATGTTAGCACTCGTGGCAGATTAGCTTCACCTCTAATGATGGCTGGGACGAACCCCGAGACGTCGCGTATGGACGGCGGCGTGACGTATCGATCGCGTGGACGTCGTCGCCAACTCTTCTTTGTTTTCCAGGGTAAAGTTCGCAGTCGGTACGACGGCCACCTGCACCGGCGGCAGCTGGTCTTCATATCCTGTCATACACTTTCCGCTCGCTGGCCGACTGATTTCCAGAGATGTCCATGTGTGATGTGCTGTATTGGTACCAACACCAATACTAATCTGACTGAGCGGACCAGGTGTCAGCTGTAACGCTACATCCTCGCCATTGCGCAAGTTCCTTCGCTGCCAGAGGCGAGTCCCTCTGATGGCAAAGTTCAGAGTTGGGATTTTGGCGCGGCCGCCTGCCAACGAGGGTCGACAACGGTGAGCGGAGGTGTTAGAAACAGCAGTCGGGAGCTTCCAGGCTCTCAGCCGTCATCTGGAGTCGAGACGCCGCAAATGACGCGGGCCGCTTCCGAGAAGAGGCGGCGCCTATGAAGTCAGACGGTCGTCGGTGGCGGAACATTTGAGACTAGATATCTGAGTTGTTTATTTGCTCAGGGCTCGTTTAATCTGTTCAGAATTCAAATAACGGGAGTCACTCTGCAACAGATCATTAAAAAGTGAGGAATTCTTACATCTTTGAGAGAACTGAATACGCTGCTGGTCATCTTTTTATGTGTGCGTTGGTTCACCGAACATATTTCAGTCATTGTTTTAAACATTTAGTGTATTCTTGGTGGAAAAAAATAAAAGACATACATCTATCCATTCACCTTTTACAAGTGTTTCACCCAAGTGAGGGAGATGAAGTGAACATTGAGTGGAATAAAGACAGCCTTGTGGTTCTGGACAGATGGGGACTAATACTGTAGCATGACATCTTATCTTTAATACCTTTTTGATAACTTCAGTCACAACACATCCAATTCTTTAGATAGTCTCACAAAAAAAACGAAAAGCAAAACATGATGTTCCAGGCCTCACTGTGAGATCTTAAGTGGTAACTTATCTCTTGAAGTGGTTTTAAAATCAATATGTGAACGGTTCAATATAACAGATAATGGAAAGTGAAGTACAGTTATTTATTTATTTATTTTTTAAACACCAATGTTGACGGACATGTTCACAGTGGGGAGCAAAAAAAAAGAATGAAAAGGAAAAAGGGATAACAAACCTCCAAGCTTGACCTTGAACACACACACACTCCACAGCTCGGTTCAGTATTAGTTCAAAGCAGAGACATACACATATAGAGTATTTTCACATTTTCCCACATTTTCTTTGTTAAAACTGAGAAAAACAATCTAATTAACAGTCGCGGCTTTACCGCTGACGCCATTAGCCCAAATTGACAAATGTCAGATAAACTATTGCTGTGCGAGAGGAACTCCATTACCAATTTATTGGTAAATGTCCTAAATGCAATCATTTAAGATACAGCATGCAGTTAGCAGACTCCCAAAGGAATATTACCGGTTTGAGGAGATCCAAATCTAATCTTCTGATTATTGGCATTTTCCAACAATTCAACAGTGACACCAAACTGACACTGGCCCAAGGTGGAGCTTTTCATACCTCCATGGTTCTGCTGAGCAGCACAACAGCTCATCCATTGGCTACCAGCTCTAAAACAGTCACCACAACACAACATGGAGAAACACCGTACAGCAAGAGGGACAATTTATATATATGTTTGTTTTTTTTTTAAACCTTTTCCCTTCTGACTAAATTTGCCAGCGTGGGGATGCACTGCGAGGCTTCTGTCTGGCCTTCCTCTCTCTCCCTGACTGCACTCTGCATGGCTGCCCCCTCATTACTGTAATTGACACGTTCATCCCTCCTCTTCCCCCTTAAGGCGCTGATGGCTCAATTAGGAGCTCGGCCGCCGGACTGATTGGACACCAAGATAACGAGGTCGCCGCTCGGCTGCGGCTCGGCCCCGGATCCCGCCGAGTCAAACGTGCACGGTGACATACGGGAGGCCGGCGAGGCAGAAAAGACATAGTTTACGAGTCAGTCCAAACAGCCGCTGGAAGACAGTGTACAAAACAAGCGCGCCGGGAGCGGATGAGTGACTTATAGGCGGAGCAGGTTCGCCTCATTATCTTAAGGAGGGAACTCTGTCACTCTGATAAAAAACGAGCGATGCATATGTTATTGCATCATCCATGCGATGGTTACGCAACCCCCCCGGAATATTCTTCTGCAGAAGGAGAGCGCAATCAAGCTCACAGGGTATGCATCTGTCTGTTTTGGAGGAGTGTAATTAGTGGCAGTGACCTTTAGCGGATTACGCGGTAGCCAATGAGACGTGCCAGAGCCCTGAGATAAATGCTCGGTGCCTCAAACATTACTTGCAGCAGAGTTTGCCCGTCCGCGGCTCTCAGATGAGGGTTTGGATTGGGACTCTGGACAACCTCTCTGGCTCAATCTCCAATGGCGGACGGCAAGAATTTACGCTCCAAAGACTGTCAGGACTCTGACATCAACCCCGACACCTGAGAAGATGTGGTGCTACACACAGCTCAGTTAAAAGGACCAACAGCTTAAAGTCGCCTGCAGGCAATACAAGCAGAGTTTTAAATATTCCCATTCTCATTATAAAACAATTTTGACTACAGGGCGCAGGATAATGATGAAATCAGTCCAACGTGGACTTCTAAAACTCATTAATTTATCCAAACATAAAACCAATCTCCAAAGATAATTTAGTTAATACTCCATCAACAAAAAAAAAAAGAAGCAACCATCACAACTGAGGAAAATTAGAGTGTTTGGCGCCATATTTTCCTAAAATATGTCTTGACAGAAGCTCGTGTCAATTGACTTTTCAATTCATTTCCTAGTGGTTTCAGCACCACAAGCGGTCTATCTTTAATAATGTTGCCACGTTTCACAAGGCACCCGACAGTATGACGGACAGCGTGCTAAAACGTTCAAATGTTTCTTCATCATAACTACAATCTGTAATAGCATGTCTAAATATATGACAGTATGAATAATATTTGTGAATAATACTGCTTATCTCAAAGCCAAGATGTGTATGTAACCATACAAGCCACAAAGATTTTATTCAGATGCCGTGAGGTTTTACTGTTCCTCTTTTAACTGACAAAAACCAAGAGAAAATATGAAAAACAAATCATAAAAATCTGTCAACAGAGACACGTGTCTTATTGAAGAAACACCTCACAGCTCATACAACAAATGTGTATAGCTGATATTGAGTAAGTTCCCCAATGAAAAGCAACTCACTGAGCTGTTTTCTTAAAATGTTCACCAAAAAAGAAACTCACAATTATCAATGATTTTGAAGGACAACCTGAAGAAAACTTAATTTGTAATTTAACAAAAGGGTAAATGTTTGCCATTTCCTCAGCACGCCTTCGGCATTTCAATAACGTCTGCGTTAAAGTTATTCTTTGAAAAAAAAACCCCAATGTACTAAAAACGTATCTTCACATTACTCAGTTTTAGAGAAAGGCTTTATTGTCATCAAATGAGTTTGGCCAACGGTACAAGATAAACATAATTTATCATCATTTCTTTAAGTGTTTATTCATCTAGTTGGCCATCATCTGTCAGGAGGCACAATCGTTGGATTTCCCACAGCTCAAATAATGCCAACATGTCAAGAAATGAATACGGTCTTCAGAAACCGTTGCTGTGGAAAACCTGCATAATTCTGTTCATCTTGGCTTCCATTCACAGCTTTGTCAGCTCAAGTCCGACCACTGAGACGCCGCACTTCGAGGTAAATATTATCTTAAGCATTTTAATAAATACTTTCTTTTATGACAACAACCGCTTTGGCCAACCAATATGTTGATCCTGCCACGGGTCCAGTAGAGAAACACGTCCTGGGAACCTGCGTAATCCAAACAAAAAAGGTGTCGCTTTAAAATTCCCCCGAAAAGAAAAGTCTTTTTCTACTCCGTCCAAAGCACATATGAGCCATTACAACAAAAAGTCTGGTGGGAAGAGGAATTATTGGTGCAATCTCTGCTGCTGATCAGTGGGACTGAACTACCTACAGATGTTGGGATGAATCCATCTGCAGGGACGCCTCGCGGCGCAGGATCACCCGTCAAACTGGCCTACTTCTGCCCAGCAGCTTTGGTTATCTACCCTGGGAGGGCAGAGGAAATCAGAGGTGCGCCGGCCAGCCGCTCAACACGTACGACCATGATCAGTGCCCTAATTTGTTCCGAGTGGGATAAATGCCAAAGTGTAGGGGGAATACAGGTAAACCGGCTTTAAAAAAAACAACAAAAAAACACTCTTGGAGCAGCAAGTTATCCTTTTTAAAGAAGTGACCCAATATTTAGTTTTCTTTTCTAGTAATTTGATAGATGTCCAATTTTATAGTGACTCTTATAGCAAGTGGGTAATAGATAATTGATGATTTGATAATAGCTTATAAACTAAAAATAAACAAGATTTGCTTTCAGACCGTATTTCGTTGATCTATCTATCTATCTATCTATCTATCTATCTATATATATATATATATATATATAGAGAGAGAGAGAGAAAGGACTGGATTGCCAATACAAATGCATCTAAAATAAAATTGATTATGATTGGAAAGTTAATCATTTTCTCACTTTAGGCTGAAAAAACACCTTCATTGAACTGCAATTATTATAATAGAAGACTTCTCTATTCAAAATACACTATACTTTTCAAGTAGCTATTGGATCATTCAATTACAATACTATTGTGTGTTTTGCGACTAATTCAAATACAGACTGCAGTGTTACACGTATGTATGACAATAAAGAGTCAAATTTAAATAGAAACAAAGACTTCCAAGATGAGAATTTCTTGAATTCTCATCATGGTCATTCTTAAATCTATAGTATGTACTGTATGTTGGAAGAAGAAAACAACAGCAGCTTGGGATATTTTAATTTGAAGGTAATACTTCCATATTCAGTAAATTATGCATCAATGTGGCACAATTCCATTTTTTTGGTTTGCAATCCCAACGTGTATTTATAAAGCCAGAGACCTTCCAAGTTGTGGATTCATCAAAATAATGTTTGCTTTTATAATGCCCAACATTAAAAGCAGATATAAAAGGGCTTTCCAATTTACAAATGGCATTACTTCAGAAGCATTAACTTGCGGTTCTAAACATTATCAACCTTATATGCAATATCCAAGCATTAAATCAGCTTGATATGCAGACAGAAGCATTCATTTTTTGGGGGGCCAACGAGGAGATTCCCTTCCTCTGTTAAAAATAACTTTCATTATGTGGATGAACCAGGCAGAAACAAAACGATTTTAATCTTTCCAAACAAGAGACAGAAACACGATAAAACGACGCACGGAGAGATTTGAACAATAGCTCCTTTACTGACGTGTAGTGTGCACTTCTCCTATCACCCCGCGAGGAACCGTGTCGGATTTGGTGTTAAGGAACCAATATGCTGCTGGAATGAGATTAGAACGTGAGAAGATGAAGTGGGATGAGGACTGGGGAGCTGGAATCCTGCAGCCGCGGTGACAGATGGAGTCTGGAGACCGAGCGGGGGGCCTCTGACGGCAGACAGGTAGCCTCCAGGACCGAGGTCTGACATGTTTGGGACGCCGACACTGCCGTCGCGTCACCTGTCCCCGACTGTTAACCAAGCCACGCGTACTCCCACAAACAAGCCGTGGCCGAGTGGTCGGAGCAGCGAGGCGAGCCAGCGTGACTCCAAACAGGCCATTTCACAATTTTTTTCCGAGTTACGAGTCCGACCGACAGCCATTACCTTCTTCACTCTCTCCATAGCAGCTCGGCTGGGAGCGCTGAGAGTACGCACTACTTTTAACCCCCCGTGCGGATATTTCGCGTTCGTCCGAACGCCGCGAGTCCGCATTATGTAAACCGAGAGTGTTGTTAGCCATAACTTTTAGCTTTATTTTAAAAAAAAATAAACGCGGCGAGCACAGTCTGGACCCGTGCGAAGGGAAAAAAGACGCAGGAAGGAAATGTATCACTCCACTTACCCTGAAGTATTGCTGATAAACACCGACTACAGGCCTTCCGCCACCCGCTCCAGAGGTGACCCGCGTCGAGTTAACAAGCATTAAATAAGTGCTCTGAAGCGGCGTCTTTATTTACACGGATCGGCGGCATTTTATTCCATTTAATGTTGAAGTAACTAAACTGTCCACCCAGGCGACACAGCGTACCCACTGTACGACCGACGTCAGTGACATTAGCAGGCGATTGACCCGCCGGGGAGCCAATGGAAAGCTGACGTGCGAAGTTGTGATCCAATCAGAGGGCGGTGTCAGTTGAGGGGGCGGGACTGCGGGAGAGGACATGACGGAGGTGACGGCCATGTTCTGCAATAGTGTTTGTATCCCTCCGCCTCAGTATTTACCTTTTGCATGATTTTGCATGTGGGGAAAATGTCAGTGTAGCCCCACTGTGTCCTGCCCGCTTTCCATACCGCTGCCCGCTAGGACATTTGTTTTTTCACGGGTGGAATCACCACAGCCCTGTACATGGAAAATAACCACCCGTTCAGACATGTGGAGCCTGTTAAAAAGGGCAAACGTCCAAATTGCCCTGTTATATACCTTTCACACGAAATCCCATCACAGCCTGCAGACATGTCCACTGATGTTTACCAGCCACTTGCTTTATGTGGAGAAAATGAAAAGGCTATTTTCTTCCGTGAACAGGCAAAAGAATGCACTATTGCAGAATAATGTGCAAATCAGCCATTCACTGTGTTAAATAGGCCAGCCCACCCTGTGCATATTACTGCATAACATCCTTTTATCATCATGTGTTGGTCTCTTTTGGATGCATAAGCTTTCACTGTATTTATTCTCCGTCTTTGCACAGAACAGTGCTTTTATATGCATGGACAGATCAGGGCACAGTGACCCCCCAGACAGAAATGTGCAAAAGGCCCCCGCAGATCAAACCAAAGATCAGGACACCCTGCAGTTTTGTTGAAGCCTTGTGCCTCCAACTGCACATTATTCAGTTGTTTTGCATTGTCATCCTGTTATACATGTTTTCTTTGTTTGTTTGTTTTTTATTCCTCTCCTTGTGGTCATTTTGTGGCTTTGTACTTTCATTTTTACCCCATTTAGGACAGTCATCTGTGTACCACATTTTTTGTTAGTTTTGTTTGTAATTATTTAGTTTCTCACATTCAGTCCTTTTTTATTTTTTGATATAATCACATGTTTGTTTTATACCCAGCAGTCCGTTCTTTACTCTTTCTTTGGGTGAAATTTCATATTGGAGTGACCTGGATAGACTTTTTTCCAGTCTTTCTTCACCTTCTTCACATGACAACAGGACGTGATGAAGGTTTAAATGCCTATGGCTTCTCAACAAGGCTGTTTCATCGGAGAGATTGTTTTAGAGATTTTTAAAGCAAAAGTCCCTTAATAGAATTACCACAAAGTAATCCTCTAGTTAAAGGCATGGCAAAAACCAATTTTCCTCAGAGATTGAGCTTTAAAGTGTTATAACAGCAGTCTTTGCACTACAATGGACTTTTGTATCATTTATACTGAAAACCCAACTGCAGTAATAATAAGACCTGCAGACAGTTAAGCTATTACTTTTATTATAGGGTGGATTCAATTCTCCTGCTCTTTGTTAAATTTCAGACATTTACAGTGCATCTTACTGTCATTTTTCTCCCTCTATATTGTAGTTTTGTCTGTTAACACGGCAGAAAATTGGCATTAATCCCCATGTATTTGTCATTGTACAAGGCCGAGACAGTTGATTCAAATCTCAAACAGATTTATTTCTCTGTACCGCGATCATTTATTCAATCTATGATGTCCCATTTTTTACCGGTACCTGGCAGCTTTACGTCAACAGCAAGCCTCTGTTACATGTGTTGTTTTGATTATAATGAGCGTGCAGTTTGTGAAATAAAATCCAAGAATCGTCTGTGTTGTCTGTTGGCGAAAAGAAAAACAGCCTATTTTCATGCCCAGTTTTGTTCAAATGCGTTTTGCAAAGCAGCAAGCAACTGTAGCTTGTTATCTCGCTGGCAGCGGTGCTCATGCTATTCTTTCCAATGAACAAATCTGACAGGTTCTTTTAAGGAGTTCCTCACAACATGACATGCCAGGTGAAGAGAAACCTACTATTCTTGTCAAGTTGCTGCTATTGTGTTACTCATCTTTGTTTGCTTGTGTTTTTTTTTTTTTTTTTAGATGACAGCATTTGAAAAAGCTGTCATGTTGAGGGATATGTCCTCCAAAGCATAATAAGTTTTGTGAACAGCTGGTATTATTCCCCCAATAGGAGCTCATTTACAGTAGTGAGTTACTCTCAGCCACCTGCTCTGTATTCAAAAGAAACAGTTGCACATTTTTAGTTGGATAGAAAAATCAATACTGTTCCAATATTTGTATGCTCAACATGCAGCTACATTTACATGTTCAGCTTCGCTAAATGGCTGAAAACATAAGATTATAAAACACAAAAGCACAATAATCCACAATCCTGTTTATGTAATAGGAACAAAACTGGAAAAACAGGATGTGATATACGCAAATCT